>NC_067481.1:61901716-62216534 GCF_947179515.1 Apodemus sylvaticus | reverse complement strand
TCTTACAACAGAAATGTTTGTATTTACTGAGGAATGGAGCTTGTGGGCAAGGCTCAGTCTGAAGAAAGCTATCCCTCAGCAGCTTGAGAGGCAGTGGCGGCATTCAGGAAGTCCTCTGTTGGGGGCTCGGCATGGAACCCAGGGCCTCATTAAGTGCCACCCTGGCTCCTCAGCCACAGAAAGTGCGATGTCAACCTATGTTAAGTCGCAGCTGCCCCTTGGGGACCAGCTCCGGAGTCCCTGTTTATGAGAGGGCTCAGGCTGCAAGGCCCAGGCCGTGCCACTGTCCAGGGGCTCAGAACAGGAAGCCTCCTGAGAGCCGATGGCCTGGTTTGAGCAGACCGCTGCCCGTGGCCCAGCCCCCAGTGCATTCATTATGTAAGCGGCAATCACACACTTTTTGCGTGATTCTTTCTACCAATCCTTAGCTAATGAGCTTTAGAAGGGAGATCTGTGCACAGCTCTGGACGCAGCACAGAGCCATGACCATTTGCCAGGGTCTCTGTGCGCGTTCCCAGAGCAACCCCTTAATGTGGGCCATGCAGACTGGGCTTGTTCCTGCCCTGACTGGAACGCAGCTGCCCGCACTCACTCCTCCTGCCTGTCCCTTCTTTGTCATGGTCTTGGGGTAAGCAGCCTGGCCTCAGCGCTGCCCTAACACCCTCCCACAGCAGAACACTGACTGGCACAAGGACTAGGGGCGGGAATGATGCATCCTTTCAGGAGCATTTTGTGAAGATGGCCAGACATGTGGAGCTGAGGATGTTTTGAGCACCTTTGACACACAGGGAACCAGATTCTGCTGCCAATAACGGGGGTGGGGGTAGGGGGTGTGCTAGGCTTCAGATGTTAGGGCTCCCAAGAGTCCAGTGTCCAGCCAGCATAGGGACACCTGCCTTTTCTCCTTCCTGCTCTTCGGTCCACGTGCTGGGGTTTGCTGTCATGGGATGGTTGTATCCTCTAAGTGAAGAACCTGCAGCTCTCTTTCCCTAGGGAGTGGTTCTCAACCTAATGCTGTAACTCTTTAATACATTTGCTCATGTGGTAACAACATAACATTTCGTTTCCTACTTCATAACTATAATTTTACTACTGTTATGAATCTTAATGTAAATCTCTGTGTTTTTTAATGGTCTTAGGAGATCCCTGTGGAAGGATCTTTTGACCCCGGAGGGGATCGTGACCCACAGGTTGAGAACTACTGCCCTGGCAGGTGGTGGTAGAGTCCCTTCCCCCTCCAGGATTTGGCAAGTGGCTCTCATGCCAGGGGGAAGAAACTAGTGTCTGACATGTGGCTGGTTAACAGCAGAAGGGGAACTGGTTTTGTGAGATGAGCCCCGAAGGCCTAGGGGTGGGTGTCACAGATGGAAAGTAGCCCCCTTGGGCAACATTAGTATCAATTCAGTGGGCTTCATGTTGCTGTGATGTAAAGGTAGTGGGCAGATCATTTAAGCTCTGAGCCTTCTTTTCCAGACCTGTACCCTGGGCAAGCAGACCCCTTCCCATGAGGCTTGGGTTCGTGGGATGTGTTAAGTTTCAGGGCAGAGTGTGCCCAGAGAGAAGAGGCATGTGTGCTGTGCTACTAGAGTTTGTTTGCTGAGGGGAGGATGCAGGCACTTGTCTCAAGTTAGGTGTCTGGTTGTGTGGTTCAAAGGCTCATAACCTAGAACACTGACAGGGAGCAGTTAGGGTCTGCATGAAGAAGTCAACGCAATGACCGCACACCCAAGTATCATTGGTGCAGTACAAATGAAATGTGTACACTTCATCTTTAGCTAAGTATCTTGATCCTCAAAAATAACCAACTTTCAAGCTACAGTGTGGTGTATTTTCCTCTAGCTCAGGGCTCACGGTCCCACCTCTCCTTCCCAATCACTGTCTGAGCATTACCCACCACTCTCCCACCTCTCCCCTCCACACCCCTCTACCATCTAGCTTCCACTGAGATTTTCTTCCCTTCCCCAGGGAGGCTCCTCCCTCACTGTAGGCCACTGACCCCTAAACCTCAGGCAGAGACTTCCCTCCAGGTCAGGCCTGCCTTCTCTTCCAACCTCACCCCCACTCCCTGTAAGTATGCAAGTCTTTCGCTGGACTGTCTCACTCTGGCTTCCTGGACCTTTTCTGTTCTGCTGCTGCTATCGGTGGACACTTGGTCACTCCCCCAGCCTGGGCACTCCGTTCACTCCCTCATTGTTCCTTCCCTTCTCAGCTCCCACTTCCATGGTCCCAGCCTGCACCTCTTCAAATACAAAGTGGTACCACCACCAGAATCACAAAGACCATTTCACTGTTTGCCTGGCAAGCTCTCCTCCTCTCCTTCCTCAGCCTCGGAAGTGACAGCAGTTCTCAGAGAAGACACAGCCCCATGTTACCACTACCCAGCCTTTGTCTTTAAAACCAGCCATTTTACCCTTCGGCCACCCCACAGGCAGCATCTCTTCACACAGGCCCCGCGTCCTTCTGCCTTCTTAGCCTTAGCTCTCCCGACTTGTTCTTTCTTTTGGGGGAGGATGGGGTTGGGAATAGCCTCTTATATAGCTTATATTAGCCTCCAACTCCTTATCTAACTGCCCCCACCTCCCACGCACCACCACACCCACCACTCAGTTCTTTCTGCATCTTCTCTAAGGACCAGCGTCATCAGCTAACTAATATCATTCTTCCCATGACCTTAATCTCTGGGCTTCTAGCCCTTAATCATCTGTTTCAGTGAGTGTTAGGATATTGGGGAAAACCCCTAGAAACCACGCAGCAGCCTGGGCCCCTCCCCATCTCCTGTCTAAGCCACCATCCAGGCCTGCTGCTTCTGTTTCCAGGATCCATTGCATCATCCGAGCGGAAATCCTGGTCCCAGGGAGCATTTTTCCTGAATTTTGAAATAGTTCCATAACTTCTCTGTCTCTTCTTGTCCCCTTAAAACTCGGTCGCTGTGGCCAGATGACTCCACAACACGATCAGCGGCACTTTCTCAAAGCCTGAGTGAGGGCTGTTGAGATTTCTACTCCCTCTCATCCATTAGATCTCCACTGAGAGATCTTCCAGGCTGTCTTATACTGATGCTTACCTTGCTGTTTCTTATGGTTGGTTATTGCTATCATGATAATAACATGTTATCATTTTAACAGGGTCGAGCTCACTCCAGGTCATGAGGACATATATGTATACTTGTTTGTTTACTCTCTGTCTCTTCTGAGGGCAGAGATTAGGTTTCTGGTTCCTAGCAGAACACAAAGGACTAAAATGGAATGCAAACAATGGGCCCTGGGGACAGGGTCCACGGGTCAGCTGTCCCCTGCTGCTCCCTGATACAGTCGGCTCTCTCCCTTATCCAAGACAGTCTGCACAAAACTTCCTCTCGTGTGCAGGACTCAGCGGTTTTTCAGAAGTTCGGATGTGAATGGATTTCTGTTTTGAATTCTAGTGGGAAGCTATTTCCATGAACACTGCTTTTATTTCTTTTAAAGGACATTTATGTATTTAATTTGTGTTTCAGTATGCACAGGCACAACATGGGTGTGTTTGTAGGGCAGAGGAGAATCTGAAGGACTTGGTTCTCTCCTTCTACCACGTGGGTCCTGGGGTGGAACTCAGGCTGTCAGGCTGGGCAGCAAGTGCCTTCATCTGCTGAGCTGCCTTGCTGGTCCTGAAAAGGAAGTAAAATACGAATCCATGGTATAGTGCCAGGGGCGAGGACCTAGTAGGTGTATCTGCAACGAGACCTTTAATTCCCATACCCTTTGTTCTGTCTTGTCTTTCTGTGAAGCAGCCTCACTGGGTTTTGAATTCTCTTGTCAGCACTTCTTACCAATGTGTGCTGCCAAGATGCCTCTTTAATTCTCACTCTCCACAGAGTTGCATGTAGCTCAAGATGGCCTTGAATTTTCTATGTAGCCAAGGATGACACTGACTTTCTGATTCTTTTATTTCTTTCTCCTGAGTATTGGGATTAAATGTATGTGCCACCATATCCCGTTTCTGTGATGCTGGGGGCCAAACCCATCATGCTTGACAAATGAGCTCTGTCTGTAGTCCCTTAGTTTCCTGAAATGAGAACACAGAGCTATGAGGGTCTCGTAGTTCAAAGACGTCATGAAGGACCTAGGCTCTTTCCTTCCTTCTCTTCTGATAAAGGTTTTGTCTTTCCTTTGATCCTCATGGTCCAAGATGGCTGCTGAGGCTGTGGCCATGGCAGCCTGTTATTAAAGTGTCAGAAGCAGAAGGGTGGGGGTGGCTGGCACAGGGCAGAGCTCTTCTCGTGGGCTGCTCTGCTGTTGGGACGTTACACTTTGGTGGAGGTCCCTTGCAGCCTTGCTCTATGGCCTTACTGGCCAGAAGATCTCACCACCGGACTTGGACCAGCCACTGACAGAGAATGGGCGTGCTGGGATTTGCTTATCCCAGATGGCCCACCAAGGCTGGCCTGTAATCAACTGAACCAAATTAATATTGTTATGTCTAGGAGCTAGAGATATGGCTCAGTGGTTAAGAGTGCAGACTGCCATTCCAGAGGACCTAGGACCCCCATGTTGGGAAGCACCCACATGGCAGCTCACAGTTGTCTGTAATGTCAGTTCTGAAGCTTCTGACACCTCACACAGACACAGATGCAGGCAAAACACCGGTGCACATAAAATAAATACATAGAAAATAATGGTCAAAAGTAGAGCTATAGCGCAGGCTACCTCACACAGTCTTAGAGTGCCCAGTCTTTGTGGAGGCCTTTTGCTACCCTGTAGATACTAATTATGCTAGTGACATCCCTGGAGAGGCACTGGCAAGGAAACACATTTTTAAGAGGGTTTCATCACTAGCCAAGAAAAACGCGGTGAGCAGCTGCGTTCGGCAGGCCGTCCTGTGGTAAAGGCCCTGCAACGGTGCTGCCCACTGCTGAAAGAAAGTGGCAAAGACAAACAATCATTAGATCACTGTATGTGGAGCAGGTCGCAGTTGGCTTCCTCTGAAGTCGTACTGGTTCTCTGGCCTGCCCAGGCCACTGAATTGAGCATGCCTAGTTCACAGTCGCTGCAACACTATTGCTAGCAGGTAGCAAATGAGGGATGTTTTCATAATGGTTCTGCTTTGAGAACTGAACTAAATACTGGGCACTGTGCTAGGTCCCAGGAATATCTGTTCAGCAGGATATGGTCTGTCCTCCATGGTTGTCATTATAGTTGAGGGGAACTATATGTAACAAATTAAGGGCCTGGTATCAATATTGGTTTCCTAAGTTTCAGCAACCCTCTGGCCAGCAGCTTTCTGTAGATGAGGCATTAACAGACCTGTGTCCTAGCCTTCAGTAGTGAAGCCACTCATCTGCAGAGACTGAAGACTGTTTTTCTTTTGTGAGATAAGATTTTGCTTTATGGTCTCAGCTGACCTCCGACTCGGGAGCCCCCACCTCAGCTGACCTCCGACTCGGGAGCCCCCACCTCAGCTGACCTCTGACTCGGGAGCCCCTTCCTCAGCCTCCTGGCTGGAGGATTGCAGGCGTGCATCCGTCACAACCAGTTCTGAAGCAAACTTTTGGTGTTGAGAGAAGTGATTCTTGTCAGAAGTTATAGGTAGTGCCACCAAAGTCCAGGGGGCTCCTTGGACCCTTGTTCAGGTGTCACCTTGTGACACCTTGTGACTTCGTGTGCACATCCCTTCCGATGCCGGTCTCTTTTTTGTGCATGATCTATTCACTGGCTTATCTCAACAATCAAACAGTACCTCATAGGAGATCTAAACTTACCCAGTGCTGAGGCTATTAAAAGGGCCTTTAAGACATATGACCATCACTAAACAGAAATGAGCACTCAAGAATGAGTCTTTTTTGTTTTGTTTTGTTGTTTAGATAAGGTCTCTCTACCTAGTTCTGGCTATCCTGGAACTCACTCTGTATGCCAGGTTGTTCTCAAACTCACAGAGATCCCCTGCCTCTGCCTCCTGAATGCTGGGACTAAAGGCATGCGCAACCACACCTAGCTAGAATGGCAGTCTTATTACACTTGCTGCAGCAAAGCTGACGTCTGCTCCCGCATCTCTAGTGTTGGGCGATGGCCGTGGTATCCCAAGGGTGAACCTTCATGGCTAGGAGAGCTAAGGGCCTGTGGGACACCAGCAGGGATAGGCTGGTCAAAGAATACTGTAAAATAACCAATAACAGATGATGTTCTCTTGAACAGGTATAAGAGTTTGGTCACTGGGACTCGAGCACGAGGGATCATTGCTGTCCTCTGGGTCCTTGCCTTTGGCATTGGATTGACTCCATTCCTGGGTTGGAATAGTAGAGACAGTGCCACCAGCAACTGCACAGAACCAGGGGATGGCATCACGAATCAAAGCTGCTATCTTGTGAAGTGTCTCTTTGAGAATGTGGTCCCCATGAGCTACATGGTATATTTCAACTTCTTCGGGTGTGTCCTTCCTCCACTGCTCATGATGCTGGTGATCTACATCAGAATCTTCATGGTGGCCTGCACACAGCTGCAGCGCATGGAGCTCATGGGCCACTCCAGGACCACGCTCCAGCGGGAGATCCACGCAGCCAAGTCACTGGCTGTGATTGTGGGCATTTTTGCTCTGTGTTGGCTCCCAGTGCATGCCATCAACTGTGTCACCCTCTTCCATCCAGCCCTGGCCAAGGACAAGCCCAAGTGGCTGATGAATGTGGCCATCCTCCTGTCACATGCCAATTCAGTTGTCAACCCCATTGTCTATGCCTACAGGAACCGAGATTTCCGCTACAGTTTTCACAAGATCATCTCCAGATACGTTCTCTGCCAGACGGATACCAAGGGTGGGAGTGGGCAGCCTGGGGCACAGTCTACTCTCAGTCTGGGCTTATGACCTAGGCTCTGGCCTTTTGGACAAGAAGGCTTAAGATAAACAATGGGATGAGAGACAACCGGCTGATCCTCACTGAGAAAGACAGCTGCACTCTGAAGCAGGCCCACCTCCCTGAATGCTTGCCTGTGTGCAATTTGGAGGCCCCAAGGCTAACAAATACATTTATGAATCTATTCAGCTGCTCTTACTGTGGGGATGGTGGTGGTGGCTTGAATTGATTCTAAGAAGCTGTTTATTTTTAAGAATCTGCCTCATTCATGGTAGAAAATGACTGAAACTTACCTTACTGTGAAACACTGGGAACTATTATAATGTAAGTATTTTTCACTTACAGCAATGGGAAAATAAAAGTTGGCTCTACTAATGTATACTTTCTTCCTGGGACAGCAACTCAGAAAACTGAAGTATAATTCTTCAGTTAAGACACAGTAGTATTAAGTTAGGGAATGATTCAATCCTAAGTTTTGAAGCAGAATTATAATAACAAAACAATTTAAGTTCAATATTTTCCTTGCACACAAATCACTAGAGGTAGAAACTGGAGAAATGGGGTCCTTCCTCTACTGGGATCCTGCTTTAGAGCTAGGTACTGGGTTTTGCTTCTCTCCCACATTAAAGTTTATTGGAACCTAAAGTGTGGAAATTTTACTGAGCAAAATCACCTAATTGTGTATTAAACCCAATGAAATAAAACTTTAAAAAGTGAGCTCCCAACACTCCTGGCTTCATGTACTTAGGGTACTAACTGTCTACACCTCCCTTGCCCTGAGGGCCTTTTGAAGAGGTAGCTCATATGGGGTCCAAGTCTCTCGACTAGCAGAGAAATCTTCAGTTTCCTTTGTTATGACCCAGTCCGGTGCTCAGCCAGCCAGAGAACGCTGCAGCGTGCACTTGGCTTTTTATTCAGCAGCTCTTCACTAATGCTTTGTGTTTGGTGGCACCACAACTGGGGGATTCCCTAGGCTATGAAATTACCTACTCCATTTTTCTACCTCTTCAGTTCCTAAAAGTAAGAGTGTTCCGAGCGAGCGGCAGGAAACTCCTGAGCCTCTGGGATCTGCTGGCTATCCTGGCTCTCCCTCCAAGGTCCTTTTCCTGGGCTTTATCAGGATCACTGATCCTTTGTTCTCCGGGGCCTATCTTATCTCTCCAACACCACTCTGGGTACCTGGCTGGTCTTGTGAAATTCCTAGTAGGATCTAGGGCTTTAGTCTGTTCTTCTCCTGCTATATAGCCTAGAAATGCCCACAAAGCAAGCCCAGCCCCCTGCTCTCCACACCTTCTTGGCAGAACCCTCTTCTCATCATGCCGCCCTTAGCTATCTGTGTGTTTTGGTCCTCTACTGCTGAATACCTTTCCCACGTAACCTTGCTCTTACTCAGTCTGGCCTACCGTCCCACCTTTAGACATTACTAGTGCTTCGATAACTTGATCTGATTGCAGATACAATGTGGCTTAGGCTTTATTTGAGTGAAAAATACTTAATTCTACCCAGGGACATTTCTACCTGTGGGGCTCAGAGGCTGGTTAATATTAAGACCACAGAGGGCTCTTAACCACACACACCCTCTGCAGCCTATAATCTGAAGCCCATCCCGCAGCCTGTGAGGGCGAAGTGTCAGTCACAAGTCCGGAAGTGCATCCCATTCCTCTACCTCGTGCACCGTGAGATGTGAAGACATTCCCTGCTAGGCTTCTGTCTTGGAGGCCCATGTTCCAGCCACACCTTTTACGCTTCTTGTGCCCTCTCCATCAACAGCAGGTCTGTCAGTTGCTTGTCAGACACACTGAGCTGCTGGCAGTTCCTCATAAGCTGACTAAGATAAATTGCCAGAAGATGCTTACACTGAAATACAAGACACAGAGCTGTTAGGGACAAGCAGGGTCATGTTTGGCCAGTCTAATCAAGACCTCACCATCACATGCAAGGAGGAGAGGGAAACGTTGCCACGGATTCATCCTGGCCCTCAGAGTGTGGTTAAAGCAATGGCCGGCAGTCCTTGAGGCACTATACTGGCTCAGGGTTCCTCCCCCAGTGAGCTCATGCGGATCTAATAGCTACCCAGCAGCTGCAGATTTTACTATAATGAATGTGCAGAACCACGACTTCATTTTAGGCATTGCCACCTTCTGGGGTGAAGGAGTAGGGGAAATTCTCACATATGCATACATGTGGGGAGATGACCCTGTCAGACCTATGTCACAGAACACAGCGTTGATCCTGAGAGGACCATGGTACAATCCTGTTATTTTACAGGTGAAATATACCTTATTAGTAGTTAGTGGCATGTGTGTGTGTATGCATGCATGTAAACGAATGAATAGAGATGCTCAAGTTGGCACCAAACTCCCAAGATCTTAAGTTGCTAGTAGAATATAAACAAGTACTGTTCTCTACTTTGGCAAGACTAAGACTACTCATCTGCTCTTAGGAGGATGGTGGGTTTCTTTCCCTTTAGAACTAGGGATGCGCAGACAGGTGCTGTCCTTCCTCCATGCTCTGGAGTCTGATGGGCTCACAGAGACTTCGAGGATAGGTAGAGGCGGTCCTGCTCCATGTCTTTATGAGCAGGGTATGATGTGGGAGCATCTTTTATTTAGTTCCTTCTTTACTGGGCCATCTCCTTCCCCAGCACTCTTTTACAAGATTACCTCACTGTCCCCCACAACCTCATCTATGACCTTTTAAATAAAAAAGCAGGAAAATAATGTACCAAAAATGACATTGTGTTTTGGGAGGCTCAATCTAGGAGGTGACTAAGACAAAGACAATAAACCACACCTTTTTCCAATACTGAGGGAAATGCCCATTCTGTGTAAATCCCCTACACCTCCCAAAACTGTGTCTTTTAAAGTCTGAAGTGAAACTAGCCTCTTCTCTCCAGCTGTGTGCAGTGGGGAGGCTCTTACCAGCAGGCTGTCACTCTTCCGTAACACTGAGAAGGAGAACGCTGGGCACGAGCAGTAGTGACAGGAAGCCAGACATGTATACGTTTTGCCAGAACTCCCTAGCACCTGGGGAGAACAGGGTAGTGTTAGTTTGCTTCTGGTACAACTTCCTGACAATCCATTCAGTGTGTGAAGAGTTGCTTATGGACATCACTGAAGGTTTGCAGTGGGCTTTATACACAAGGAGCAACAGAGGTTGTCTTTCTGCAGTGTGCACACTCATCTCTTCAGCTTTCCAGGATTTGGAGGGTGGAAGAGTGTCATCCAGTTCAGCCTTCCGCATGGTGGCTTTCTTCGGTGTGATGCTCAGGTCTTAGCCTGCAGGGCTAAAATGGAGGCCAGGGAAGGCCTGTGCACATTAAACTGTGGGCCCCTGAACTCATGGTATTAGACACCCTGCTGGGACATCTCTAAAGCTGCTGTTACATTCCCGGAGAGTGAAATGGGTAAAGGGCATGAGGAGGCAGAAGCAGAGCAGCGCTCAGATGAAGGAAGTCGAGAGTGTGCAGGAAGCTCGGGAGGCATCCCGTGGGAGGATAAAGCAGTCTTGTGAAGGGGCTGACTCAGCAGCTCAGGACAGAGGTCTCAGGAATGAGGCAAGTTCAGACCTGTGATGGGAGGACATAGACGTGGCTGTCGGTGAGAGGCTCGGTACAACTAACACCCTTGGTGACACAGGAATACAAGGGAAAAAGATTTGTCTGTGATGAGATTGGACCAGTTTGCTGGAGAAACCACTCCTATCAACAAGCAGCCAAAGGCTTCTTGTTGGCAGCTTGCTATAGTGTGCATTCTCAATGTCCCCCAAAGGCACATGTGTTAGAAGCTTGGCGGTTACCTCCCGGCATGTAAACCCGGCATGTACAGGGAATGACAGAACCTTTAGAAGTAGGATATAGTTAGAAGGACTTAGGTTGCTGGGGGTGTGCCTTTGTAGGAAACACTGGGATTGTAATTCCTTCCTGCCCTGTCTTTGCTTCCTGGGTGTGGGGTGAGGGGCTCTTCCCAGCCTCCTGTTCCTGCTGTAATGTATGGTGCTGCCATAGGCCAAAACAACAGGACCCAGTCACCAGAGAGGAGACCTCTGAAACCGCTAGCCAATGCAAACCTACTCCTTTACAGTGACTTCTTGCAGATTCCCCATAGAGATGGATACGAGATAACACAGCGCTGTGCTGACAGTTAACTTCCAAATGAAGTAGATTATTATCAAGAAAGGGAAGTACAACATTTCAGTTATTTTACAATGGACTATCATCTGAATTTGCCACAGGCTTTTTTTTTTCACTTTCCAAATTTTTTTTAATTAAACCAACTGCATGTTGGTATTTCACTTTTCCAAAATGAGGTTTCTGGCCTTGAACTCAAAGATCTGATTGCTGCTCTGATTCCAATGGCTGCCTGGCTAAGTATTAGCCAAAAATTCTCCTAGCTTCCAGGGTGATCCTCTTATGGAATTTTTCTGAAAAGGAAGTGCAAGTCTGTGTTAGTTCCATCCTCAGACTCAATCCCCAACTCAGGCTTTTCCTAAGAACTGGCTTTCAAATTAAATTTAGGCTTTAAGATGGCAATCTAAACAAAAGGTCAGGATTTGTCAAAATTACAATGTCAGCAGTCCCAGGATCCTTTGCTCCAACCTGAGCATGACAGGTAAGGCCTTAACCAGAGGAAATAAGATGCTCAAGTGCTGTGCTTCCGTGTGTCTGCTTAGTGCTTACTGTGAACAGCTCTTCTGGTTATTTGTTGACTAAGTCAGCAGAACTCGGGATTTCGGATGACTAGAAACATCCTTTTTCCATTAAAGACTGGACTTATTCACATCAGGTATTAAAACCACCTCTATCCCAAGGCCTACTGTGTTAGGAACATGACACACACACTGACTAGCAATGCAATTCCACCAGTGAGTCTAGATAGTGGGGTGGACGTTAAAGCTGACCGCTCCCCACTTTATCCTAAAGCAAACTCACCTGCACACAGCAGCCATGTGGATGAGCACTGTCTCTCCAGACTACCAAGAGCAAACCTTTAAAGTTCTCTTTTTACTTGGCTCCTGTCTTTTCTCTCTAGATTTAGTCTAAGCAGGCAAAGCCTCTGGGACTCCACAGGTCCTGGATCTATCACAGTGCTTCCTCCTGGATTGTGTGGAGTCATAGCCTGGTGATTTAGGGACAAGGGATAAAGGCTACAGAGGTTCCCATGCCTTACACTTTCCAAGGGTGTCTGAGATTCAGAGTAAACTGGTCAAATGCCTGGGGCAGTAGGTGCTCTACAGACAGGAAATGCTTTAATTTGCTTCTTCCTTATCTAGAAGCTGACAACTAATGAACCCAATAAATCAGGCAAAAATCTGAGCTAGAAATGTTTAGAACTGGAAATTGACCTTAGGGGTAATGTAATTCAGTGGAAGGAGGACCCCCCCTCTTACAGGAACTGCTCCGAGTTCTTCCACTCATCATAGCATGGGCTGGAATGTGCCCTCTTCAATCTCCCCTCCTCCTTAACTGAGATTTAAAAAAACCAACAAACAGGAAAGAACACACTCAAGACCAGGACTGGATTCACAGGAGTCTCACCAGCCGGACGTCTGCAGTGACTACGGGGAGCTTGTCAGATGGCCCTCGTCACCCTCTATGCACAGGCACAACCTTCTAACTACCGCAGGCCCCCTAGGCTGCTGCATAAAGAAGGGTCTACAGCTCCTGTCCTGATACAGACTGGGTCATCTGAGCCGTGTCAGCGCATAGAATGTGAGTAGCTGAGCAGAAATGATAAAATTGTAGCATGCCATGTTTCCTAATGTTCTGCAGGAGGGCTGCTTCAGAACTGGATTGCTGACTGAGGACCTTAGAAAACTGCTGGAACCACATTTGTCTCCTACGGATGTGCAGGAGGTATTCAGCCTTGTTCTGTAAGCCTTGCAGACTTTCAGGCTGTTGTGAAGCAGCCCCTTCCTAAGAGAGCAGAATGTGTTTAGAAAGCAGCTCAGGAGACAGTAACAAAAGGATGACTTTAAAGTAATTACACATTACACCTGGAGGACAGTGAAAATATTGGGTTCAACTATGGAATAAAGGCTGACTCACGGAATGGTTACTAGCTGGGTATCAAGGCAGTGTCTGACTCAGCGTTTATCATCTTATACAACCAAGAACCAGGGCAGCTTCCTCCTGTAAGACTGCTGTGACGTTGGCTAAGGTTTCTGGTCACGTTCAACTCCAGTCAAAGTCAACGCTGACAGCTGTATATCTAGGGAGTATTTTTTTTATGACAAATATGACAAAACAACACAATATAATAAAGGACATGGCAGACAATCATTAAGAAAGTCATATTCATAAAAATAATTAAAATAGTTTTAAACAAGATCTTTACAAGTTTAGCTGGTAGCCAGATCACATAAGGTAGAAGTCTGCCTGTTCTGGTCAAATATTATAATGGTAACGGAGCTGAGACCAAGAAAACTTTTTTACCCTGACACTTTTATACTATTTTTATTTTATATATAAGAGTGTTTTTATATGTAAGACCTGAAACCAGGTCTGCAGTGAAGAAACATGGGAAGGCTGGTGGGACCGAAGGCTCGGATATTTTAAGTATGTAAAATACAAAAAGATAACACAAGAAAGAAACTTAGCGGCTCCAACTGATGGGTCATAAGTCCACCATAAGAAACCCCCGCTCTGAGTAAAAAAGTACTATCCAAAAATTGTAACTATAGCCACACTCCATTTTCCTTAATGGAAATCTGCGGCAGTCTGCCAAGTCAGTGTAGGTGGGCTACAATGGGAAGGCAAGTAGACTCCTAAGGGGGGACATGTATCTGCCTAAGCAGGCTCTGCTCAAGTCACTCGCTGAGAACCGCCCGGCGCCTTCTTTCAGTGAGAGTCACTGTTCAGATCTGACAAGTTCACTAGAAGCTAGAGTTTAAACAACAAGTTTTCCTACCCACTGATGGTGTCTTCCTTAACTACTGTGAGTCAGGCGCATACCATGGCCTTCCTAAGATGCTCTTCCCTCCCGTGGCTGCATTCACCCGTCTCACGCAGCTGACCTGGGAGCAGGCGATTACGCCGGCATACTGTTTATATAGTTTTTCCTAGTCTCCAGTTCTAAGTCTGGCAGTGTGGGGTAGCCAGATGTGACATTATTTTACCCTTTGTGTTTCAGTTTCTTGCAAAAGAAAATATGTTGCTTTGCTCCTGGAGAGAGTAATCAATAACATGAAAATAATTCAGAGTATGGTAAGGGGCTGTCACACTTCACAAACCTACTCTAAGCACCAAGGGGCAAACTATAGTTCGTATGCACCTCCTGAACTCAGGAGTCTGACCCATAAATAGTTCTTGACAGTAGTTTTGAGAGATCAGTGTTCACGAGATTATTCTAGACACATGGAACAGCATCAAGAAACATTCTGACTTCTTCCTGTAAATAAGAGATTATGAACAAGAAAGATGAAAATGCCAATAAATATGTGGGGGATCGTACCCCTATTATCAACAAGGGAGCAAAGGCTGGTATCCATTAGACTTGGGAAAAGAGCCTCTCCACACCACTGTTAGATCTATATAGTGCTACTGGTGTAATAGAAAAGTCATATTTATCTTTAATTTCTAGAATGCCTGGAGATACTATGTTAAATACAACAAGCTTGATATGATATCAAATACTACATGTCCTCGTATGTGAAACTTAAAACAGTCCAGCTTACTGAAGCGAGTTGCTATCAGTGAACGTTCAGGGGTGGAGGGAAGGGGATTATGGAGACAGTCAGAGGGCAGAAGCTCGGGAGAGTTGCTAACTTCAGTAACAATGCATCACAGACCTGAGAATTTGTAAGGGAGTGTTCTCATGACAGAAAAGGAAGCATATAAGGTTTTTTGAGCTAGTTGGACATGTCAACAGCATGAAGCTATAAGGTATATATCAAGATGTCATTTTGTATTGTCATACATAGTTCTTGTCAATTCAAAATAAATACAAATCTTTAAATTATGATTCCATTAACTTTACTAAGTTGGGTCACAAAGCTTAGTACATACTTCATGTTGGTTATCAGCTTCCACAGAGACTGTAAATAGATTTATGTCCTAAGGGTTTCTGTTTTGATTATCCCCTCCTCTAGACTTCTACCTGGTAAACACGCCTTCCACTGGGTGCTGAGATTAAAGTGACGGACTCTCGATCAACTAGGTCCAAGGCTTGGATGGCCGATGACCCAAACACAAACTTCAGCCTAGGGAATCCAAAGACACTGGATTAGAAAGGCCAACTCTGAGTACCTCAAGAACTTGACACAAAGGTTTACTCTATCTTTTTTTTGTATGTGTGATGAGGAGACTGACGAGGCCTCACTCACCCCAGGCTTGCCTCATGGTAGGCAAGCACTCTACCACTGAGCCTCCCTTGTGAGTGTTGTTCCTCCAGTACCATCCACTTCTTTCACAGAGGGTTGCTAACTGGCCTGCAAGTTGTCATGAGGCCACTGCTGATTACGAGCACACACCAGAGCCAGCTTTTGTAAGTGGTGCTGGGATCAAACTCAGGCTCCTGTGCTTCATGACAGTTTACAACTGAGCTACCTTTCTAGCCAACCCCCACACTTAAAACAAAAAACAAATTTTAATTTGGAAAAAATATTAATAAAACCCATGGGCTTGGGTTGGAGAGGATGGCACAGAGGTTGACAGCACTGGCTGCTCTCCCTGAGGACCCAAGTTTGATTCTCAGGACTCACGTGGCAGCTCCCTACCATCTGTAACTCCAGTTCCAAGAGATCCAGTGCCCATCTCTGGCCTCTGTGGGCACTGCATGCATGTGGTGCACAGATAAACATGCAAACAAAACCTCCATACACATAAATTAGAAAACATCCACAACCAATCCATGAAACCAAATCCATGGATTCATTTGCTTCCCAGAGTGTTAATTAACATCTTGTTAATTTATTTCAGATATTTGTTTGTTTTAAAAGACTATACTATTACAGCTAAAATAAATAAATAAATAAATAAAAAGTTCTCTTCGTGCTTAATTAAAGAGCTTCCAGACATTTCGTTCCTTTCCATCTCTTTGGTAAGCATTTATTCACCCCTTCCTCGGTCTGGTTCCCTCTTCTCTTTCTCTCTCCATCCCATACCACAGACTGAGCCCAGGGCCTCACATACATTTAGAATACACTCTGCCTCTGAGCTGCATCTGTAGCATGACCTCATGCTGCTTATTGGTTCTTTTCCTGTTAAGGTCTTTGTATCCCGCTATTCATGGAATGTCTGTCTGTCTGTCTGTCTGTCTGTCTGTCTGTGTGTATATGCACTTATGCACATATAGCACTGCTTATAAAGTTTAAAATATAACATGCATATTGCTTCATTTTCCCAGAACCTAGTCTCACACACAACAAGGAGTGCTTTTGAATTTCTTATACCAAATACACAAAGATTTATTTAGTCATCAAAAGTAAGGAAATGAAGTTTACTGAAGAGCCTCTGAATCAGAGATAACCATGGTTAACTTCAATTATTTTAAAAATGGCTTTGTCTACTTCATGGCTTCTCTGAACATCTCTCAAATACCTCTAGGTAAAGTGGATCGTGTTTGCTCTTCATAAACTACTTTTGAGTAGGTTATTTCCAGTTTCTTTTGTTGTCCTATTTAGTACTGGGCGAATCTGCTCATTGTGAAGTCTTTATGAACATCACAGTTACCTCCTTGGGTGACATTCTTGTAAGTGGATATCTAGGCCAAAGAATAGGTCTGCTTTAAAGCCATATTGCCAGTTGCCAGGTGTGGTGGCTTCAATTGAGAATGGCCCCCATAGGCTCATATATTTGAATGTTTGATCTACAGTTGGTAAAACTGTTTGGGAAAGATTAGGAAGTGTGGCCTTCTTGGAGAAATGTTGAGGTTTTCATTGCCACTCCCAGTTACCCTCTCTCTCTCCCTGCCTCATGCTTGTGGATCAGATGTGAGCTCTCAGCTACTGCTCTAGCATCATGAATGGCCGCCTGCCTGCTGCCATGCTCCCTACCATGATGGTCAAGGACTCATGAGCAAGCCCACAATTAAATGTTCTCTTATAAATTGCCTTGGTCATGATGGTCCTCACAGCAGAACATTAACCAAGATACCAGGCCACCTTCCAATTGACATTGCTAGCAAGGAATTACTTATCCATATTCCTGTCAACATTTTTTTTCCTGGGATTGCTAGTTTTATAGGAGAAATTATCTTTTAATTTGTATTTTATAATTATTAGTAATATTTATCATTTTCCCCAAGTTTTTGGCTATTTGTATTCTTTCATTATTTGCCTATTTTCTACTTAATAATTTATTTTTAAAAAGATTTATTTTATGTGTAAGTGCATACGTCTGAGTATATGTAAATGCATTGTGTGTTCAGGTGCCCGTGGAGGTCAGGGAGGGATAGTAAGCTTTTGTGAAACACCTGAAGTATGTGCTAGGAACCAAACCAAATACTCTCAACCACTGAGTCTGTTCTCCAGATCTGACTTAGGTTTTTAAGACAAGGTCTTACTTAGGTCAGACTGACCTCACACTTCTGGTATAGCTGTACCACAGGGTTTGTTTTGTTTTTAAACATTAAAAAAAAAAAAGTGTGTGTATAGGTGTTTGCCTACACATAGGTCTGTTCATCATGTGTTTGCAGGGCTCTTCGATCTCCCAGAGCTGGAGTTATAGGTGGTTATGTGCCTTCTGAATGGAACTCTTCTTATTTTTAAAAACCAAGAAATATACTGAAAGAATCTGGCTCCTAAAACTCCATAACGTTTTTTTTATAGATCAAACAAGAGTCTGTACTTACGATAAGAGAAGCTCGTCGGGAACTGTAAGGTGGGAACAGGAGAGTTAGTCGAGTTAGACCAGTGAATGCAAACATGAAGATCTTATAACTATTCCAAACCATCACATAAGATGTAAACAGAACCTATATGTCCAATTCTACTTCTTTCCCAACCCACTGAAACAATAATAAGAGGACCTATTTACTTATTTAAAGAATCATTAGTTCCCAAGGATGAGGAGGCAGGGGGAAACAACAGCTAAAATACACTGGAGGCAAATACAAAAGTGGAACATAACTTTCCAGACAGACCTCAGCAAGATGGATCTTCAGCATAGGCAGGGAGAACTGAGCACATATTCCAGAACCTACTATCCTCTTCCCCAACCCCCTCTGCACAGAGGCAGGCACATCTCTGTGAGTTTGAGGTCTACATATTGAGTTCAAGGACAGACAGGACTATGTGGAGAGTGCCTCAAAGATAAATAAATAAATAAATGAAACAAACAAACAAGCAAGCAAGCAGAAGCATCAGTCTCAGTCCCTTTCTTAGCTGTAGGCGGCTATTGCTCCCTCTGGCAGATGACGGATGATGTTCTACAAAGAGTCAAATAGAGGATTTCCGGACTAGGAGAAACCACCCAACCGGGGGACTTGCTACTCTCTTCCCAACATGGCTCTTTCAAGAATCAGCCCTCCTCCACCCCCTGTGGCTGAGCTGCTCTCTCAGGTCCTCACCCTCCAAGAAGGAGACTCCCTGGGAATCTGACCCGGCTGACAGGGAGCAGCACCGTCACAGGTGTTCAGCTAAGTCACCTAGTTAGAGAAAACACTGAAGTCAGAGGAAAAGTTCCAACAACTAGTACTAGTATCAGATCAGACAGGCTAATCCTATAATAAAAGAGGCGGGGGAAAATTATAAATTAAATATAACATCAGAAATAAAAATCTCATAAAAATCTGGAAGACAGAGTTGAAGGAAGTTCCCAAGAAGCAGAGGCAGGGACAAAAAGATTAAATAAAGGAGATAAATCACTCCAGGGCAATAAGTGACATTCTATAACCAAGGGACAGGAATACTAGGAAGAAAAACAAATGCTATCAAGTAAGTTAATAGAGCCACATGGTAGAGTGGAGAACAAAATGAGGGGCTGAGGAGATGGTGCATTTGCTAAGAGCGCCGCTGGCCGCTCTCAAAGACAGCTGCAGTTCCGTTTCCAGCACCCATACTGGGTGGCTCTTCATTTCTGTGCTTCCAGCTCCACAGGTCCTCTTCTGGTCTCCCGGGGTGGGTGGACCCTCACACACGGACATGAGCAGACATGCATACAGAAGTAAAAATGAAACTTGAACAGACTCTTATCAGAAGCTCGAGAATCATGGTCATAAAGAAGATATAACTGGCTCTCCACAGCCAGGAGACCAGCATCTGTGGACTCAACTCACAGGAGATAAGAACTGAGGGGCTGGGCCACAGCTTAACAGTTAAGAAGAGAGGAGCAGAATTCATGCCCAGGCTGGCTCACATTCCAGTCCAAGGGGATCTGATGCCATCTTCAGGCCTCTGAGGGCACTGAACCCACATGGTACACAGATACACATTCAGGCAAAGTACCCATACACATGGAATGCTTAAAAAGAAATGGAAAGGCCAGGCACATGCCTGTAACCGAGACACTCAGAAGCCTAAGGCATGAGCACAGGGAGCAAGGCTAGCCTGGGCTATAAAGAAGCCACCCCTGAAACCTCTGAGCCTCTACTAAACATGTCATTCTCTCATTTTCCCTAAGTAACCCAGGACGCCATCTACCTACACAGCACTGACACTGCAGGGGTCAGGCATTGTGAGTGACCTAGGGGTGACTTCACGCATATTTAAGTACAAAAGAAGGTGGGTATGGGTTACATACCACCCTACCAAAGGAACTTGTACATCAGCACTATTGACAATCATGGACACCTAGGGACAAATGCAATTCAAAGAGAAAATAAAAACCACCGACAAAATTTAAGAGCAATGCTAGATGTGAAATACTAGACAATTATGGAACGATGTTTTCAGATGTCTGAAGAAATGTTATTCCCAACATGAAAAAAAAAATACCTTTTAACCAAGTGTGAGAATAGAAAAGCCCTTTTCAAGCCGGGCGGTGGTGGCGCACGCCTGTAATCCCAGCACTCTGGGAGGCAGAGGCAGGCGGATTTCTGAGTTCAAGGCCAGCCTGGTCTACAGAGTGAGTTCTAGGACAGCCAGGGCTACACAGAGAAACCCTGTCTTGATAAAAACAAAAAAACAAACAAACAAACAACAAAAAAAGACTTTTCAGACACTGAGAGCCTCAAAGGCACAGTTCATGCTTTCTTAGAAAACCAACTAAAGTATGTACTACATAAAATAAGGCAGGTAACAACACACAAGCGGATAAACAAGAGGAAAGGAAATTGTAGGATGTGCTAAACACAAGACCCAAAATGGGAAAGGAGAATTCCCAGGACTCTAACTCTGCTGGAAGATAGCAGTAGCCCAACCAGACAGCAGCCAGTCCATATTAGGTAAGTGGGCAGGTTCTTTGAAGACTTTATAAAATGTTTTTTTTACCTTAACGTTTTGAGTGGAGACCTGTGATAGTGGCAAAAAATTTGAAGTTCAAGTGAAAATACATATGTAGAAAACTAAACAAAGCCAAGATAGTTAATTCAGGGAAACCAAGTTACCCAGGAAAGGAAATCATAGCTTCTATATGGTTCAGTTCCAACTCATTGAAAATCATATACGTGCAACCTAGACTTTTATTCTGCAGGGTTGAGTACCCAGAACCAATACACACACACACACACACACACACACACACACTGGTTTTTTGGATTTTGTTTTTTCAAGACAGGGTTTCTCTGTATAGCCCTAGCTGTCCTGGAACTCACTCTGTAGACCAGGCTGACCTCGAACTCAGAAATCCGCCTGCCTCTGCCTCCCAGAGTGCTGGGATTACAGGCGTGCGCCACCACCGCCCGGCTACCCAGAACCAAGACTGAAAATTGCTCTCCTGAAAAATAAACACGAATCGAGAGTCTGCTCCTGAGCTAGGGGGCCCTTCAGTCATCGGCATAAGGATTAACCCACAGACAGCCCTGTTCCAACAATGGTTCTATAAAGCTGATATCGTTCCATCATCTCAGAACACCTGTGGTCAAATCCTTGCGGTCAATCTTGTTGGAAGCAAGAGCTCACAACAGACTAACACCCCACAACTTTTTTGAAATCAAAACATGTTTGAATACCTGGTTGGCTGAATCTTTCATTTACTTTTCTTGTCCCATTAAAGCAGTAACTCAAACCCTTTCACAGAGCACAATGAATGAGAAATAGCAGTTTTGCGCTCTAATTTGACTATCAGAGAGGCTATTTTTTGGAAAAGGCTAATTAGTCTACATTCCAAACGCACCACCCCACCTCCGCTTTTTGAGACAATCTCCAGCAGCCCAGTCTGGCCCAGCATTAGGTAGCTGGGGTTGACCTGGAACTTTCCCTTCTTTTGTCTCTACTTCCCAAGTGCGGAGATTATAGCCATGTGCCCAGTCTTATGCGGTGGTGGGAAATCCACGGCAGCTCTTTACATGCTAGGCAAGCCCTCTACCAGCTGAACTAGCTACACAGTAGATCTTCATTACTAGTTTCCCCTATTGGTAGATCCTCCTACTCTGGTGCTTAAGCAAAGATCATCCTTCTTCAGTCATTTTGTTGGAGACAGGCATAGGGTGACCTCTACAGGCCAGAGGGAAGAAGTATTTTCCAACTTGCCGATTTTCTTTTTTTAAGGTTTTGCATCCCTAGAATGTTTTTAGTAAAACATATTTACTAAACAAAGTAAACAAGGGTATTATTTTTAAACTTTGCATCACGGATTGTGGATAAAGATTCTGAGTAACTCAAAATTGTCTAGGCATCGGCCATTCCGCATCTTTGCCCTCGCCCACTCCTTGGATGTACCCTGGAAGGGATGGCTCTCTTCAAGTACCCGGGGTTACCGCACACCGGCTCGCACTCAGGGATTTGACGTCTAGTCACTCAAATTCCAGTATTTAGTTAAGCGATTTAACGAGGCAGGCTTCAGGGACAGAACCACATGGGGTAAGAATAAAAAAAGCCCGCGGGCCGTACTTCTCGCGCTGTCCCGCATAGCGGCAGCCATCTCGCTCAGGAGCTCCTCCACGACCTCTGGGAGTGCGACCGCCATCTGGAACGCCGCCCTTCTTTTCCTCCGGGGCGCCGGGAACCCCACGCGCGCTGCAGGCCGGAGGCGGGGCGAGGCGGCGTGACGTCAGCATGCGTCATCGCGCATGCGGACTGGCGGGGCGTCCCGGGCCAGCCGCGGCTAGTGGAGCTCTGAGGACGCGTCGGCATGTTCCGGTTGCTTCGCTGGCGTCTGGGTCGAACCCTGCTGCGGGCCGCGGGCCGGCGGTGCGGAGGCTGTACGGCGCGCCTGCTGCCGGAGCGGACGAGCGATGCGGGGCCAGGCGCGGAGCGGCTTCGGACCCGAGGCGCCCCGGCGCGGGGACACGGGGTGCTGCCGCTGTTGGCAGGTGAGCGGTGCGCTCCGGGCGGGGCCCGCCCGGCGGGGGCGCGGGCACGGGCCAGTCCCGGTGACCTCTGAGCCGCTTCTCGCAGCTCTTGCCTGGTTCTCGCGACCCGCGGCGGCGGCGGAGCAGCCGGGAGAGAACGCGACAGACGAGGCGGAGGCCGAGATCATCCAGCTGCTGAAGCAAGCCAAGGTGAGGGGCTCGACCGGGCGTGCGCACCCTCTGCTCCGGTTTCCCGAGGCCTGGATGGATTGGCCCTGGGTGGAAGGTTGGGATCCATCCTGACTGGTCTAGGGCGAGTCCTGCAGCAAAACCGCTGCAGTTGCTAGACGGCACCTTCACATTTCCCTTATTTATTTTGTCCAAACGTATTGATTGAGGATGTTTTGCGGGGGTGGCTTTCGTCAACTAACCGCCAAGCCGAAAGAAATGACATTTTGTGCATAGAATATGTATGACGTCCCGAAAATGCAATTTAGTATCGTTTATGCCCTTGGTTTGCGTCTAAATCTGTTTCTCCACATCCCTTTTTCCCCTCCAGGTTATTTCATCTCTTCCAACGACTTAATGCCAACAACGTCCAAATTTGTGTTCACAGACTGCAGTGTGTCGTTGACATGCTGTCTCTTTTGCAAGGCCACAGCTATCTCTCAGATTTAGCGTGCCCGGGACTAGGCACTTTTTCTTAAATTCCTTCCCCAAAATATGTCCTTAACAGTGTTCTCTTTACCACCTAAAATCTCAAGCCTAAAAAAAATCATAGTGGTTCCTCAGGCATACCCCTGTGTGTTTGAGGCCAGCTTGATCTACAAAGCAAGTCCAGGATAGCCAGGATTCTGTTACACAAGAAAAACCCTGTCTCAAAAAAAAAAAAAAAAAAAAAAAAGAAAGAAAGAAAGAAAGAAAGAAAGGAAGGAAGGAAGGAAGAGAAAAAAAGAAAGAGAAAAGAAAAAATCATAATAGTTCTTAAAATGTGTTGTTGATAATTCCCAGTTACACAGCAATAAACACAGTTGCCATCAAATCCAGAGCACTTCTCAAATCACCCCCCTTCTTTTTCCTTTCCTTTTTTTCCCCAGTTGTCCTCATACAGGTCCTGTTCTCTTGCCCCAACTGCAGTCCTTTCTCCATGCAGCAACCTGAGTGATGGTGTGAAAATGTAAATCAGATTGTAGTGACTTCTGTGTGACAGCCCTTCTGTGTGACTTCTCCCTATACCTGTGAGAAAACACAAAACCCCTGTCAGGGTCTGCAGGCCTGGAAGTGATCTAAGCTGGCTGTCTCATCCTCCTGTGGCAGTAGCTGTGATTCAGCACCCTCTGTCCACCTCTCCTTCCTTGAATGTCTTCTGAAGAACCATTCTTTTCACCCATGTCTTTTGGGGTTATTCTTCTGTCCATTTTGTTCCGTGGCTAACTCCTTAGTTGCCTTACCTCAGTTTTACTCTCATTTTCTGGAACATGTTCCAGGTCCCCCTGTCATTCCTCTGTGTTGCTTTTCTTCCTCTTTTCATGAGTTTTAAGTACGCCTGCTTGTCCTGCCTGATTCCCTGTAATCTTCAGAAAGGGAAGAAGATGGAAGATGAACCGCATCTGTATGAATACAGTGCTGGGTGTGGTGGTCCACGCCTTCAACTGCCACACTTGGAGGCAGAGGCAGGTGGAACTCTGTGGGCCAGGAGGCAGCCTGGTCTCTGTCTATGGAGGAAAAACAGAGTAAAGATTGCTCACGTTCCTTCTGTCTGATCTGTGAGTTAAAACTTTGTTATATGAGCACACTTAGATACAAGGGAGGCCAGTCTTCCTGTCATCCAGGTGGACATGGTACCTGGACGTTAGTCGGGATTCAGTATGTGGTGAATGGGGATGACGTCCTCAGGTCTTGTGGTGTGCCTACTCTGCACAGTGCATCTGTCTCCTTGCATTTCAGCTAATGCGTCCTTTGTCTTCTCTCTTTAGTTGAGCATCATGAAAGACGAGCCAGAAGCAGCCGAGCTGATTCTGCACAATGCTCTTCGCCTGGCGTACGAGAGTGACAACAGGAAGGCCATCACGTACACTTATGACTTGGTAACCACTCTAAGCTGTCTAGCTGTTGAGGAAGGGTGCATGCTGAGAAAGTGTGTTCTTGCTGTTTTATCTTCCTGACTGCCATGATGACCTGAAGGTGTTTGTTTCTAGGTTTAAATTTTTGTACCCTCCACAGGGTCACTTATAATTTCAAACCGCAAAGAAACAAATAGCTTTGTGCTTGTCAGTGATGATCTGGGTTTAGTTTGCTTTTAACAGATTATATAAAATAAACTGTGTGCCTCTTTCACTATTGCTGTACTGAACTTCTAGCAGATTAACAGGTGACGTTTTCTCTGTGTTGAACTTTTTTTTTAAGATTGTGAAAACAGGGAAGAATCTTCCACTTAAAGTTGTAAATCTGTGTAAATCCGGCAGTCTGAACTGAACAGCCATTTATAATTTGCTTTCAGATGGCCAACTTAGCATTTATACGAGGGCAGCTTGAAAATGTAAGTCAACTGCTTTATAATATCTTGAATTGGTAATGCCTCAAGGGAACTAATTGTAAGGGTATATGCTACTTCCTCAAAAAGGTCCCTAAAATACAGTGGTCGGAGATAAAGGTGTGTGTGTGTGTGTGTGTGTTTTTTTTTTTTTAAGTGATTAACCCACACATATGCCAAAGACTATTGGGCATCTCTGTTCATATTAAGGTAAGTCTTCATCTGTGTGCGTGAACTGATTTACCTCCAGCCTACAAGAAGGGAAAAGGCAGGATTGTAGTACAAGAGACATTCTCATGAAGTGTCTTAAAGGGGTTGATGCTCTTCTCTGCCTGTTAGTGTTAGCCAGAACTTAATAAATTCCTGCTATGATCGCACCTCACTGTAAGGAGGGCTGATTCAAAAATTGAGGGTATTTAAACAGCTTAATTGATGGGGTGTATATTAGGAACAGTCTGTAATCTGCCCCGTTGGTTCAGATGAATCTGTTGAAGTGAGTTTTCGCTCATCACAGGGTACTTTAAGGTATACAGAGGATGTGAGGTCCTCGTCTTTTGGTCCCTTTATAAAAATCTCAATGCTCCACACGCATACATGCATGTATGCACACACATACTAAGTTGTTACCTAAATTAAGAGTCATATATAGATGGCTTAAAGAAAATCTTTGTGCTTTTAGGCAGAACAGCTTTTTAAAGCAACAATGAGTTACCTGCTTGGAGGAGGCATGAAACAGGTAAGGATATCTACCACCTAGTGTTGCTCCTCATCAACGCAATTCCTGAAATGAAAACTCCCGATCTTAGAGTGTTTGTTGCTATAATAAAACACCAAAAGTAACTTGTGGAAAAGAGGGCTTATTTCATCTTAGACTTTTTGGTAATGGTCCATCACTGAGAGAAGTCAGGGTAGGAGCACAAGGCAGGTGTCTGGAAGCAGGAATTGGAACACTGGCTCACCGCCGTGGCTTGCTTCCTGTGGCTCACTCAGCCTGCCTTCTGCTAGCACTCAGACTCAGCTGCCCGGGGTGACACCGCTCACCCATGAGCTGGGCTCTTCCACATTAGTCATTAGTCAAGAAAGTGCTTCATACGTGCCTATAATCTGATCTGATGGCAGCCATTTTAGATAACTATAGCTTGTATCCAGCTGACCAAAAAAAAAAAAACCCAGCCAGGATACTCCCTGTCACTCCAGGCCCAGCACATATGTACTCTGACCATGTACAGACCTATATAAAAATAGTTAGTATTTCACTAATTCTGAGTAATGATTGCTAAAGAATTCATACCTGGTTAATTCCTTGAAAGGCTTACCGGCTGTGGTGGGAGGCAGAGGCAGGCAGATTTCTGAGTTCAAGGCCAGCCTGGTTTACAGAGCTCCAGGTCAGCCAGGGCTACACAGAGAAACTCTTATCTCAAAAAACCAAAAAAAAAAAAAAAAAAAAAAAGATAAATGGTTTGCTTTTAGGTAGAATTCGTTATAGAAGTTGAAAAAATACTCTGTAAGAAATTTTTACTTCTCATGAATTTTCTTCTTTCCTTTTTTAAAAATTATTCTAACAGGAAGACAATGCGATAATTGAAATCTCTCTGAAACTGGCCAATATCTATGCTGCTCAGAATAAGTAAGTATGATCAGAATATAGGAATAGCAGTGGTCAGGTAGAAGAATGATGAGTGGAAAACTCAGACCTTGGGATATTACATAACCTTGGCTTACCTGTCAGTCATCTGGGTCTCCAGAAATCAAGTGCCGCACTCAGAGTGTTGCATTCCTCAACTTTTTCCAGTTTCCTCTTCTGGTTTCCATTTGCCTAAAGTGGAACACAGCCCTCATCCCTGTAACTGAACTGTGGCAATTAATCAAGTATTTGATTCTTGCTTGAAATAAGAAGGGAATCAAGTCAGAACTGTAGTTAACTCTCCTTAGAAGCAAAGGGAACAGTATAAAAAATACTTCAGGATAATACACTCAAGCCACTCCACCAGCAGAGGAAGGTGTATGAGATGAAATGGCGATAATTGCCTCTGGGTTGTCTCCTTATTCATTCTGGAAATAACTGGGGTCTTAAGATTTCTTTTCCTGTGATAAAACATTAAGACCAAAAGCAACTTGGGGAGCAAAGGGATTATTTGGTTTGTATATATAAGGAGGGAAGTCAGGACAGGAGCTCAAAATGGACAGGACCCTGAAAGCAGGAGCTGACGCCGAGGCTTGGAGGGTGCTGCTCACTGCTTTGCTCAGCCTGCTTTCTTACAGCACCCCAGACCACTAGTCCAGGGGTGGCACTAGCCGTGCCAGTCACTAATTAAGAAAACGCCCTGCTTGCTGTCTGTGGCCCCACCTTATGGAGCATTTTCTCAGATGACTATAGCTTATATCTAGTTGACATAAAACTAACCCAGCACGAGTGTCTCTTAAAGGAATTAGTTGTTTTGTCTAAAGGTTTTCAGAGCACTTGGGAATAATCATCAGTAGGATTTGGGAGGGGGATATAGTTAGTCGTAAAGGGAAGTCTAGATGTTGGGAGATGTAATGTGGCAAGGGGGTCCTGGTGGGCTCATGCCAAGGCGTGCCCCTGGGTTCATACCATGCAATAGATCTGGTATAAAGGGGTGCATTGGGGGACGAGATGGGAGTGAGGACCTAGAGAAGGATTAGAGACAGACAGACGGGAGCAGAGACATGAGGACAGAGGAAGGAGGGTCACACCAGAAGCACACCATACACTCATGCATTCAGTCAGACTGAAAAGAGCAAAAAGGGGGAGAGAGACTGACTGGGAAAATGTGGGAACAGAGAGAGTGAGCTCACAGTGGGGCAGCCCACGCCTGAAGCGCCTGCTAGGTCCCTGGGAGGAGCCGAGTAGTGGACTCTCCTATAAGCTAACCTGATATGTAAGCCAGGAAGTGCCAGTTTAAAAACAGTAGATAAATTTGAATTCTATTTATTTACTTACTTATTTTTGAGACAGAGCTTCTCCATATTGCCCTGGCTGTCTTGGAACTCACTATGTAGACCAGGCTGGCCCTAAACTTACACTTGTCTCAGACTCCCGAGTGCTGGGATTAAAAGTGTGTACACTGAATTTTTGACACAATTTTTTAAAACTTTTATTTTTTGTTACTTATTATTTACTTATTAAATAAGTAAAAAAGTTTACTTATTTACTTTTTACAACCTTCTCACTGTCATCTCCCAATTACTCCCTTCCACAGTCCTTTCCCCCTCCCCCTCCCCTTCTCCTCTGAGCAAGTGGGGTCCCTCTTGGGTATCCCCCCAATCCTGACACTTAAAGTTTCCCACTGAGGCCAGACAAGACAGCCCAGTCAGAAGAACATATCCCATGTACAGGCAACAGCTTTTGGGATTATCTCCATTCCAGTTGTTCAGGATCCACATGACCCCATTCCAGATGTTTAGAACTAAGCTTCACATCTGCTACATAAGTGTGGGGAAGCCTAGGTCCAACCCTAGTGTTGTTCTATGGTTGGTGGTTCAGACCCTGGGAGCCCCAAGCGTCCAGGTTCGTTGACTGTTGGTCTTGCTGTGGAGTTCCTGTCCTCTTCGGGGCCTGCATAAATCCTTCCTCCTGATCTTCCATTAGAGCCCCCAGCTCTAGTCACAGTTTGGCTGTGGGTGTCTGTATTCTGTCTGAGTTGACTGCTGGGCGTAGCCTCTCGGGACAACATGCTTCTGTCTGCATGCATAATAGAGCATCATTAATAGTGTCAGGGATTGGTTATTGTCCATGGGATGGGTCTCAATTTGGGCTGGCTATTGGTTGGCCATTCCCTCAGTCTCTGCTCCATCCCCCATGGGAAAGGGAATAGGGAAGGGAATTGGGGGGGATTCAAGATCAGATAAGGGAAGGGACTGGAAGGCTGGCCAGATGGCCATGAGAATGAATGGAAATCTGTAACTGATGGGTGGAAAAGTAGGGGGATCCCCAGGACAAGACAGAGACCTGGGATAAGGAAGGCACCCAAGAATCAATGGGGGTGACCTTAGCTGTGACAGCATTGGGGATATGGAACCTGAAGAGGCACCTCCTGTAGCCAGGCAAGAACCCTAGTAGAGGGATAGGGACACCAACCCACCCAGAACTTTTGACCCTAAATTCTTATAAAGAAGAAGAAATCTATCAGCTACATGAAAGGCTTTGGAAACAGTTCAGATGTTGCCAAAGCTAGAAACACCCATGAGGCCTTAAGGACTCTTGTCTTAGGTTTCTTTTGCTGTGATAAGATACAGTCTATTGGGAATCCAAGGTAGAGTTAAGGCAGGAACTGAAGCAGAAGCTACAGAGGAATGATGACTCCTGGCTTGCTTTTCTTAGCTTGCTCAGGTTGTTTGCTTATACACCCCAGGACTGTTTACCTGGGGTCACACCGCCCACAGTAGGCTAGGCCCTTCCATGGAGTCATTCATCAAGAAAATGTCCTCCACAGGCTTACCTCATTTATAATGAGGCATTTCCTCAGCTGACAGTTCCTCTTTGACTCTAGCTGTGTCATGTTGATAAAAACTAGATAGCTTGATTGACCCCTTGTCACCTTGACATTACCACTAGCCTTTCCTTTTGCACTTGTCCCCAAGATGTTAATATCACAATATAAAACATAACTTGTTTTTTGTTTCATTTTTTTTGAGACCAGGTCTCTACATAGTCCTAGCTGTTCTGGTACTCTCTGTGAAGACCAGGCTGGCCTCCAATTCACAGAGATCCATCTGCCTGCCTCTGAGTGCTGGGACTCAAGGTGTGTGCCACCACACCCAAGCTAAAACATAATGTAATTTTTAAAAAAAAATATCAAACACTTTAAAATATCCGGCTGTGGGCTTCTGTAAAACCAAAGCAAGTTACATCCTTTCTTTTCTAAGAGGGAAGAACCAGGGCACAGTTATGATCAAAGCAAAACCCAGTTCTTCTCAGAAGTACAACTAGCTCTTATGTCTGAGATTCAAGGTCCTCCAAAGGGCTCAGGCAGCTCTGGTTCTCCCGCTTTCCTTCACTGCATACATGACTTAGAAGCTCCACTCAGCTGCACTTCCACCATTGTGTATGGACTCTGTTCAGGGACACCGCCCTGTCATAGAGTGGCCAGCTGCAGCTGCTACTCGTGGTCCCTTTCATGTGACTCTTTCACATCACCAAGTTTGGCTGTCAGCATGAGATGCCACCCTGGCTCCCTCTGGAGCACAGCTCTGAGTGTTAACCCTCAGAACATAATCTTAGAATATTTCCTCTTAATGATGCTGGTATTAAATCATCCCTCATTTCTCAGCTTCAGCTAAGGAACATTGATTGTCTCAGCAAAGCAAAGGTTTCACTTCAGAGGTGCTGGTTTCTTTCTTTCTTTCTTTTTCCCCTTTAGTTTTTTTGGTTTTTCGAGACAGGGTTTCTCTGTGTAGCCCTGGCTGTCCTGGAACTCACTCTGTAGACCAGGCTGACCTAGAACTCAGAAATCCGCCTGCCTCTGCCTCCTAGAGTGCTGGGATTAGAGGTGTGCGCCACCACCACCAGGCTGAGGTGCTGGTTTTTTGTTAATCATAGCTGGTGTTTCAGTTCCAGCTGATGAGAAACCAAGATTGTTAATAGACACCACAGGAGAGGCCCTTGTTGCCCTCAGACTTCACAAGCCAGGCCTCCTTCATCTGCAACTTTACAGCTTTCCTTTCTGCTCCTCTCCTACAACAGCCCATTAAGCCCTGGGCACCGAATGGCTTTCCCAGCTTAAAGTTCACATGTCCTTCCGCAATTGCCCCCAAAGCATGGTCAGGTCAAGTCTTAGGGTTTCTTTTGCAGTAGTAAAACACCATGCCCAAAAGTAACTTGGGGAGGAAAGGGTTAATTTTACAACTCTTAAGATGCACAACAGCACTGAGGGAAGTCATGACAGGAACCTGGAGGCAGGAACTGGCACTGAAGCCATGAAGGAGCACTGCTTACTGGCTGGCCCCTCACGGCCACTGGTGCGGCACTACCTCTATCAGTCATCGGTCCAGAAAAGGCCCCAAGTTTGCCTACAAAGCGAGTCGGAAGGTGGTGTCTTAGCTGTTTTCTCCCCTCAGCTGGCATGACCTTCCATTCCTTTTTGTCTCTAGGTGGAATTCAAAGGGGGAGCACATGGTATATAGATTGGGAATGTGTCTGGAGAGTTCTGTTTTGGCAGTAGGTTTAGGGAGAGAAGTAAGAATGGTTTCCATTAGATTTTTAGCTGCTGCAGAAGTTAGTGCCAGAGATTTGATGACATTAAACTGGATACTGTTTAGAAAGTTGCACTTTGAGGCTGAGATCCCAACCCCAGCCTCTATTGTAGTCAACAATGCTATTTTCTTCAGCACCTACTTGTTTCCTGCATTTTGATTGGGCACTAGATAGCCTCAAGTCTTCTCCCTTTTGAGATAGAGCTTGTTGTCTAACCTAGGTTAACCTGTATTACAGACACATACACAACATAGCTTTGATTTAAATCTTGCACTTCAAGTTTGGCTGATGCCAGAGAGCATTTGCAGCTGGGGACACGCTTGAGAGTAGTGCCATTCAGGACTACATGTTAATGATGTCGCAGGGCCTCTGACAAGTAGAAGCTCAAAGCAAATATGTGCTGAGAAATAAGACATTCAAAGCCAAAGGCATTTATAGTATCCGTTAGTAATTATTACCTAAATTACTCTACTTTTTTCATGTCTTATTAAGGGAAGTATGAGATAAGAGAACACATTGCCAGGTTATGGGGCTTAGAGATGCTGACCCTGTGAATTGGGCTCTTGCTAGCATGTGTGAAGCCCCGGTACTGGAGGAAAAACGTTGAGCTAGGGAACTCTTTGTAGGCCTTCTACTCTGACAGTCTTGTTGGCAGCTTCCTTACCGTGGGACTAGAGGCATCTCTCCTACCAAGGTGTAGAACTGGAGAAGGAAGAAGTAGAACAGTGGGTCAGCACATCCCTCTGGCAAAGCAGTAGAGAAGAAGGCATGAGCTTTATGTCAGCTGTAGTGAGAAGGTAGAACCTTACATAAAGAGCAGGAACTGGAATTACAGAAGGAGTTTCTCCATGTTCCTCTGCATGTCTGTTGAAGCTATCCAGTGTCAGTCTGGTGCCCAAGTATCTTCTCAGTTGTCTCGGGGTGTAGCACTGTATGTCAGACCTTCCTATGCTATAGCTGCTATTTTGATTTCCATAGTGAAAAGTAAAAGTTAAAACAGCTTGGGAGAACTTGTTAAGCCCCTGAGTTTCCCAGAAGAGCATGATGATAACAGTTGGGACCCTCAGGCCCATGAGCCTGAGCCTCTCTAGGTCAGGGGTTGCCATGTGGAGACAGAGAAAGACAAATAGATATATAGTCATGAGAATGTTGACGCCATTCATTAATTTCCCTTAAATCAATGACTTTAAAACAAACTCTAGAGAAGTGCAGCTTAACAGCCAGAGCTACAGACTTCGCCTGTTGATATTGCTCAGAGCAGAGTTGTAATGGGCAAAGGAATCAAAGGTGAGCAGAGCTGACTGACTGCTGATACTTGTTTTCAGACAGGAATTTGCCCTTGCTGGCTATGAATTCTGCATTTCAACTCTAGAGGGGAAAATTGAAAGAGAAAAGGAATTAGCAGAAGATATTATGTCAGGTAGGAAACTTGACTTTTTTAGACATTGGGTTTTCTCTGCAAATGTTCCCACTGCTGGATATTTATTAAGGGAAAGAGCATACTTTGTGGGAGGGCAAATAACCATTCTGGGGAGTCAGTGGCTATCCTAGTACCATGGGTTTGACACAGGGTATCTTGTTTAAATGACTTGAGTACTGTTTTGAACTTTTTTTTAAGCCCCATAGATGGCAGGTTCAAAATTTCTCTGCTCACTTCTGCTACATTTATAATCTTTGGGAAATTGACAAATATGAAGGGAATCTTTCCTTTTTGTTCAGTCACTTACTAAAGTAGAGCTGAATGGGAGAGCACTTGCCTGCCAGGCACCAGTCCCTAGATTAGAGAGGAGGTGAAGCTAGGTACGCTGCAGGGTAAGGAAGAGGAGGAAGGCCTCCTGCGGCCATGGGTGGGAAGTGTTTAAGTTCTGAATGTGGGTTCTTCCTCTCCCTCCCCTGCTTGAGACAGGGTCTCATGTAGTCCTGTCTGGCCTGAAACTTGCTATGTAGACCAGGCCAGTCTCTAATTCTGAGGTGTATGCCTCTACACCTGGCTTTTGTTTGGGTTTCTTACTTGGTTTGAAGTACTAAAAATCTTCAGATTTCATATTCATTGTGGGACTTGTTACACACTGACTCTATGCCAAGAGGAACAAGACACTAGGAAACCATGGGCAAGTTCTCATTCCTAAAGCTGGGCACCTTGGAAGAGTTGTCTGTGTCCTGACATCTTCCGATTTCCACTTGAACATAGTCAGGTTTTCTTCTCTGTCATTGCCCTTTATCAGTGTCACCATGTCCATCCCTTGACCAGCTTACTCATTAGTGCTGATCATGTGATCACTGTCCCCCACAGGAAACTGTCCATTGGTTTCTTGGGTGTCTCATTGACCTTTCCCCTTCTAGTGCCTGTTTCCCGATGGTGGCTCACCTCAGGTACTGTCACCTGCTTCTCTTCCCTCTGGCTGACCCCTAGGAGATGTCATGTCATCCCACAACATTTTACTATTATATTTATGTGTCCCAGCTGGCACCAAGACAGCAGATATGTGATCTGGTCTTCTATTTGCCTAGACTGTTTAGTGATTGTCCAACTTTAGACATGTCCAATATGGGTCTCAATTTCTGATGGGCCACTCAGAAGTGTCTTCACTGCTCAGCCCTGGGTTAGTGACACCAGCATTCACCCAATGGCTTTGGGAGTTCTCTATGATTTCCTCCTTATACTGGTCTACCAACATGTTAAATTGGATCAACTATGAAAATACATCTTTTTTGCCTGGTTGGTGATCTCAGTCTTTTCTGCTTCCTTTACCTCCTCAATGAATCTGTTACCAGGCAGCAGGCAAATTAACCTTTTAAAGACCTCATTGCTTCCATATTACCTTTGATGTTCATACTCCCACCTGTATCTGTTGCATTGTTGTTCTCTCTCACTCCTTTCCCTGGCCTTGCCCCTCCTGAGCGACACCATCTCAAGGCCTTTTCTTGCCTATGTGTTCTCTCTGGATGGTTCTCAGCACGGCCTCATGGCCTTCAGGTTTGTCAGTGTCCTCCTGAGGCCTCTCCTAACAGGCATCGCACCCAGTTTGGAGTCACTCAGCCTCCTTATCCTCTGGTTCTTCTTTACCATCCTTGAAGCAGAAGTAGGAGTGCTGTGTGCTTATATTACCAAGAGACATACTTTTTTTGTTAACTTTTTAATATTTGTCTTCCCTACCAAAGAGCAATCAAGACACTGTGTTGTATTAAATCCTTAGTGCCTGGAAGAGAGCTTAGCCCCTAACAGGCTAAGAACACAATTTGGCAAAGAGCAGTAAGTAAATACAATTCAGAGCAGTGAAGAGGAGCTTGAAACCTAGAGGAAATATGAACGAGGTCCAGCCACAGAGTGTGTGAGTCATTTGCCATCCATATTCTTGCCTTTGTGCATTAGGCTGTTACCAGAGTTTTTCCTGCTTCCCTCCATGCTGTCTGTCTTTCTGTTCTCTCTCTCTCTGTGGTGGGATGTTTGCTGGTGGGATGTAGGCCAGACTGGCATCAAGCTTAAGGCACGCCTGCCTCTTGACTTTCCATCCATGCCAGTCTCTGTCTCTCTGGCTCACTCTGTTGCATGTATTCCAGGCTGGCCTCAGGCTTACTGTGTAACTGAAGATAGCTGTCCCTCTCAGCATCCTGCCGCCACCTTCCGAGCGCTAGGATACCATACCTGTTCTGTACTGTGCTCTGAGTTGAGCTCAGGGATAGAAAAGCACTTTACCAAATGAGCTGCATTTTAACCCGTTGTTACTAGTTTATTAAGAGGATACAGCTTTTTCCGGCTCCAAAAATAGTTACTAATTTTCTAAAGAAAATTCCAGAAAACATTATAAAGAAAGATGACTCTATTACTAAGAAAGAACAGCTGTTTACTTTTTATGGTAATCTTACTTTTAATAATATAGTATGAAAAATATATTTCTGGGGTTTTTTTTTTTGGCAAAAGAATTCTTGGTGGGTATGGAAGCTAGTGTGTGTGTGTGTGTGTGTGTGTGCACACGCGCGCGCGAGCGCGTGCATACTCTCACACACACACATATAGAAGGACAATCTTGTATGCTAGCAGACAATCTTGGGTTTTATTTCTCACATGTTGTCCATTGTGTTTTGGGGAGACAGGTTTAGTCACTGGTCTAGAACTTGCCAAGTGGGCTGGGCTGGCTGGCCATGAAGCCTTAGTAATCTACCTGTCTCTGCTTCCCTGGTACTGGCATTACAAGCATATGCCACCATACCTGGCTTAAGATGGGAACTCCGGCATCAGATTCTGGTGTGGTAAATGACTTAGCAAATCAGATGTAATGTCTCCTGCCTCCATTTTCAGCATTTGGGAAGCTGAAGCTAGAGTATTGCTCTGAGTTTGAGAACAGCTTGGGTACAGAGTGAGACTGTCTCAGCAAAGAAAGGGAACATGGAAGAGCAACTCAAGGACCAACACCCAGTGCTGGCCTCTGGCCGGTGCACACACACAGTTCAGTTACAGAGTAGCATGTGTGGTTAAGAAGAACTTTGTCTTCCATTGTCCATAATACATAGACCAAAAGCTGAATGATTTAAAAATGTAGAGTATTTTCTCTACATTTGTTTGAGATTTATAAATTTATAGTTTGTTCTTTTCTGCATATTTTATTTTTATTATGAATACATATTTTTCTTCCAATTTAATTTCTACAGCTCAGCCAAGCAGTGGTGGTGCACACCTATAATCCCAGCACTGTGGGAGGCAGAGGCAGGCAGATTTCTGAGTTCGAGGCCAGCCTGGTCTATAGAGTGAGCTCCAGGACAGCCAGGGCTATACAGAGAAACCCTGTCTCGAAAAAACCAAAGCCACAAAACCAAAATAAATAAATAAATAAATAAATTTCTACAGCTCATATTACAGCATTAAAAGTCAAATGTAGTATAAGACCTACTTTAAAATAGCATTCCTGTGTGACACCTCACCTCATCTGTGTTCAATGAACTAATTTCTCCTGGCACTTTTTCTGTCTTTGTGTGTCCATACACATGTGCTTATGTAGGTGTGAGTACTTGTGGGTGGAGACCAGAAGTCAATTTTGGCATCGTTCCACCTGTTGAGATCCTTGTCTCAGAGCTTGTCTGTGTGGCTCTGCAGCCTGGCCAGCATCCCTTGGGACCCGCCTCTTTCTGCCTCTCACTTAGGTGTACCACATCCCTGGCTGTTTCAGATGTGGACTCTGGAATTGAGCTTAAGTCCTCTGGTTTACATGAGAGGTGCTTGCTGACTCTTAACATTTTTCTTGAAAACATAAAATTATCATTTCCTAATTTTAATTTTTGGAAGCTATTGACTTACTGAAGAATTAAGATTATAGTTTTTAATTCTGTCTACATACGAACATTACTTGCTGAGCCAAGTAACATGATTGTATAATTTTATTTCCAACTTTTTCAGCATTTTGTTTCCTTTGGAGTTAATTTGCTTTCTTGTTGCTTTTAGAATTTATTTTGAAATACTTTTATGATATTCATCTATTTACATATGTGTGTATATGCCCAGGCATGTACGTGTGCCACAGTGTGCCTGAAAGGTCAGTGGACAACACGTGGGCTTCATTCTCACTTTTCTGTTGCTATGATGCAGCACATGACAAAGACAGCTTGTAGAAAAAAAGAGTTGTGGGTGGGACGGGGGAGGCTTATGGTTTCAGTGGGTTAGTTAGAGTCCATGACCATCATGGTCAGGAGCATGGCAGCAGGCAGTCATGGAGTTGTAGCTAATTGGTCACATTAGTTAATCTGTTGATCTCTAATAGGAGATTAAGAACTTTGGAACTTTGGAATTAGATGGGTCAATGTATATAAAGCATTAGAATAGTGACTAGTATATAGTAGCAACTCAGAAGATGTTGATGATTAGTTTTTATTACTGTCATAAGACTGTGTGCCCCTTCTCCTTGAAGCACACTAATTGACTTCTGTAACCCTGCCAGCTTCATTTACAGGCTATACGTGTCTTACGAAGTGAGAATATCATTTGTTTGTGCTTTTCTTGGGGTGGGAGTGAGTTCTGTGGTATGTGTTTGGAGATCAGAGGACAACCTTGGGTGTCAATTTAGACAGATAGTATCTCTTCTTGCTGCTACACCCACTAGGCCATCTGGCCTCAGAGTCCCAAGATTTTATTAAGTGTGTATAAATGATCACATAGTCTGTATTCATTTTAAAGTATTTTTATGATGTGCATGATAATGTATATTTCATTCACTTTTATTAAGCTTTAATATTTTTTTTTTACTTGTGTCTATGCATGTGGGTAAAAGCTCATGAGTGCAGGTTCCTGTGGAGGATGGGAGAGAGCTTTGGAACCCGTTGGGCTGTGGTTATAGGCACTTGCATGTTGGGATTGAATTTTATACGTCTGTAAAAGAAGCAAGTGCTCTTAGCTGGTGAGCCATCTGTCCACCCCAACTTCTATTAATTTTTAATAAATACTGAGTAGCTATTGTATGGCGGGCATTGTTTTTAGATTTGAATAGCAGAAAGTGAGGCATGGGCCCTATCCCTCTTTGCACAGGCTCTGAGAAATATTTTCAACATTCAAGTCAGGCGGGTTACCTAGCACTCATCTTTCCACATTTCTTTTCATTTTTTCTCCTGTTTTCATGTGAGTTGAATGGAGTCACTTTGTCAGTCCGCAGTGTATTTGGGTCATCTGAATAAACTGGCATATGTTTACCGTAGACCTTAGCAGGGAATGTAAACTGAGTTAAAGGAAGGTCTGTTCCAGTTTTAGATGAGGGGTGGGCTGACCTGACTAGTGGGTGGGAGGCTCACTGAAATGGCCAAGGATCAGCTCCTCCCACCTGTGCTGTCACGTCACTGTCTCTTCGCTGTCTCTTCGCTGTCCTGTGACCCTCTTACAGCTGGAAAGCAGTTTCCAGGAATCTTATTCCAAGGTGGCCATGTCCACAAGAAAAGTGTTAGGGCAGCCTCTGAAGGAAAACTTCAGGAAAGGACTTCTTGTCCTTCTCATTGACTGGAACTGGATCACATGTCTTACCACTTTTCTCTCATTTTTAAGGCAAAATTGGAGCCCTTTAGAAAGATAAAATAGGCTTGGTGTACGGATGCTGGAGATGGCTCAGCAGAGACCTAATTGCTGTGGAGCTGGAGAATGTCCTGGGGTCGACTTTCCCTTTACACCTTTACCCAAGCTCCAGAAAATACATTCAGGTTGCCTGGTTACTGTGCAAGTGCCTTTACCCTCTGAGCTGTCTTGGCTGGCCCCAAGAGTCCTGATGTGGAGATTTGGGGGAGCTCATTTTCTGAGCAAATTTGTAGAGGGAAAGTTGTACCTTCAGGGACATAGAAGAGGCAGTCTCCAAGTGGGGCTGGATTTTCCTGAGATAGGGTTTAGTTCTCTCCTATCGCCTTACATGGGTCTTCTGGATGCGTTTGGTCAGGTTCTTGATCACACCAGCCCTTGGAAAGAGAAATATGGCTCTGGTTGGCTAGCCTTGGCTAGTATCCATTCCTACTGAATAATTTTGCTTGGTCATGACAGCCAGGAAAGGTTTTGGGACCGACAGCCAGCCTGCTAGTTAAGAACTGTTGAAGTCCTGGGCCTGCTTCCACTGAGGCGTGAGACAGGTCTCTGGCATGCTCTGTTCTAAGTGTGAGTTGGTGAGCCTCTTCACTCAGCTCTCTGCCTTTCAGTTGATCCTGATGGCGTGCAGAGGTTTAGTTATGGAGGTAGAGAACGACACTCTTTTTCAGACAACCGTGCGTCTTAATAAAATAATTATTGTAGGGAAATCTTATATATAATTTGATACCAAACTGAAAAAATAGATTTCCTCTATAGCTAGAGAAAACTACAAGTTTCTTGGAAGTTAATATTTAGTATGTTAATGTTTAGCCTGCTGCTGTGCTGACACGGTTTCCATGGTCTCCATGGTTTGTGCATTAGAATGATCAGGTACTTGAGTATTTTGGCAACTTTTTTTCCTTTATTACTCACATAACTGTTGGTGCATATATGTCTTGGGAACCGTGTGGCGGTCAGGATAATTTGTGCGAGTGAGTGACCACCCCATTATGAGCATCTCTGGGATCAAAGTCTGGTTTTCAGGCTTAGCAGCAAGCATCTTACTCACTGGGCCACCTTGTTAGCCTGCCCTCTTTTCTTTTCTAAAAGTTATTTTATGTTATATTTATGTGTGTGACTATGGGTGTATGCCAGATGTGTATGGTGGGGGGCTGTAGAGTCGAGGCTCAGTGTATCGGGGGTTCCAGAATTAGAGTTATGAGTTTTGACCTGCCCTTTGTGGGTGCTGGGAACTGACCATTATGAGTGCCTGAGCAACACCTCTGAGCCATTTCTTCAGCCCCTTCTGTTTTCTTGATTTAAATCAGAAATACCAAGCACATGGAACATTAGTAAGACAACAAATGAAATATCTGAGTGAATAAATTTGAAATCTGTACCTACCCAGAAGAAAGTTACGTAAGCTGTTTCATGTTGATTCCTTTCTCCCCTTTACCTTCAGAGTTTGATTTGTTTTCGTATTTTAAACCAAAATACTTGTGAAGGGTTAATCTATTTAGGGGTATAGTACTTGTTTTCAAGAGTGTTTAAAATTTGGAGCCTGGGTTTTAAGCATCTTTTACTTGGGCAGGTAACTTAACATCTGTATTCTTGGTTTCCTTATCAGTAATCTAAGAATAACAGCTGACCCCAAAGCCAGACTGCCTGCTCTGCCTGACTGAGTTGGGAGCCTTCGGGCGGAGTGGGTGTCAGTCTGAGACCTGCTCAGTGAGTTCTAACTCTTCTGTGGCTTTTGTCAGTTTTATTAAACAGTTCAAAAAGACAATTTTAGGTATCATTGGTTTTTTTTTTCTTATATTTTGTTTGTGTTTCACTATTTCTTTTTGAATCTATTATTATAATTGTCCCCATATGGGATGCATTTTGCTCTTAATCTAGCTTACATGAGAATTTAGGTTACTGATTTAAGAGTTTTCTGGGATGGAAAGATGGCTCAGCAGTTAAGAGCACTGACTACTCTTCCAGAGGTCCTGAGTTTAATTCCCAGCAACTACACTCTGACAAGATCTGATGCCCTTTTCTGGTGTGTCTGAAGACAGCGGCAGTATGCTTACATACATGAAATAGAGTTTTCTAACTTAACCTACATCTCATAAATATTGGTATATTTTCATGTTTGTTTATTTCAAAATATGCTCTAGTTTTTCTTACACTTTTCTTGGTGACTTAAAACATTTAGGAGTGTGACTAATATCCAGGTTTCTTTCTGTGGTTGATCTCAAGTTTATTCTTGTGTGACAGGGACAGATGCTGTGCACACCCAGGCTTCCCGTGAGGTCTGTCCTGGTGAATATAATATTCAGGATCTCTCTAAGTGTCAGGGATTGAACCTTAGGCCTCATACATACTAGGTACTAGGTGGGATGTTTGGAATTTTTCTTAAGTCTGGCTGGTTTATAATGAGTGTTGCCCACGTTTTTTCTTCTCTTACTTATTTTGTCTAGTAATTAATTATATAGTAATCTTTTTTAAAAAATCAAATTTTTATGATATCCTTAACCCCCCACTCCACCAAGCCCAGCCACTGTCTATCCATAATTCTGATAACCACCTCAGAGTTCCAGGACTCTTTATTGCAAATATCCCTTCAGAAAAATTTTCTCTAGTTATTTCTCATATATTTTAGTTTATCTATATTTCACGCATTCTTTGCTGAGTATTAAAGGACACAATTTCTAGAAAAGTAAAACACTCATTATAAACCAGCCAGACTTAAGAAACATTCCAAACATCCCATCCAGTATCTAGTATGCATGAGGCCTAAGGTGACATCTTTTTTTCATTTTAAAGATTTATTTATTTATTATATGTAAGTGCACTGTAGCTGTCCTCAGACACTCTAGAAGAGGGCATCAGGTCTCATTACGGATGTTGCTGAGATTTGAACTCAGGACCTTTGGAAGAGCAGTTGGTGCTCTTAACCGCTGAGCCATCTCTTCAGCCCCAAAAATGACATCTTTAACAATCTTTTTTTACCTTTCTTCCACCTTGTCAAACTTTTACTGAGGTACTTTAGGGCTTTTTTGTTTGTGTTGTTCTTGGTATGCCTGCTCAGCTATAATTACTGTCTGAAATTAGTCATTTACCTATTTATTATGTATATATCAATAAGTAATACATAGAAGGACTAATATGTTCTAAGCTTTCTACAAATAACATACTGTACAGTTATTTCCTGCAACTTGTGTGTGTGTGTGTGTGTGTGTGTGTGTGTGTGTGTCTATTGTGGAGATGTATCTCTGTTGAAATGGGAAGAGAGCTGTGCTCTTAGCTTGGGACCTTTAGCTTACTGAACAGCTTATCTGCTGAGTTGCATCTGTATAGAAGGGTGATTTCTTTGGATTGTCACATGATTATGGATGAAGTGAGGATGGATGATGGATGAGGCCAGGTTTTATTGGGGAGTGCAGGCTAGAGCAGCTCTGAATACTTCTGTAACGTGGTCTTCCATGGTACCCACAGTTCTATTGCTGGACATAGAGGATTTTATATGTGTTTCACTATGAAAACTACTTCTTATTGAACGTCCTTAGATCTGCCTGCACATATGCAGGGTCCTCCCCAGGGGTACTCGCCTTTCTTCTGGTGTGTGTATACTAAATATTACTAAATTGTTAAATTGTATACCCGAAAGAGTTTAGTCAGTGCTGATTCTCCTCTGCCCCTGTTCCTCTTAGACTTAAGATTGTTTTAATATTTGGGAGATAGGAAAAGGAATTTCATTATGGCTTCAGTGTGTGTATCTCCTTATTAGTGAACTATAATAATTGTATATATTGTCTGTTGGGATTTCCTGTTCAAAGCATTGTCTTTGTATTTTTTCTCAATTGCTTGATTATTATGTTTACATCCTTTTTAGAGGTTTCCATTGTATATAATACTGGTTTTTAGTGCTATTGGCATCATATTTGCCAAGCACATGTTCCACTCCAACCCCTTTGCTCGGTGTTTGAGTCAGTACTTCCCAGCCTTCCTGATGCTGTGGCCCTTTAATGCAGTTTCTTATTGTGGTGACCCCAGTCACAAAATCATTTTCATTGCTACTTCATAACTGTAATTTTGCAAGTGTTATGAGTTGTAATGCAAGTATCTGATACACAGGATATCTGTTATGTGACCTGCAAGGAGGTGGCAATGCATAGGTTGAGAACCATTGATTCAATCCATTCATCCTGCCTGCCTGCCTGCCAGAATTTTCAAACTGTTACTTGTGTGTGCCACAGAGAAGCTGTGGAGGTTCAGAGGACAGCTTTTGGAAATTTTCTCTCCCACCACACTGAGGCAGGGCCTCTGCTTTGTATCTTCTAGACTAACTGGCCCCAGAGCTTCTGGCAGCCTCCTCTCTCCACCTCCCATCGTGCTTGAGCAAGTGTGTGGAGCACACAGCATACTGGTCAGACTTTAGAAGCCTTACTGGGCACGTTTTTGTTTTTGTTTTGTTTTTTCTCCTTAAGCCGATATGACTCTGGCCCCTAGATAGCATTCTGGCAGGAGATGGGCTGCTTGCGGACCAGGTACACGAGTTAGCGTCAGGTATGCGCCACTACACCTGGGAATCACACTCAGATTAGCAGACCTGTGCACAAGCACTTAAACCATTGGGTCACCCTGCTGGCTAGGTTATTCTTTCTTAATGGCTTGTGAGAGTTACGAATTTAAGTATCTTATATTTTGTTGGGTTATGTATGTCAGGGATTAAAATGTGCATATTAATAGACTCATTGGATATTTTCCTTTGTAGTTTGGGGCTTTGTGTCTTCTTTAATAAAACCATTTACTGTATTAAACTCAAGAGAGATACTTTCCTCTAAATAATTTACCTAGTTTAGTTTATTTTGGAACAGTAAAATGTTTTATTAAAAAGTAAGATTTACATAAGTTTCTAGATAAGCTGTACAAATGTATCACATGGTTTTCTCTTTTTGAAAAGGGCCACCTATACTTGACAGCAAAGTCATAGTGTTACTAATGAGGGCTGTAATGCTTATGTAATGTTTCTTATGGTTTAAATAGTCAAGCCTTACCACTTAAGAGTGGTGGTTCTCAACCTTCCTAATACTGCAGCCCTCTAATATAGTTCCCAATATTTTGGTGACCCCTAACATAGTTTAGCTGTTATTTTGGGTATTTGATAGTCCTTTTACTCAAAGGGATCATCTTGGGTGCCAACAATCAAAATAATGTGTTACTCTTACCTGATTCTGTTATATAATAGGCACTGACTCTGCCAGCTGCTGTGGGGTTTCCTTGATGGTTTTGCATGGCAGCTGGGCAGCCTAAGCTTGGCCTCTGGCCTTCTCTCCTGCTTCTCCTTCAGTACAGTCTAGAGTGCATTTTTAGAGTAATGTTAATGTTTTTAAATTCTGTAATTACAATTGGCACTTTATTATATCTTCCTCCATATTCACTTCCATCCCCTTGTTTTTATTCTTTCTTTTCATTTGTTTACTCATTGAACTAATCACTGAAGAAATGAGAGCCAGCCCCTCTGAGGCATTGAGCTGTACTTACATGACCTCCAGTGGAGGAAAGACATGGTAAACGTTGTCCAATGTGTTGGTGATGTCTGCAGGTGACAGTTCTCTGTACATCCTTGCATTGTATAAGTGGGATATGCTGCATATGATGTGAGGACTTCAGATCTGGCTCTTCATTTCACACAAGTTGAAGGCCTTAATTTCTGGATTTATAGGCCCTGAGACTATTTACAGAGGTAACAGAAACTGGGTTCATATGCATTCCATTTGGGATTTTTAGCTAATTCTTAATTTGTAACCCTTGGGAGCTCAGCTATTTCTAGCAGAAAGATTCCCAGTTATCATCTTATTCCTGGAAGTAAGTGCCTTAGATTCGATTCTGCTTTCCTTCTCTGTTACTGTGTTCTGTGAAGTGCTGAATGGGACATCAGTTGACTAAGGAAAGTTTCAGGAAAGCAGAAATTCCAGGATGTTCCAGGTAGCCAGAGATATTTTTGGTTCTGTAGATAACCCTGTGTTTCTAGGGATGGTGCTAGGAGCGGCTGCTGTGCTCAAATTCTCTTTTCTCTTCTTTTCTTGTTTCTTCTCTTTCTCTCTCTCTCTCTCCCTCCTTCCCTCCCTCCCTCCCTCTCTTTCTTTCTTTCTAGAATCAGTCCTGTGTCTTTATTAAAGAGGGTTAGAAAGGGACGACAAATGGCAAGCAAGGAGTGAGGTGCTAGCCGGAAGGTGGGAAGGGCTCAGGCTCCTGGGCTTCCGGGGAAGACTGGTGGCCTGGAGGCCGAGGAGACCTTGTCCTGGCGGCAGCTGAGAAGGTGCCTGAGTGAAAGCTTTAGGCACTGCGGCCACACGCTGGCTCTGCAGGCTGAGGGGCTGAGGCTGTGGGTGCAGAATAGGCTGGATGGTCCGGAATCACTGAGGCCACCTTGGCTTGTCGACCTAGATCATCCACTGGTCCTCATCTGTTCGTTGCCTTCCATGCCCACCTCATTGACCTCCATCATCAGGTGGCTCCCTATGGTCACTCACTCATCTCATCCATGTCCTGCGTGTCGTCGTCATCTTCTGAATCCTCTTCTTCCTCATCACCATGGTGCTCTGAGGCAGGCAGGCAGCCAATATGTACCAGGTTGTTGTCTTTCTCTACGATGCTTTGAGCCAGGCCTGCAGCTGCTGCTCTGCTGCTGCAGCTCTCTCCTCCACACAGGGTTAATCCAGATTAAACCAGTGTCTCAGTTACATGAGGGAAGAGTGAAGGGAACAAGGTGGATGTGGCTCTGAAGTAGCTTTTGACTTAGGACAATTCACTTAACCTCTCTGGGCCTCATCTCGCCAAAAACCGGCAGCCGGTGGCTACCCACCCAGACATGCTTCCACTCGGGTTTTAAAGAGATCGGCTTTTACTAGTGGAACTTCTATACTTCCTCTATAGATATGTCCTGTTGCTGCAGCACTTCCTCCGACTCCATCCTGTGAACCACTCTTCTACACTAATGTAATCAATCCATCTACCGAGCTGTTCCTGTACTCTGCAACATAATGCCTGGTCATCCCGGCAGATTTGAGAATTTCCATTGCTTAGATTTTGAGTATAGGCTTCAATAATGAATCTTGGTTTCTTTATACACTGATTTTAAGTAGCTTATGTTTTTCCTGTGATTAGAAATAATTTATGGAAGATAGAATTAAAGTTTGGAGAAATAAATATGCTCTTATTGGGTTCAAATGCCCCTCTGGGCTCTTATAGATAGCATGAACTTCTTATTCAGTTTTTTATTAAGCTATCTGATTTTTCTTCTTGTCTAATGTTAACAGTTGCTATATTTCAAAGTATCATGTTTCCTTAGGGCTGGAGATTAGGGCTCAGTGGTTAAGAGCAGTATTTGCTCCTTCCAAATGCATTGGTGTATGTTACAAAGCCTGGGCAGCACTGTGCTGTGGTCAAACCCAGGCCTCGTGAAAGACAGGAAGGCATCCTACCAAAGGAGCACTAGCCTTCAACGTTGTGACTGACCGTTTATGATTAAGCAAATGCAAATTATCCTTAGATTTCTGCATTTTAAACTTCCTATTTTCCTCACTTTCCTAATCTGATACTGTTCAGGCTCCTATAGTCATCCACCACAACTTTTGTTTTCCTTCTCCATCCTTTAAGATTTCCAAGAAATTTACAAATGTCATACAAAATTTTGAAAATATTTGTTACTAAGTAACACTAAATTTCTTGGAAACCTTAAAGGATGGAGAAGGAATGATAGCTTTGTTGGTGAATTTAACTGGCCATCTTTAAGTGGTATGTGATAGTTTACTTACCTAAAATTAGCTAATAAACTGAGGCAGGGGGATTGATAGAAGTTTGAGGCCAGCTTAGGCTATAGAAAACAAAACACCCAGAATCCTATTTCTAGTTCTTTGTGAATTTTGAATTGTTCTCACCCATCACTTTTCCTACATTATCTGGGCTGTATGTGGGGATGTAGTAGTAGCTGATGCTGGGCACTGATTCTAGATCTGCAGTCTCCTGCTCTTCATGTGACATTGGCTGTGTGCAGTCTGTCCCAGCCCTCATGTTCTTCCCTTAGAGAACTGAGTGTTCTTGTCTCACTGCGTTTCTCTCTTAGACCTAAAATAACACCACTGGCCCTAGGCTTTTCTGTGGTTAGCTCATTCTGCTTCATTTATCTTAATCATCCTTTCTGACTACTAGTTCCCAATTTAAGATATTCAATATTTAAATTGGTCTGTGGACTCTTTAATCTACTCCAAAGGAAGGTGGGGAGGTCCATGATTTCTGGCAGCTACTTGTCACTTTTGTCACTTAATTGGTTGTCAGTCCACCCGAACAGTTGCTTGTAGTTCAGAGTTTATCTAGGTGACCTGGAAGCTTTCAGTGAAACCTGGTAGCCACAGTGACAATGCGTAATGGCTTCCTTTTTGACCTTTGTATATAACTTGTATTACATCCTCACTCTACTTTTCTTTTTCTTTTAGAAGAAGCAGCTAATACTTACCTCCTCCTTGGCATGTGTTTAGACTCTTGTGCACGCTACCTGCTATTCTCCAAGCAGCTATCACAGGCACAAAGGATGTACGAAAAAGCCCTGCAGATTTGTCAAGAAATACAAGGAGAAAGGCACCCACAGGTAATAGATGAAACAGTGAATGTAAGCCATGCCTGCCCGGTGGCACGGGTACTCTGTAGAGAGTCATAAGGTCACAGGTTCAAGGTGCCTGGCAAAGTTGATGAGCTCCCATGACAAAGGGCTGGGGGTATGTTCCAGTGGTATCGAGCTTGCTTAGCATGGGTAAAGCTCTATATTCAGTGACTAGGATCAGTTATGAGTGTGGCAAGACGTAGTAAGCCAGCATGAACTGTCATAAGGAATGAAGGTTGATATCCAGATGTATGGAATCCTTCCACTGTCCCATCTGTTCATTTCTTTCCACCAGCTTTCACTATTCCCAACTACTTGCTTCATGAAGGGTTTGAGACTGCTGGCTGTCACTGGCTCTGCATCCACCCTTGTATGAGTCATGGTTTATACAGCAGTCTGTGTACAAGGCAAGCTTTTAGCCCTGTGTAACTGGGAGGTGAGGAAGTAGAGACTTGAATTTTGGAGTGGGAGGGGGGAAAGACTAGTGATTAAAACTAAGGCCTCAAATTCAAGGCAAGGGCTCCACCACTGAACTATAGCCGTAACTTCTAAAAACACTATTATAGAATTTTATATAATTTATCAAAGTGGGCAAGACGAAATATTTTAAGAATATTAAGCGTAGAATTGAACCAGCCTGTGGTGGTTTCATCTCAGCACTCAGGAGGCAGAGGCAGGTGGATCTCTGTGAATTAAAGGCCAGGCTACAAAGAAATCCTGTCTTGAAAAACTATCAGGTTAATACAGATTGAGATCATCTCTGCTTCTTCTGGCAAAAAAAAAAAAAAAAAAAAAAAAATTCTTGGGGTAGTTGATTGCTCTGTTTGATGCCTACAGTCCACCAAACAAATTAGACTGAACATGGAAAATTTAGGACTTACTGCAGAGAGCCTAAGGCATGTCATTGGGGAAGAGTAAGAAGTAAGCCTAGAGTTGAGAGCACCATCTGTGTTTCTCAGTTCCTAAGTCATGCTAAGACCCTCCATAGTACAGCTGATCTGTTTCTTCCCAGGGAGCACTGAGATTGCAGCAGAAGTGCTGCTGTAATACGGTGGGCACTTGGTAGCTGGCTACTCACTCCAGAACCAACTAGGGCAGACTACCCTGCCCCATTCTGAGTCTTCATAGGCAGTGCTCGCCATAGTGTGCAGTTGATATTGTCTGCAGCAGTGTGATCAACAGATACCTGAAGTTGTCCCTCTAATGTGGTGGAATTCTGGTAAAGTTGAAGACTTGTATGCATGCAGTATAATGAACTTCAGGTTAATGTTCTGCATAGGATTTTGTAAAGAAAAGGCTATCTTTTCTTTTTTTATAGACCATTGTGCTGATGAGTGACTTGGCTACTACTCTGGATGCACAGGGCCACTTTGATGATGCCTACGTTTATATGCAGAGAGCATCAGATCTGGCAAGAGAGATTAATCACCCTGAGCTGCACATGGTACTCAGCAATCTGGCTGCCATACTGATACACAAAGGTAGGTTACAGTGGAAATGGATTGCATTCCAAGAAAGTTTTCATCACTGGGCTTTTAAGTGAAATGGTTTCTGGGAGGACAAATGACAATGAAGAGATCCCTAAGTCAGTGGTTCTCAACCTATAGGTGAGGCCTTGGTGGGATCAAAGGACCCTTTCACAGGGTTGCTTGAGACCATTGGAAAACACAAATGTTTAATTACAATTCATAACATTAGTAAAAAGTTATAGTTATGAAGTAGCAATGAAAATAATTTTATGGTTGAGGGTCACCACAACTTGAAGAAGTGTATTAAAGAGTCACAACATTAGGAAGGTTGAGAACCACTGCTGTAAATTAAAAAGCTAGCTAATACTTAAAAAAAAAAAGAAAGAAACGAAAAAGGCAGGCTAAGTTAGGGTAAAAAAATGCATGTGTTAAAGTACTGAAATAGTAATTCACAAAACTGTCATATTTCTGCATGACTAAGGTGGAGAATATTTGCAGTGATAGATCCTTGTCTTTGTAGTGTTTTATAGACTCTGAAATGTTTTCACAGGAATAATTCCTCAGTGTTCTGAAGCCATAATATGATAAAACATCAGTTTTCTGCTATTCTATATTACTCAGGGCTTCTAAAGTTCCCATAAACCTGGGAACATAGGTCTCTATTGCATGCAACACCATTATGAAATCTTTGGCCAAGGGAGAGCCCACTATAATTCCACAGCACTAAGTACTTTAGAGCTGACGCCTACTGTAAGCTCAGCTTCTCTCACCCAGCTATCATGTATGCAAGACACCAGACAGCACTAGATGTCATTTTTGAAGCACCCAGCAAGTCATAGTGTCCTCACTAGTGGTTCCTAGTGAAAACACATTATTTTCTTCTCCCCTCTCTTTGGGTTATTTTAGAACGATATACACAAGCAAAGGAGATCTACCAGGAAGCGCTGGAGCAAGCAGAGCTGAAAAGAGATGAGGTTTCTGTTCAGCACATCAGGGAAGAATTGGCTGAGCTGTCAAGAAAAAGTAGACTTTTGACTTAATTTTGTTAAACTATACAAGTTCATTTTGTTGTAGAAGAGGGTAACCTCTGATAACTCAAAGGAGTAATTGTTTCTTCATTGTCTGGACCTCAATCAGTGGTGTAAATCATTGTTGAAATTCAACGTTCTTCAACTCAGCTTCGGTGAAGGGCAAGTTGTCGACACTGCCACTTTTTGTTTCTGAATTTATTTTACTTTGAGATGGGTATCTCTATGTGTAGGCTGGCCTGGAAATTGCTGTATGCTTGAAGTTGGCCTCTAACTTGGAGTACTCCTCCCTCAGCTTCGAAAGTGCCTGGCCCTACTTTTGTTTTTAAAGGTGAAATAGCTTTTACCCTGTACTTACTGTATATAAGGCGCAGTCCATGCTCATCTGAGAAAGTTCTAGACTACAGTTGGCCAGGTTCCTCACGATAATGGTCGTTACGCCTTCCGTAAGATCTTGATTCATGTTTACTCTTCTCTGTCCATCTCTGGCAAACAAGGTACTTGTATCATGACACAGGAGCATTTTAGTGAGTTCTCTTACACACTATTTTATTGAAGCATTGTGAGATTTCATGATTGTGAGGGGGAGTGAGAATTCTAGTTGGCCACCATTAGGCAGCACTCACTTCTAAAGTGGAAATGAGACACTTGGACTGCATACCTGTTCATATGTAACTACTAAAAATGTTGGTGGCAGGAGGAATGAAGCCCTCCCTCATCAGTGCTGTCTGAGCACTGGGCTTCCTTGTTACACAGGCACACAGTGGAGTCAGGTAATGCTGCCAGCACCGATGTCACCGTGCCAACATGTAACCACTCACCTGGATTCTATTTAGTTCTACCTTGTTATTTTGCAATCTCTGCATTCACAGCTGTGAAGTCTGAAAACAATTAGATTGTCTGATGACTTTATAACTGCCTCAGAGTATGTGGATGCTTTTACCTTTGCAGTCTGGCAAATGGCCTTTTGCCTAAAGAAAGACAGTTTTTCTGGGTGCCACGAAGGAACCTTGGTGGTGTTGGCCCGCCCGTGGCAGTAGGCGGTATGATAGGTTTGCCAGTGTACATGAATTCATGTGTTTGTGCTGGGAGAATCTTCATAATAAACTAGAGACTACACAATTGCATGTATTCTAATAATCTTTGAATCATAGAAAAAATAATGGCAGGTTACTAAGGTCCAAATCCTCAGCGCCACACCGGAGTCTGTTGTGCGAGGAGAGCCCCACATTCTGTTTGAGCTCATCTGCCCTTCATTTCCTAGCTATCCACATGTGATCCCATTTAGCCATGAATAACCAGATAAGAGTTCAGTCACCTTTGCTTTGAAAATGTTTTTACTTTTTCATGATTCCAGAGTTAACCAAGTTAGGTATAGGCTTTTTAATGTTCCATGGTTGATTGATCTCATGTCAATCACGGTCTGTGTGTGTTCCCAGCAGCATTCATTTGCACTGTTATAAAAAAGGCAGTGAGACAAAGGGACTCATCTCCTTTTACTGATTACAACTTTAAACAATTTACATTTAGTTTCATATTAAAGTTTTAAACTATACCGTAATGTTATTAGGGTTTTCAGGGCTTAAGTGTATGTAAGACAATCACAGCATATGAAAATTTAAAGTGTAGTATAAAATTTCTCACTAAATAAACTGGAAAATTGTCAGAATATTACCTCTGCTGGAAGACCTTGATTTAGTTGCATGTGCATGTGTTACAGATATAGTGTTGGCCCACAACAAATGCTACACCTTGGTTTGCAGATGACATCACAGACTCAGTACTTGCCTCTGCCCTTAGTATCACGGTAAGATGTCCTCCACCTCTCTAGGTAAACTTTGAACTAAGAAATGATTCTGGATTTCATGTTGTATTGTCGTGAACATGGCACAGGCAGTCTTTAGGAGGAGCTACAAGAGTAGGTTAACAAGCCAGGCCAGGTGGTCCTTAGATGAACCCAATCTGAAGCACAGTAAGACAGTCGGGGTCAATCATCATGATCATGTTTGGGCCAGTTGACAAAGTGACTTACTGATAAGTTCTAGGCTGTGACTGTAACTTGGCAGGGGGACACTTTCAGCAGTAAACCTAATCAGAACATTAAGTCTTAATTATGTTTGTAACTGTTGTAAAGGTAATGACTTTACAAGTGATAAGAATCTGTTCTGGCTGGCCCAGAACTCATTTTATAATCCAGACTAGCTTTGTACTCTTAGTGATCTGCCTACCTCTGCCTCCTGAGTGCTGGGATTAAATGTATGTGCTATGACGGATAGCTAAAGTTAAAGATTTCAAATGTCTGTCTTTCTTCCTTGCTGAGTTATATGGACATATACATAGCCTGCATCTTCATCTATAAAAAAGGGATCAGAAAACCTGTGCTAAGAGGTGCTCAGGCAGTGGTTCTAAAGACTTGAGTTCTAGAAGTTCAGATCTCCCTTCTAGTTCTTAGTGGCATTATCCCCAAACCACTATGTATGTATGTATGTATGTATGTATGTATGTATGTATGCAGTGGAAGAAAGCCTAAACACCATGATAAAGCCGCATGAAAACAAATCTGAATCATAGCCAGCAATTCTTAATGAATAAAAGTGATCCTACAGTACCATAATTAGTTTAAAATTCAGTCATCTTTAAATTACTTGCACCTTAAGAATCTGAAATGAAAACACTTTCCTGGTGTTCTCTAGAAGCAGAGAGTGGGCACTGATGTAGAGGACTGTTCAACGGTTAGTTCAGGATGCAGCATAAAAACAAGCCTGGAAGACAGGAGGTTCTATACAGATTGTTATCTTTTTAACTCCGCCAATTCTGTATCTAAAGAAAAGCATGTATACTTCTTGTTTGAAACCTGAGAAACAGAGACTGTTATGTCACAAATGATGTACTGTAGCTATGGACAGGATAGTCAAAATTTATTTCAGAACAGAAGCTTTGTTGGGCTGCATCAAATGCAGAAGAATACTTAGGGGCATGGTTAAATTACCAGTGTGCATAAACATTGAGGTATGCCTCAAAAAAGCCTTTAAACTTTAAAACTGAACTATAACATACCCATGCAGTAATTTTTCAGTGCTACTAATGAAGAAAGCCAAGCCTGCACTGGAACTCACAATGACAGTTCTGTTGCTCCTGTCTTTTGACCTTATACAGGCTTTATGACAGGGTATGTGTTAAAAACCTAAATATTTCCACAAGATTTAAACATCACTGGGAAGGCTGAATTTAGAGGAAACAAAAGTACAATGCCCATGACAGCCAGCAGTGTGGAACTGGACTGTGTGAGGTTGTTTAGAGGCTGGGGTTAAAAAGATACACAAAGAATTTTAAAAATTACCCCTCAGTGTTGATTCGCTGATTTGAATTTAAGTACACCAGATACTACAGCAAGGGGATACACTGCAAAAAGGTCATCTATTTACAGAAGAGTGATTTAAAGACATGGTTTTCTTTACAAACAGATGTAAGAACAAGAATTGTCCACTTTTTAAAAAAAACTCTACACTTCAACCCTCCACTGTTATAATCCATTGAATTGCCTGCATTAGAGGCAGATTTTTTTGTTTGTCTTTTCCCATTTGATTTTCCAAATGAATTTCCATCATTTCTTCCTCATCCGTGGCCCTGGCTCTCCTGAGAAGTCTCTGGGCACAAATCATAGGAGGGCAGAAATTTTTTTTTTTAATCTGCAATTAAAACCACAGCCAGAGCACTCTCCTATGAACAGCTCAGTCGTCACTATCAGACAGTGTCTCATACTGTGCTGAGAGGAGTGGGGCAGGCTCTCGCTCCCAGATGCGGCTCTGTTGATGCGGAGCTGCTTGGGTGATGGCAGATGGGGCACATGCGATCGGTGTTGGTGGGGTACTGCTAAGCATCCGTATGGTCAAAGGGTTGTAAGGGAACTGCGTAGAACCTGACAAAAGAAAAATGAGGTTTTCAGTGTTGTTAGCATTCAATGCAGTCTTTACAGGATGGAACAAGGCAGGAGGTATTCTAGTAAAATGGTCTTCTGATGCCTTGAAAACAGAATGGCAAGGAAAAGCCAATAATCAGTTTAACGCCACATGGTAAGAGGTGATAAGTCTATGATATATCAAGTAGGGAACTGCTAAATATTAAGCTGTAATCAGAGGAGCCTAGCCATACCAGGGACCTTCCAGTAGAAATCAGAACTATAGCTCTTACAATGTAGCAGATGACCAAAAACGTTTAGCCATGCTGTGTGATCTCTACACAGTCTCACTTGGCTAGCTTGTATGTTTGAGATTTTTTAAATGGGGGCACAATAGTACTACTTTCCTTTGTGATTTCTCCATTGCATATCTATCAGTTTAAAACCATAGACATATCAACACACTCCTGTTAAAATATTATACTGCCCAGTTATGATTTTGATTTATTAGTAAAAGCTAAATGGCCACCACAGTCTATGGAAGAGCTGGAACCAAACTGAACTTGCAAATACTGGTTACCACCAGCATATCAGAGACAGTGATATATGGATCATGTAAATATAAAATCTCTTATAAGAGAAGTAGACCCAAGTAAATATAAAATCTCTTATAAGACAAGTAGACCCAAATAATTACATAGAAAACTATAGTTCTTGCCCAAACTGTATTATCTAATTCACTGACAGGTAATATTAAGAAAGCACTGATACAATCTGAATCTCATTTTATCAGTTAAGTGAGGCTTCTCACCTGTTGAAGAGGGCCGGTCTTCCCAGGCCCATCCTGGTGTCTGCCGATGATAATCACCTTCTGAATGTACAGAGGAGACAGAAGAAGGCCTTTCAGATCCTAAGTAGCTTTGCCCAGGAATGGGAGATTTAGACTTCCTGCTGTTTGATTTGTTGATCAGCTTTGGTTTACATACTCCTAAAAGTGAAATTCAAATTAAACTACTGATTACTGGTACCAAACCCTACCAAAAATGTTGACTAGATAAGGCCTTAGCCAGATCAGGACATATCCTCACCTTATGAACTTAAAAGCATGGTGGCAAAGGAAATGTTGTTGGTTTTAAGTCTGTAGGTAATGTTAATAAACATCTGCTTTCCTTTACCCCCACCTCCACACCAGCTTAACAGAACCAAGTGGAGAGACAAAGGACAGGCTGCAGCAGCTATGCCTCCTACCCCAGGACCTCACAGATACTCTGCAAGTCTTACTGGCTCTCTTTTATCCTCCCACCACAGAGTTCACAGCACTGAGACACATGTGACTGGATTCTATAACAAACTATCACAGACTTAACCCATATCACTTAGTACATATTTTTCATCAGCTCCAACAGTTGTACCCCATCTCAATCATATCACTCCCTAATAGTTGCCAACTGTTTTTAAAGCACAGAAATATACAAACAATAAAAATTTGGAAAGCAGAAACAAAACTTCAGTGTTTAAGTTATAGGGGGAGGGAGGCAAACACTAAATAGTCATTGCTTTTACCCTTTTCTTAACCACAGCAAGATTTAAGAACTACAAGGATTATATATAAATACTGAAAGTGTAGTGTTCATAAGGTTCTTTGTAGGTTTGATTTATATGTTGCAAATGATTTCATACACTCTGGTATTAGTAATGCTGGCCCCTATAGTTATGTTGTGTGATTACAGACACAGTAATTGTGTACTTGAGTAGTTGCTATCCATCCATTATCTTTTTGGGTTCTGGGATCTCAAGAATTGTAGGTTTAAACAATTTTCTTTTTGAGTTCTTTCTCTGGGGCGTATGGGGTGGGAGTACAAGGGTCAGTCCTTCCTGCTGTCCTATATTCTCCCTGCTCTCCTACTGGTCTTAGGGACCAAGCCCTGGCAAGCAGCACAGCTGGCCCATGCCTTTGCCGCTATGGCCTTTTGCTCCCTTTCTGTGGTTTTCCTCTGTGGCTTGCAGCTTCACTGAAATTTGTCCATTTTTATTATGAGAATAGTAAATGACACAGCAAAAAAACAATACTGGGGATAGAGAGATGGTGCAGTAGCTAATAAGAGCACTTGTTGTTCTTGGGTGGTTCACAACCTTCTGTAACTCTAGTCTACCTGATGAGAAGAACTATTACATGAGTTATCTAAACGATCCCTCAGAACGTAAGGAACAGCAGAACATTAAAAACCTTACCTGAAAACCTTACCTGAATGAGGTGATGGGTCCCCTTCATCTCTCCGTGTCTCACTGCTAGTCACAACTGATGTGCTGGCACTACCAGGCACAATGCCCACAGGATGGGGCATGACAACACCATGATCTTCAACTTTATCATCGAAACTTCCCATGAGAGCCTTTCTGATGATGTCTTCTAGACCAAGATTACTAGCAGGATCAGCAAAAGAATGGCTTCTTGAGCTCACTGCACCTGAGGAGACAAAGCAGTGTGTTTCCTGTTTCTGAGGCAGATCATGGCACAGGGAAACAACCAGAAAAGAAGACATGGCTCCAGCTAGTGATTTCACAGCACTCAGAAACTTCACAGTGAAATGCTGTCCTCATCAGTGTCATCCCTACTAGTTCTTTGTTTTGCTCACTTCTCATCAAATATTTAAGACTCTTACCTGATGTAGTAACTGCTGGCAGATTGAAGATCTCTGTTCCTGGCTGAGCAGCTGCTGTATTCAAACAAATTAGGTTAATTGAAATGAGATAATCATGATACAAAGTCTCAAGAAATTCTAGAATAAAAGTTAACCTTTTAATTTTCTACATTTCATTTATTATGTGGAGATGAAATAAAAATATCTCTCTTGGGGTAGGGAAGATATTAGGAAGTAAAGTCAGGTCAGGTTGAAAACACAGAACACAAGATAATTCAGAAAAGAGAAAGAAATGTAGAAATGTCGCATTGCTAAAGGGGGAGCGCACGCACGCGCGCACACACACACACACACACACACACACACACACACACACACACAAAGTGGACGGTGGCACAGCCATGCTCCCAGGCTAGGTGGAAGCTCTGCACTCGGGGCCCCTGGGTAAAAGGATTCTGCCTTGACTCATCACTTATTCCTGGTAACTGTTGCAACTTGACTACAGATGAAATGAAAACCAACTATAAAAGCATTTTGTGCCATAAAGGGAAGGGACGTAGTTGTTTCTATCACTTATTTGCTACTGAGGATATTAAAAGGAGAAAAAAAACCTGGAAGTATGCAGATCTGTAAACAGATAGTATGCGAGTACTCTATACTATGGGAGGCAGATGTCTGCTAAAGGATGAGAGTCATTTGTGAAGAACAACAGATGCCTAGGAATTAACATCTGTGATTAGACCAGTTTGAAACTGCCCAGAGGAAGATGGGGTATACTATAAAACAGCAGCTACAAGCAATGCTGGGTGAAGTTAGTCTGAAATAACACCAAGTTCATAGAACTTCCTTAATGTACCATTAACAATTGAACCACAATAGAGTAATAAGTAACCCAATGAGAATAGGTGTGGTGGCACCTGGGAGGCAGAGGCAGGAGGATCTCTGTGCCAGAATTAGAACCTCCTTATCAAAAAGCCAAACACACACATACAAAATTCAGATGAATATAATTTTATTTAGCTCAAACAATGGTAATAGTCACAATGGTAACACACTGTGGCCCTCCCTTCCATAGCTTAGACTTGAATATGTTGTTTTCAGATATACATTAGAATGGCCTGGTAACTTAGTAAAAATGTCATTTTCTACTTTTTGAAAAAAAAAAAAAATTGGGTCTGTGCAGCCCTAGCTGTCCTGGCACTCTGTAGAGCAAGCTGGTCTCAAACTGCCGTTTTCTACATTTGTGGGGCCTTATAATTTAAGTACTTAATAAGCCTCAAATAATCAAGTCACAATGCAGTTTGAGCCCTCCTTGTCTTTTTCTTAAGATTTATTTATTTTATATATGAGTACTCTTATCTGCATGCCAGAAGAGGGCATCAGAACTCCTTATAGTTGTGAGCTACCATGTAGCTGCTGGGAATTAGGACCTCTTGAAGAGGGCCAGTGCTTAACCACTGAGCTATTACTCCAGCCCTAATGCCTCCTTGTCTTAAAGAGGATGTGACATTTGTTTATAAACGATAGGAAAGAAAAGCACCTGAGTGAGAGCTGACCTAATAGAGGAGGCTGAGAAAGGAGTGGATTGACGTTAACTAGTTATGAAAGAGCAGGAACTTCTTATTAAAGACCTAGTAATATATAATATACTCTATGAAAAAAAAGAGCTGGACTTCAGATATAAATTCAAGGGTTTTCAGTAAGAAATTCAGTTTTAAACGCTTCAAAATTACAATGTGTAAGGGAGAAGGTGCTGAGAGCCCTAGAGAAAACCACCAAGGGCCAAGCTGAAGAACTGACTCTGCCAATGGGAGGTGGCAGACACAGAGCTGTGTGAGTGGTTTGAGGGCTTTTGGTTTTTCAGTTCTATTTCCCAGTGAAGGCTAAATAGTACCCTAGAACAATTCCTAGAAATTCCTTTTTGTATAATCAGAGCTCTTACAATAAAAAATGCCAGGTTCTTGAGGCTGGAGAGATGGATGGCTCAATGATTAAGAGCACTAAGTGCTCTTCCAAAGAATCTGGGTTTGATTCCCAGCATCCATAAAACGGTTTACAGTCAGTCTGTAACCTCAGAACCAGGGACACAGTGCCTTCTCTGGCCATTGTAATATAAGAACATACACAGGCAAAAAAAACCTATACACAAAATGAAAACAGTACCAGACTCTTTAACACAATTTTGTTATTTTGGCCTTAAAATGTCAGCACACTATCTCCTGTTAGGTAACTGTTTTCTTGAACATTTGTGAGATGACCCATCAACACAGTACCTTAGTTTATTTGGTAAATGCCTGCTGAATCACCAGCTGATATTGAGGGCAGTGTAAATATACTATCAAAGGAAAAGCTATCAAGTCAGCTTTATGAACTCACAGCATTCTCTGTTAAGCATTTGACACCCACTAGTCAGACAAGACCACACCAGGGTGACAAACGCTGTCCTTCAGCCTTGGCTCTCTCTGCTCGGAAAGGTCATCTCTGAGATAAGAGTATGCACATCAGAGCACCAATTTTTTTTTTTGTTGGTGATTTTTTAAGAGTGTAAACAGATGAACCCTTAAGACTGGAGATGAAAGACCTAGAATGGTAGTGTTTTTAGTGATGGACAGGTGTGAGTCTGACAGTCCTGGTCAACATTCTGTAATCTGTTGCCACTTCAAGAGAATTGAAACCCCTTCTACTCTTGGACGTTATTGCTCACTCTTCCATAGTAAACCTATATTTGATGTACTAAAATGAAGAAAAGGGAAGCAAGATATATCTAATAACTGAGACAGGGAAGTTCAGAAGTGATGTTGGGCTCATCCTTTTTCCAAGTGATGTTTACCATTTAATAGAGACTCTAATGAACTCTAATCGCCAGTAGTAGAGATATAATTACACATCTGCCTCAGTTCATTTTCAGAGCCCAGAGTTTCTTTTGACAGGGTCAGGAGACTAGCAAATCATAGATCAGAGACAGGTCTCACTAGATTCCCTATAGCTGGTAAATTAATAAAACTGGCTGGTAGCAGAGCACATGCAAATCATAGTATAGAAGCGACCTGATCAGAGCAAGGACGTCAGCCTGAAGGACAGCAATAGCCTGCATACAGCCTTATGAATACATTACCAACAACCCTGGAGACCAAGGAGAGAACAGTTAGGGGTACATTGGTGGAAGCAAGAGATTCAGGTTGGAATGTTGGGTTTGAGTTCTGTTCCTATTACTACTTGGGTGGCGTTTATCAGTTATTAAACCTCTGACTCAATTTCCTTCCTCATTTATAAAATGAAGATAATTTTACACATAGTGTCGTGCACAATAACAGCTACTTAATTATTTTCAACAATTACTATTTTTTCACTAATTACTAATTTCAACAATTATTTTATTTTTTTAAAGACAGATAAAACTGAGTTTTTTAATAGTTCATAGTTGCATCTGTATTCTACATAATTGCACTGAGATCCCTGAGATCCTATCAGGTCCTGGTAGGTTAGAAAACAACTAGGACAAAACAAGTATAAATTGCCTGGTTCAATGGATAACTAGTAATCCCCAAAACAGAGCAAGGAAGAAGTAGTTTCAGAATAGCCCACAATACCTTGACATCTGTTTTTAGGTACAATGTCATATAACTTAGCTGTTCAGATTACTAAGAAGAATAGACAGATACTCTTACACTATAATAAGAATGATACATTTAGAACAGATCATACCATTAATCTGAATTACTCAGAAGAGTCCCCAAAGATAAGCTACATAAAGTGAGATAATATACCAAGAACAATTGTGTGTGAAGAACAATTGATCAAAACAGGACTTAGAGGTAAGACTCAGGAAAAAATGTGCTTTTCAAATATTTGAAGATAAAAAGTAGGGCAAACAGACTTTAAAACAAGACTGAGAAATCAACAAAAACCTATATAGAATTATGTCTCAGCATTAGTTCTCCATGAAGATGAATGGCTTCAGAAAACACCCAAGTTCCTGCTTCCTAAGAAGGAACTATTTGTGAATTTGCTGACATTGTACAGAATCAAAATGCTCTACAAAACCCATCAAACTCAAGTATTATAAAAAAAAGGCAACATTGGAGATAACATTGTTAATGCATATTTTATTTGAGGTTCATGAAAGAAATCCCACTTACCCATATCAGAGTCACCTCCACCAGAGGAGTTCAACTTACGAAAAATCTCCTGCTTCTTTGATTTAACCATGGGTGATGTACTTTCAAGCTTGGTGAAGAATGAAGGCAAGTAGCTTATACTTCCTGGTGATCGAGAATCACTCCTGTCAGGAGCAGAATTCAATCTATTATAATGGCGTACTCCTAACCCTAGAAACACTCCTTTAAATAATAGGCTCAGAATACTCAGAAGTCCACTGCCTTTCATTCTGTGTTGGTTATAGACCCTAAAAGCATATGTTATGTCATGAACTCATTAGGAAATAGTCTAAAGCTTTTCAGTTCTGAAAAATACAATAGCAAAATAAGTATTAAAATAAAGATGATCCACAGCACTGTCTATTATCTAATGATTTTTGGTTCTGAAAAATGAAATGGTAAAATTGGGATTAAAATGAAGATGATATACAGATAGGTCCGTCTGTCTGCCCATCCATCCATCCATCCATCTATCCATCCATCCATCCATCCATCCATCCATCCATCCATCCATCCATCCATCCATCCATCCATCCATCCAGTTGGTATTTTGAGACAAGAGTCTCATTGTGCACTCTGTCTCATTTTGTAGACGGGAATGGTCTTGAACTCAGATCTGCCTGCCTTTGTCTCCTCAGTGCTGGGGTTAAAGGCATGTGCTACTATGCTTGGCTAATCTTAGGGAGAGGAAAGTCCAGTACTAAAACACCATCAAATAATGTATTTGACTCTGGGGTATTAATACCAAGAAAACAGTGCTTTTGAAGAAAAGGAACTCAGACAACAGAGACTACAACATAAGGGTGAGACAGCAGGAAATGAAGCTTTGCAAGCCTAGTCCTGAAGGAATGCAACTGCCACACTAGTGACTGTGCTCTACACAATGTGTCTTAGCTAACTCTGGGGAGGAACAGAGCAATTAGGGACAAATGAAGACTGCTCCGTCAGGTCAAAGTGGTAAAAAGAAAATGTACAAGGCACTGTGCTCTGTGTGCAGTCCTGAATACTCACAAAGGGTAAGTAATACTCTTTGTTGGCTGAACCACTGCCACCAGATGCCCAGGTAAGTCTAGAATGTCTAGAATGGCTAGCTTGCAGGAGCAATGAGGAAGTCTCTAGCTTACTGAACTGTGATGTTTTGGTTAGTTGTACCAGAGTAGTAATATTATCCAGTAGTATTAGCTCAGGGGAGAAATGCTCCTAGATGATCTTCCCAGAGTCTTATCCTTTATAAGAACCAAAAAGAGAAGAGAGGATTTGATTTAGGTAAGCCTCAGGCACAGTCTGCACCTGAAAGGAGTTGGGGCAGAGATATCTGTGCATCCTCCTCACCTTTGCTCAGCAGGGTCCACTCCCCTCTGTGACAAGAGCAGCATGCTGTCCTGCTTCTCATGCACAGCAGGTCCTTGGGGTGGGGAGATGGGTTCATAGGGCTCCGATGGGATATGACTCCTCTCTGGAGATTTTCCAGGCCTGCTGGAGTAGAAAATACAATATTTTAGGTTGTATTCAGTCTGAGGCCACCTCTGATTTAATGTCTGCATTATCGTAGTAGCTGTTTTGTGTTTTGAGGTTTATCTGTAAACCTTCACTCTTGATTCCATCAACAGCCACATGCATGGGAAAAGGCCTGATGTACCTTCAGGTATTGTCCTTTTGGCTTAACCTTTAGTTTATATACACTTCAACCATATATATGTATTTTTTAATGGAAAAATAAGTACACATATCTTCCTATCTCTTTTCCCCAATTCTCAGCCATTTCCATATGACTCACAATACACATTTTATTCTAAAACTGCAGGGTTCCCCTGGGAGGGATCAGTGGCAAGCCATTTGTCTCGAATCAGGTGCATTCCCAGAATGACAAAATAGATTATGTAGATATTTTAAGTGATAAATAAGATAATTTTACTAAGAGCAATGAAAAATTAACCATTATCTTTCAGATTCATGGATGTAGGTTATAGTAGAGAAGCCAGTTAGAATCCTTCTCCATAAATGTCATCAATTGTTCCAAATCTGTATATAACAGTTATCTGTCTGTCTGTCTGTATATTATGTATCTATTTGTGTATCTCTCTGTTTATGGTATGGGTGTCTTATTGTTTTTCAGGCTAATCTAAAAGGAACCTATGGGTTCTATGTGTCCTCTGAAAGATTACAGTCAGCCTTCTGTTCTTGATAACTTCACTTTTCTTTTTTAAAAGAGAAAAATATACACTTGAGTGTGACGATATACACCTTTAATCCCAGCACCCAGAAAGCAAAGGCAGGCGGGTTTCCTCTAGTTAGAGGCTAGCCTGGTCTACATAGCATGTTCAGAACAGTAAAACAGTAAACTGTCTGAAAATAACAGACAGAAGAAAAATACCCCTAATTCCATTTTCCAGAAAATAAGGGCAAATGATATTTGATATGAGAAATGAATCTAACTTACTGACATATTTAAATTATCTTATTGCTGCAAAATTTATGTTTGATACAAAACAAAACTATACCTTCCCCGAGATTTATCCACAAGATTTTCTGGAGAGACTCTAGGACCTGGTCTGGGATGCAGGACAGTCTGAGACTGGGATTCTGGACTGTAGCGACTTGATGTTTTACTTCTTACAGGTGTGGACGACAAAGCAGATGGTGAAGTTTGGAATGTAGAAGTAGAAGGTTGCGAGGGAACTTGATTTCTAGCAAAATCTTGTGTGATAATTTGCTGTAAATGAGAAGAGGAAGTCAGGAAGCTGTTAGATACCTCCCAAGAGAGCTCCAGGTGAACTCAGTTTCTTGTTTTTTTTTTTTGTGTGTGTGTGTGTGTGTGTATGTATAGCTGTGTAGCTGTTAGATACCTCCCAAGAGAGCTCCAGGTGAACTCAGTTTCTTGTTTTGCATTCGTGTGTGTGTGTGTGTGTGTGTGTGTGTGTGTGTGTGTGTGTGTGTGTGTGTTTCATTCTGAGCACAAAACAGCCTTCTGACTGCTGGGATACCTGCCCCCATGCCAGCTTAACCTGAATATCTTTGCTAGGATTTTCTTGCATTTTTTAAAAAAATCCTGCTTTTTGCATCATCATCATCATCATAGAAGTAGAAAAGACTTACACAAATGTGGTCAGCAAGTGTAATTAATCGATGGGTCCTGGGCACCTGTCCCATTCCCTCTGACTGGGAAGATGGGGGCAGTGGTGGCTGTTGCTGTGGAGATGGTGATTCCTGTTGGGACCGATAATGATGCAGTGGTCCTTCATACTGTCGAGTGGACTCATCTAATAGACAGTAGGTAGATATATTACCTCAAGGATGCTGCTGCCCCACACTCAGTATCAAATACAGAGTATAACTCAGAAAAATTTAAGATACAATATGCACCTATACACACAATTTATATATTTATATCTTGGATATTTGTATCCACTGATTTATTCTACCAGTTTTCATGCTTCTGAGTATAGAAGTGAGCAAATTATTCAGCCATTTTCCTACGTGTATATATGCACACAAGCTTGTTAGAGTGAGTGTGCACATGTAGGCAGAGGAAAGGCTGATGTCAAGTCTCTTTCCTCTATTGCTGTCTATTTATTTTTTGAGACAAGGTCTCTCAGTGAACCAGAAGCTCATGGATTGGCTGACTGGTGAGCAGAAGAGATCTACCATTCACACTCCCTGCACCTCTTTGCTCCAGTGCTGGGGTTACAGGACTCACTACTGTGCTGGCTTCTCACATGTATTCTAGGTAACCAAGTTAAGGTCCTCATGCTTGTGTACCAGTTACCTTAGATCTATTTCCAACACACTATGTACAAAAGAGTAATCACAGTTTAATAGTGTCTTTTGTTAGTAAGCTCTAAATGTCTCTAGAATAGATTACTCTGCAGCAAGTTAATCTTACCATGGCCTAGACAGGAAACTAGAAGCAAATGTTAATGCAAATAAGAAACACAGAAGTGGCAAAACAGACATACTTTCTGCTTGATTTGCCTTAACCATCTCTGGCTGATAGGCCTGTGGTTTTTCCTGGGGTGGTGCAGGTGAGCTGGCAGGACTTATCACCTCAATAGCATCACTAGGTGTTTCATACCTGTGAGAAGACACTTTAAGAAAAGAACCTTATTTTAAAATAAATCCATGGAAAGTTTCAAAAGTCCAAGTTCTTCAAAGCTATTTGAATATTTTAGGAATTTTTGTGATTCTGCTAGAGAAAAGTCCAGTAGCATTCCATACTAGCAATAAAATAAAACTTAATGAAACTCTGCAGACTATCAAAAGTGCAAGGCTGTAGGTTTTTAGAGCATGAGATGAAACAGGATTAAAAACGTATTTGTGATAAGCCCCTGGGAGCTTGACACCATAGGCTAACATCATCAAAGAAGATGAGAAAACGAATAAGGGGTAGATCTCAACAATTGATTCCAATAATCCCATTTCTGTGGAACAGTCTGATCTTAGCAAAATAGACCATAAAGCTGGTTCATTCTCCGCATAGCCATCTGTGGTGTTGACTGGCCAGGAGCGAATTAAAAACAGGTGATGCTGAGAAAGACAAGATTTCTGTTCCTCCGTATGCCCAGTGCCACACTGTGGAAAGGGAAGCAAACATGAGACTGGACCGAATCTCCATGGTCTGTCTGGGCAAAAGTCAGGTCAAGCTGCTAGATTCACTTACAAAGATGCCAACCGGAGAAAGGCATCACCTGGAGAGAGGACACCTGATAAAGTATTTGAAGAATCCTTTAAAAAAAAAAGGACATTCCTGGAACAAAAATTATCTTCACTGGAATTAAGAAGGTGGTAGAGGGCAGACCTAATAGCTTATCTTTAAAAAGCTACTGATTAGGCTGGAGAGATGGCTCAGCGGCTAAGAGCACTGACTGCTCTTCCAGAGGTCCTGAGTTCAGTTCCCAACAACTACATGGAACTCATCTGTAATGAGATCCGATGCCCTCTTCTGGTATGTCTGAAGATAGCTACAGTGTACATATACAAACAAACAAACAAATAAATCTTCAAAAAACTAAATTAAAAGCTACTAACACTAATTCTGCTGCCTTATTTCAAAACAAATGTCTCATGGCTTTTAATGTGTATAATTAATTAATAAAAACCAAAATTAAGATCATGTATGGCTAACAACGTTTTTGTTGAACAGTCCTGATTTCAGTAAAACTGATGCGTGGCAAAAAACAATGATTTTCTGAAATAACTAAAGTATTAATTACACTGTGAAAGTGAACAGGAGTGGTGGGAAATATGAGAAGAAAAATAACTTCAAAGAGAGGGAAGATATCAACCAATTCTGGAGGATGCCCACACAGACCCTTCTAAGATACAGACAACTCTCAAGAAAATGGATGGTCTGGCAGCTTTCTATAAACTTGCCATGCTTCAGAGCTGAGATTTGGGAAGAGTCAGAACTTCCTTAAGAAACTTCTCCCTGTTAGAGGTCATGTACAGGCTGTAGCAAGGCCTGAGTCTGGGCTGTGACTTAGGCACAGAAGATGAACTACATGACCCCTGCATACTGCGCTTACTATTTAAATAAGCATCTCTAAATCATGTCAGCAAAACAATGCCTAGGAGCTAGAATAAACCACTGTTTTGTGAGTAACTCTGACTTGAAAGGTTTGTATTCATTGCTAGTCATCACTGCTTATGAACCTCCATCTTAGATGACAAGAACTGCCAGTGTTCTGTCAGCATGCCCTCTATTGCAAACTACATTCATGCCGCTTGTGAAGATTGGGCTGCAGGGAAAGGCTGAGGGAGGCTCTCAAGAGACACTGAGTAGTCGTCACTGGGCAGTGTCTCACACAGGATGCTGCCTAGTGATAGAAAAGATAACTGCACTCAAAAGCAAGAACACAGGGATCTAAGGATTTGGGCTTTCTGTTTTCAGACTGTTGAAAATACTCCCAAAACAAAGCTTGGTATCAGACACTCCCCTCCGAGATGACTTGCAATACTCTCTCCCCTGAGCTCGCAGTTTTCTGCAAGACGAAAACCTGTCTAGTACACATTCAAGACAGGGTCTCTCCTACAGTCCATTACCAAGCTGCCTACTTCTCTCAGAAAATTTTGACAACTTGTAATTGCATAAGTGGATACTCAGATAAGACTTGTCTGCTGTCCAATGCTACTGCATTTCTGTAATGGAGATACTAAGGACATGGCTATGTGATTAAACTGCTCCCAGTATAACACAACTGCTTATTCTCTTCTAAAATTTCAGTAGAATAAAATTTAGGTCATATGTAGGAAAAATTTAAATGACATTTATTAATTCATACAGTTATTTCTGTGTATGGAGCCTGTATCACTGTATACGTAAGACATCAGCTGGTGCCACAGTCAGTTTCATCTGTCAGGATCATCAGATTTGGTAAGAACCTTTACCAGATGACCTATCTCATTACCCATAAGAAAATTTAAAAATATTGCACTTTTGGGTAGTATTTTGGTTCTAACTTGGAACAGAATCCAATTCTCAAGAAAGATACCAAGTGAATACCAGTCACTAATTACAAGCTTGCTTTTAAACTAGCAGACAATTCCTGAGAGCACACACTCTGGTAGCACAGATCTTGGAGATGCTCCTGTTACTGTTCAGAAGCTCATTTTCCCATCTATCCATTTTTCACTATAATCCTGTTTTTTCCCCTAGATAATATATTATCCTTAGAACACGGGGATATGTGAGTCATAAAAAGAGCAGAAGATACATTTTGGACCCAAAATATGTCTCCCATATTATTGTCAAGCATTAGGATTATTTCATACCAGGACGGGCTTTACCTAAAGAATAAAGTAATTCTTTACTCAGATATCACATTGTGAAACTCAGATTGAGATACATACAGCTACTAGAAGAGTCTGAACTTTGAGAGCCACGTTCCCTCGCATCCTTGTCCGAGGCAATTTGCCGGGTGATGATCACGTCTATGAAGTTAGCTGCAGTAATGGTAGTCTTCCCTCGGGTCCTTAGCTCTTCCTCATATCTGGATTTTGGAGGAGGCCCTTTATCTTTCCCAGCCTCAGAATACACTACTGAGGCATGAGGCTGGGGCTTGCCACTTGGAAGGGCTGAAGAAGTGCACACACACTGAACAGATCTCTTCTCCACCTCCAGGTTTTTCTGCTCTAGCTGCTGCTGTTCACTAACTGCTGCTGACCTGCTTCTCAAATTTTCTTCTAACCTGGCAGCTTCATGCTTACTCTCTTTTGTTTTGGAAACATCCATCTGGGGTGCGGAAGCTGCAGCATCCACAAGAGCAGCCAGGGCATCCGCAGCAGTGTTGTAACGGGAGGCTGGCAGGCCTTGACTTATCGAAGGGCCCCCAGAAGGCAGTGGCCTGTAAACAAAATAAAATAAAGTCAAGTAAGGGAAGAGTATGGGGGAGGGGAAATGCTTGTTAGGGAATGAAAGAACTAATAACATTTAAAAAGAGCTTAGCAAATAGAGAATCTTGATCATTATTGTCAGTGGTTTAAAGACCAAGATGGTTCAGCAGGTAAAGGCACTTGCTGCCAACACTCAAAACCTGAGTTCTAATTTTAGGACCTACCCACATGTAGAGAGAGAACAGCCTCCTACAGGTTGTCCTTACACAGTCATCCATAAATGCAAGATTAAAAACACATGCAAGAGATGTAGTCAAAATGTTTATGAGAACGAAAGACTGACATGATTCGTAGCTGAGCAGTTGGATCCAAAGGTGTGATGACACTGGTTCCATTGGTTCCCTGGAACACGCTGGGTCTCTGCTGCAACATGGTCTCCTGAGTTCTTACTGAAGGGGAAGGGGAGCGAACATATCCATGGCTGCCAGGGCGGCCTGGCTGTTCTGAACCTGAACAGGGGTAAAGAAAAAGTCAGACTGATAATCCAAAAGCAGCAGCTACAGAAATAAAAGCAATGTTTATAGAATTTTTAATTCCTAGTATTACTAAGCAGAAACTGAGAAGAAACTTGATTCTTTACTTTCTAGAAATGGACTCTTAAGTTTCTCAATAACGTACAATAAAACCAAACAAAAATAAAACAAAAATTTCAGTTGTAATTTATTGTCATTTCCAATCTTTTGGAGTTTCCATCTTGATTCCAAAAAGGTGAGAAAAGAACCAACAAGGAAGTGCTGCCTATTTCAGGCAGGGATCCTGCAGACTGCTAACAATTCGAAACTTAGTATGATCTCCCAATCAAAGTGGGTATAACATCCCATGAATCACAATGAAAATGACATTTGAGACAGGCTCTCTCTAGCGTGAGATCTGGAGCTTTGGGTAGGCAGGCTGCCCAGTGAGCCTCTCCAGCTCGGCTCTCACCAGCACATGGTACCACAGCATGAATTTACATGGACTGGGACTCAGACTCAGGTGCCACCCTTGTACGGCAAGCACTTCACTAACTAAACTGCCGTAGCTCCCCTGCCTGCTCCTCTACTTCTGTTTCACAGTTAAACAGTTGTCTCTCAAGCTTTCCCTTGTGAGATGGAATCTTTGCAGTAGCCCTGCCCTACTCCGTCCCCAAATTTGTCTTCCATAGCGACACTCCTTTGAGGCTTCAGAGTTTATCATTAGGTTTAACACTCTCATAGCAGAGCCAGGAGAATCAAACTCTAATTCCCTGATCAATTTCTTCTCTATTTTCCTTGTACTGTGTCTTCCCTCCCACTTTTCTACCTCTTCCTTGCCTGTGTAAGAGCTAGACATTTTAGCACAAACTTATTCCTACAGCCAGTATGACTTCAGCCAGACTTTTTGACTGTTTCCTCCCTTCTGAATACACTTTGGCATATATCAGTATTTTTATGGGACCAACTCCTAGAAGCAGAACTGCTAATCTGTTCATTGTTACATTTGTAATGCACAAGAGTGACCCCTTTATATCACATCTGTCATAGATCAGCCTCTGTGGAGCTGCAACAGAAATCAATCAGGATCTGAATAGGAGACAGTATTTGATGTCTTTACCTGCTACTTTGTAGATCAGTGGGATCAACACCTTTTTAAAATCTAGCCCCTACCAAAGTTACATCATTTGAATTTGACTTTAACCTTTTCATTTTTTACATAATCTATATGGACCCAATATGTTATTACCAAATAATTTATTAATTACAAGCCTTTTTAAAGGATCGGGCTAGTAGTAATATTTATTATAAATAACGGGTTGGGCTGGAGAGATGGCTCAGCGGTTAAGAGCACTGACTGCTCTTCCAGGGGTCCTGAGTTCAGTTCCCAGCAACCACAGGGTGGTTTCCAACTGTCTGTAATGAGATATGATGCCCTCTTCTGGTGTGGTATTTTATTTATATTATATATAATGGATTACATTTAAATATGTTTTTGCTTTGCAGCTACATTGAATATTGCTGAACATAAGTCACCAGCAATAATAAGGCTGGATCAAATGTGATGATTAACTTTAGGTTCCTTCTATCTGTTGGTAATATCACTGACTTCAAAGGATTTGTCCCTCATGAAAACTAGACACCCTCTTACCACTATATCTTCTTCTGTAACTACCTGTACAACCATCATCTCTGCCTCCTTTTGCCTACACCTACATTGCCCTTTGGATGGCATCTGGAGACTAACTGCCTCCTCTCTTCACACCTTCTTCCAGTGGAAACCTCTTGACCAGGGTTCCAACACTTACAGGATGGCTCAAATATCTGTCAGATCAAATATGTTTAAAATAAAAATAATCTTTGCTCTTCTGGATTGTGATCACATCATATATACATAATTGCTACTCTTTTATTTTTATTATGAGATAAGATCTTGCTATGAATGCCAGGATGATGGCAAATGTACAATCCCCCTTCCCCAGCTTCCTGAATGCGGAGTGTGGTAGACTAAATGAAAATGATCCCCATAGGTTCATAGGGACTGGCACTATAAGTAGGTATGTTTTTACTGGAGTAGGTGTGGCCTTGTTGGAGGAAGTGTGTCACAGGTTTTAAAAGCTCAAGCTAGGCTCATTGTCATTCTCTGTGCCTGCTGCCTGCAGATCCAGATGTAGAACTCTCAGCTCCTTGTCCAGCACCATGTATGTCTGCCTACACACTATCATGCTTTCTACCATGATTACAGTAAACTACAAGCCAGCTTCATCTAGAAGAGTTGCCACAGTCACGGTTTCTCATTACAATAAAACCCTAGTTAGGACACTGGGCTATTGACAGGCATGTGCCATCAGGTCCAGCTCAGGTTAATTTGTAGCTTATTCTTATTTTTTAACCTATTGAGTTATTGTCAACATCCTTTGATTCTTCTTCTGTGTTCTCAGCAATTTCTTTCTGGCCATTCTCTGCGCCTGAACACTACCATTTGCACATACATGAATTCCTGAAACAGTTCCACTGAACAGCCCACCCCCAACTTCAGTGTTCTAAAACATCCCACACACTCTTTCAGAAATGCCCTTCTGGTCACATGACTGACTTCCTAAATGGAATGATGGTGCTTCACTACAAGATGCAATGTCTTTTTCTAACCATATTCTTCTAACCATCCACTCTTTAAACTAGAACTGGGGCTGTTCTTTCAGCTTCAAGAGTCCCATACCCAGTATTTTCAGGAGCTACTGAAGTCTTAACTAGGGTTTTATTGTAATGAGACACCATGACCATGGCAACTCTTCTAAAGGAAAACATTTATGTGGAACTGGCTTATAGTTTACTGTAATCATGGTAGAAAGCATGATAGTGTGTAGGCAGAAATACATGGTGCTGGACAAAATATTGCTTGGCCCTAATCAGAATGATACTTAAGTTCCTTCCAACTTTTATATCACTTTTGATTGTATACACATATATTGTCTTTCTGTCTTACGATTCTTCTTTGCCTACATAGAATAATTAAGCATAATTCCCCCATAGGAAGTTACCAAGACCTTTTTTCCCTATGGGTGGAAGGCTCTCACTGACCTGGTCGTAGGTAGAGGTCTGTGGGAGCAGCTGTGATCCTTTCCCGCTCGCGCTCTCGCTCACGCTCCTTCTCCCTTTCCCGCTCTCGTTCCCTCTCAGCACTTGCAGCAGCTGCAAGGTGTGTTGGATGTCCTGTAAAACATGAGTCTGCACCTTAACGACAAAATCATCACATTACATGTGTACATGACTAAAAAGTTTCAAAAAGCTACAAATATAGATGTATCAAGTTTATTTAACAAGTCTTAGATAGCAAATGGGGCACACTATAAGCATTTAGGGTATTTGTGGGGACTCTAGTTATAGGAATATAATTTAAATGAAAAGCAGAATAGGAGAAAGATGCCCAGAATTCTTCTACAGGCTACATGAATCTTGTTAGCAATATATAAATTTTAAGCAAATGTTTGGGAAACAGACAGTGTTATTTTATATGTATATGCTCTCCCTGGGAAATCACTGACTTATGCTCTGGAACATTTGTTCCCTTTCCGTGGAGCATCTTACCTGGAGACAAAGAGGCAGCGTTATATGGCCTGGGAGGGAAAGTAATCTGTGTACCAGGAATGTAAGTGATTCTGTCCATGGGAGGAGTGCTTGTTCCCCCTGCATGAGGCACTAAAATTGTTGGAGGCATATTGGTCAGGTCAATGATTCCTATCCAAAGACAAATACAGTTTATTTATGTTAGGCATTACTATAAACTGACACCTAACTCCAGAAGTACACATAGTTTTCCATTTGGTCTCTTTATAATACATTGATAATTTGCATTCAATATAAAGACAAAGGTTTTAAAAATTATCATTACTTCTTAAGACACTTTCTAAATCTAAATAAGATATGACAATACTGAGTTCTGCGTAAGTAACCTCAGGTATGGACACGTTAAAGAAAACATGGACTTCAAACACTTCCATAATTATATGGCTTATTTTGATGTTCACATCTCAATATTTTATTTGCTTTCAAGGGCAAAAGTCTACACAGGCAAGTATAAACTTCTTTCCTCTTTCTAACATTTATTTAACAAGTACTTATTAATTACTGGCAAATGTGAAAAAATTCTACACACCTCTTGTAGCTGGATAAGGGAGACCCAGTGGCTGCTCTCGTGGGGATAGTCCCCTGGTTACATCAGGGCGCAGATTCACTTGCATCTGCTGTGAGGTAATGTAATCATTTAGGATTGTCTGTCTTGTATTCTCCATTGCATAAAGCTGGTACTGACTTGGGTATCCTGGGGTTGGTGAAAGCTGTCTCTGAAACAGGTAAGCAGCAGCTGCTGAGTGAAAGAAAGAAAAAAAAAAAGCACTGAGTGTGTGAGATTAATGTGCTAAATGTGATCCTGGACAGTGCAAAGGGAGATACGGCCTGCTGAGAACAAGCCACTCACTCAACTCCAGAGAGTACAGAGATTCGTTTTAAACCTTGACACATGAGTAGTGTAAGTCCAAATCCTCCTTTTTCCCCCCAAACCATGGTTTCTCTGAGCAAGGGCACTGTAGTGGAACTCCCTCTGTAGAGTTCCGCCTGCCTCTGCCTGCCTCTTCCTCCCATGTGCTGGGATTAAAAGTATGTGCAAACATACCCCGTAAATCCAATTTATTTCAATGCCAGAGATGTAATGGAAAGGGGAAGAATATCTGAATGTTCCTAATGTAGTTTTGTTTCAAATCATTACCATGAAACTTTATTATTTTTTCACCTGAATTATATGAAAGTTGTGATTGAAAATTAAAGTTCTAGAGCTGGGCAGTGGTGGCACACGCCTGAGAGGCAGAGGCAGGCAGATTTCTGAATTTGAGGCCAGCCTGGTCTACAGAGTGAGTTCCAGGACAGCCAGGGCTACACAGAGAAACCCTGTCTCAAAAAAAAAAAAACAAATCCAAAAAACAAAACAAAACAAAACAAAAAAAGAAAATTAAAGTTCTTTTTTTAACGACAGGGAGAATCAATGTGGAAACAATTTCTAACATAGAAATTTTATTTCTCTAAAGGTAAAAATGATTGAATATAACCATTCCATAATGCATGCATTTGAAAAAAGGATGGGAAACCTTTTCTATAAAGGGCTAGATGAAACTTCAAGAGCTGTACACAGCTACCCGATTCTCTTAGTACTGAGAAGAAGATGGACTAAACAAACAAATGGCCAGGAATCATGTTCTAAAAAGAATTGTCTACAGGAACAGGATTTCATCAAGGAGCTATTGTTTTATTAGCCCCTAAAAAAGAGCATGACACAGGATGCAATGACACCATCAGGGACATGTGTGCGCCACCATCCCACCTTTCTAGACCGATTTTGTCACTTATCTTTAAACTATACCTTCATTAAAAACAAACAAAAAAGCTAAAAAGCACGGGGAATTTCTTTTATAACAAAGGGATAATGGTGAGATTTAATTAATGGTTTATAAAAAGGTACTGACCTTCGATCAGAACACTAAGTTGTAATTATTGGTTTTAGTTCTTTAAGCTTTGTTATTATTTTGGAGTGCTGGTAACATGGGGTGTTTTATTTGGCAAAACTGCACTGACTTGTCCCATAGTCTATACACTGAACTATAATAGCTTGAATAATCATATAGCTATAGTATTTCTTTGCTCTTGTCATTAAATATTGGGCTTACCAGGATCCAAAGCCCTGTGAAAAGGCATGGCTGGGTCCAAGTGCGTGGGAAGGTGGCTCCGGTAAACCTCTCCTGCAGCACTACTCCTGGGATGGGGATCAAATGGGCTGTGACTCACAACGGGATCGACCCCAGGCACTGGAGACTTGGCTGGTATACTGTCTCTCTGGGTTGGAGTCAAAGTCGATTTCCTTTCATGGCTGGTAGACTTACTGGAAGAAACTGTAACAGCAATAACAAAGCACCAATGCCACAAATCCTTGAGAAAACTTCAACATATGCCCCAGCACTTAAAACTTAATCTTGTAATATATCTGAGCATGAGAACAAGTAGGAGCCTTGAGGCATGGAGACCACAGGGAGGTGTTGGAACATGGCAGCAATTCTAAACCATATCATGTTAAGATCATAAAAGGTAAACTGGGAGTGACAGCACACAACTTTAATCCCAGCGCTTGGGAGGCAGAGGTAGGTAATCTCTGTGAGTTTGAGGGCAGTCTGGTCCAGGACAGCCAGGGCCACACAGCAAAACCCTGTGTTGAAAAACAAAAATAAAAATAAAATCATGAAAGGTCCTACTGCTCACTAATCTTCTCTAAACCTCACTACATGTAACCATGTTTTCATGTTTTTTTTTAAATAATTATTTATGTATATGTATACATTGTAGCTGTCTTCAGACACACCAGAAGAGGGCATTGGATCCCATTTCAGATGGTTGTGAGCCACCATGTGGTTGCTGGGAACTGAACTCAGAACCTCTGGAAGAGCAGTCAGTGCTCTTAACTGCTGAGCCATCTCTCCACCTCATAACCATGTTTCCTACATGGTACTAACAGCAAAATCCTAAAACAAAATAACATCTACTTTTGCCCCACTTATAGTAACCCTCAAATTCTTCTCTTGTGTTTTCTAAACTGTCTGCTACCTGTCAAAGGTAAATTCTCCTAACTTGTCATTCAGTCTGCCCTTGAGTGACTCTACCTCATGGTCACCCACGTGCAGATGGGCTCTTGCACACCATCACAGCCAGTCTGCAGCAGCCTTCTGTGGGAATGTCTATGTATATATAAAGCACTAGCCATGTCACTTAATTTCTCTTTTAAAAAAAATACGTGTGGGGGCACTGTTCTTATAGTAGGTCTGTGCATCACATGTGGGCAGTGCCCTCAGGCGTCACAAGAGTATCAGATTCCCCCAGGACTGCAGTTACAGGTATTCTTTTACTTTTCTTTCCTTTTCTAAAGATTTATTTATTTTATTTATGTGAGTATACTGTTGCTGTCTTCAGACATACCAGAAGAGGGTGTCAGATCCCATTACAGATGGTTGTGAGGCACCATGTGGTTGCTGGGAATTGAACTTGGGACCTCTGGAAGGTCACAATCTGTGCTCTTAACCACTGAGCCATCATTTCTCCTGCCTGACACCAGTGTTCTTAACTGCAGAACCATCTCTTCAGCCCTACTTAATTTCTTTACTTTTATACTTCTGCACTACTGGTTATTAAACACCACGTACCTTGTATATTTTAAAGGGAATAATTCACTGATATTAAATATATACGTGATATACAAGTATCATTAAATGCTTCTGTTTTGTTTACCTAGTCTCTAACTTGGTAGCCCATAAACTTGCTTGTCTGCATCTGCCCTGCTTCCCAAGTATGGGAATTATAGGTGTGGACCACTCCCAATTCCTATAAAGCTATTAATTAAAATTCTGCTGGTACAAACATGGCCATAAACAAAAATTTCTGTATCAAAATATAAAGTATTACTGGGCTACCCTACCTGATGCCAACCAAGTCCTTTTCCTGCTGTGGGCAACTTTAACAGGTCCCCTTCCTCTACTTGCAGTGCACTCCCCCCAAAACATTCTTCAATTCTTCACCATATAGCCTAAGGCCTAACATAGTGGTTTTCAACCTTCCTAATGCTGTGACCCTTTTAATACAATTCGTCATGTTGTGGTGACTCCCAACCATAAAATCATTTTATTGTTACTTCATAATTATAATTTTGCTACCATTATGAATTATGATGTAAATATCTGATATTCAAGGTAACTGATTTGCATTCTACAATGGAATCAAGGCCCATGGTTAAAAACACTGGTCTAACTAGTAAGATCTCAAAATACACATACTGAGCCCCAGAAAACTGGCCCACTTCCACCTCCAAAGTGTTGGGATTATAAGCAGACATCATCATGCTCAGCCCCCTCCAACTTAGACGCGGCTTCTGGAGATTGAATTTCATGGACTGGGTTGCTTCCCTAGTCCTGCAACCTGTGCATCTTGAGACATCTAGAGCTAATGATTTCGTATTTTGTATTTGTTAGAGGTAAAAATGCTGCAAAAGTAATCAGACCAAGTAACAAAAGCCATACCATCGGAAGTCCTGCTCATCATGGGGGAGCCTCTGGATATGGTGCTTGGGTAACTCACAGGAGTCCTGCGAGCACTGCTGTCCTCATAGATTCCCGGGCTCAGCTGTGCTTTGGGAGCTTCATGAAGTGTAGACCTGAGAACGGAGGGGCCAGAGCTCACCACTGACGTGTGCCGGGGTCGCACTGGCTCGCCTGCTTTCACATCCTCATATTTTCCCCGTTCTACTACTTTTATGTTCTCTGGTACAATTTCCAGCATTCCACGGGGTAGTTTGCTAGGCCCTGTGATTAAGGACTTCACATTGTGTTTGATAGCTGATTGACCTGAGTTGTTGTCAAATTTTATTGGTGTGCCCTAAGGGGAATGAAACAAACATTACAGGTAGCAAAGTTATCTGGAAACTGTTCCTTCTGCCTCAAGGCAGTTATACTTTGCTATGGTGACATCACACCACATGAACCCTTAAATACATTTTTAAAACTATTTCATAAATGTCATTCTGAAGTGGAATTGCTGACAGAAAGAGAGCCATGATCTATTTACCTGGGAAATGGAACCCTCAATTATTGGCCTCGTGCTCTGGACCACTTCTGGAGTTTTTCGACTTTCCTGAGTTAGAATATCTTGTCGTGGAATCTCGTGAATAGAACGCCCCATTTCTTTGATGGTGGTGATACCATCATATGGTTTTCCTTTGGTAATGGCTCCTTCAAATGCTCGGGTGGGAGGGCTTTCCCTTTTTATCTGTTTGGGGTATTTAAGGCCATCTTCAAAGCTTTCAGCTGTTGCTCTTGGTGTGCCTTTAGGAAAAGTTCAGGAAACATAACTGTTAAAATAATGCTAATGGTTGCAAAGCCCTGCAATTGAATTTCTACAACAGATCCCTCAGGTAGGCACTCATGAGTCAATATGTTATAAAGTTACTCAAAATTAATAGTTTCAGAATGGCTTTTATAAAGATACCTTGATGTTAAAGGATTAGGTGAGTAAAACCTTCAAATAAATGATTTAGCTAAGAAAAAAGTTAATACTTAAGATTTAATACTTCAAATGGCAAAATACCTTAAAAAGTAGGTTTAATATTCCATAAAATTAATATTAAACTACCTTGCCAGTGAATCAATTTATAATAAAAAGGCAAAACACAATGTACCCTGCATTATGGAACCAGACAGCACAGTCCTTTCTTTGAGGTCAGAATGAGGGCTCCCCCTGGGTAATGCTCGGCATATCAGACCTTTCAAAACAGTAAAGAAATCCAGTTATTAAACAATGTATTGTTAGCTTATAATACTGAATGTTGTCTATAGAGAATATGATTTTGATAAAAAGCTCTGTGAAGAAAGGGGTATCATTTCAAAATCATACAGGATTCAGACACTATCCAAAGGACTGGCAAGATGGCTTGGGTGTGTAAAGGTACTTGCTGCCAATTCAGATAACCTGAGTTCTCCCCAGGCCTCAAATGGAGGAAGGAGAGAGCTAATTCCTACAAGTTATGTTCTTACCTCAACATCTGCATAGCATGTACACACACATACACACACACACACACTCTGAATAAATGTAAAAAAAGGAATAAATTAGAACTACCTAATAAGTAGTTATATAATTCATTTAAAAATATTTTAAAGGTTTATTTAGTATAATTTTTATGTTTCTGTGCTCCTTGTACATACTGGAGCTATAGAAGATGGTGAGCCTGTATGTGAGCTGGGAACTGAGCCCAGGTCCTCTATAAGAACAGCCAGTGTTCTCAGCTGCTGAACCATTCTCTTGTCCCATAACTACTTTCCAGAACATTTCCCCAAATACAAAATGACCATGAGAGGTATAAAATTTTAGCTTAAAACAGAAAGACGTTTTAGCTGGACTTGTTAATAACACATGCCTATAATACTAGTACTTGGAAATAAGAGTCAGGATCAGAGGTAAGGAGTCTGAAGCTAGCCAATACCAGACTACATCCTACCTATGCCCTAAGATATGATCAACATGAAAGCTAAAATCTCTCTCTTAAAAAAATTAGAATATTTAGTTTGAGCATGGTGGCACTCACCTTTATTCTCATTAATGGGGAAACAGATACAAGAGAAACTCTGTGAGTTTGAGGGCAGCCTAATCTAGATACTAAGTTTCAAGACAGCCAGGACTACAAAGACCCTGCTTCCAACAGCCACAGAACATTTAAACTTACATGAGAATTAATTAAAGTTAAAAGTCGTCAAAATAAAAGCGAACCATGGCTGGGCATGGCATGCACACCTTCAACCCCAGTACTCAGAAGGCACAGGTGGCCTGGCTAATGTCTGAGCCTTAAGGCCAGTGTAGACCACACATTGAGTTCAAGACCTGCCAGAACCAGAGAATGAGACCCTCTGTTTTGTTTTTTTTCTTTTATCCTACCATCTTTCTTTCCCTTTACCCATATTAGGAAGTGAGACCCTGCCAAATGCCCCACACCTATTCCCTTTGAAGTAATTAATAGTAAACCAGAAAACCTGAGCATAGGGAAGCCTTGCTAATCAGAGGAAAAATTATAAACTAGATGGGAATTTGAATAGCATAAAGAAAAAATTAAAATAAATTTCATAAACATCATTGTTAATTCAACTTATCATTACATTTTAGGTTTTAAATACAGCATAGATAACAACTATCAAGATTTAATTACAGAATAATTTTTTGCTTAGAATAATTTTTCTCTTAAGGTTCCTTGTGTGCTAGAATTTATTTCCTTCACTCATACATCAATAAATATACAAAAAAAAAAAAATTAAAAGATTCATGTGATAGAAAACATGCACTGTTTCTTGAGCCCTGATTACTTCATTCAGTATTTTGAAGTCCCATACATCTTCCTTAAAAGTGCCTAATTTCAGTTTTCTTTATAGCCAAATAAAATTCCTGTGAAATGGGGGCTGGAGAGATGGCTCAGTGGTTAAGAGCACTGACTGCTCTTCCAGAGATCCTGAGTTCAAATCCCAGCAACCACATGGTGGCTCACAGCCATCTTTAATGAGATCTGATGCCTTCTTCCGGTGTGTCTGAAGACAGCAACAGTGTACTTATATATATAATATATAATAAATAAATAAATCTAAAAAAAAAAAAATTCCTGTGAAATGGATCACATTCCTCTACCGATGGACATCTAGGCTGATTCCATTTCTTTGCTATTTACTGTGGGAAAAGCAGCAATATACACAGGTGAGGAATCCATCCATAAAGCCCTCTGGGAATGCCGGAACAGAATGGCACTGGCTCACAAATGGACCTGCAGAACAAAACTCCACAGAGCTGTAGTCACATGATTTCTGGCAAAGTTGACAAAAAAGGTCGGCAGAGAAAGACAGCCTCTTAAACAAATGGTGACAGGAGGCTGGAGAGCTGTATGAATGAACCTCTAACCTGGAGCAAACATGGCCATTCCAAATGGATCTAAGTCTAAAATATAAGACCTGAACCTCTGAAAATGCTAGAGGAAAAGCAGAGAAAGTATTTCAAGACACAGGCACATGGGGAGGAGATCTGCATAAAACTTGGGTTACTAAGGAAATAAAGCCAATACTAAAAAATAGGACCTCATAAAATTAAAATCTATACCACAAAAGACACTGGTAACCATTACAAGAGAAGCAGGCCACAGAATGGGAGAAAACCTTTGCTAACTGACTATAAATCCAAGAAGAGTATCATCTAGACTATACAAAGAACTAAAAGCCCTAAACTACTCAATCAAAAAGTAGGCTGAGGGCTTACAGAGAGGTCTCAAAGGAGAAAATATGAACAGCAAATAAATATTTTAAGTATACTACTCCATACTTTAGCCACCAAGGAAATGCAAACTAAAGTTATTTTGATATTCTATCTCATCCCTGCCAGAGTGAATGTCATAAAGAAAACAATTATAAAAACTGCTGGAAAGAATGAACACTCACTCATTGATGGCATGGGTATGAACTAGTGTAAACATTACAGAAACCACTGTTAAAATTTCTCAATCAGAAATAGATAAAACATTCATGACCCCAGTCTACTATTCCTGGGAATCTAAATTCTGAATGTATCTTATCACTGCTCAAATATTTAATATACCAGGGGAAAAGAAAATGAGAAAAATATGGACGCTGTGAAGAGAAAAAAAATGAACATAAAACCTAAATAAGGAGTTTTAAAATAATATCTTCAGGAGTTGCCATGGGCAAAGCTCCGGCTGCAGAGTCATGACATCTCTGAGGTGCATGGACTGCGAATGTAACTTCAAGGCTGGAGGGGCACAGATCACAAGGACTCGAAGGCTAGCCAGTCTGGCTGAAGGACCTAACTTTTTCACTGAGTGACAGTGAAAAACAGACTAGAATGACCTCTGGTTTTGGTAAAAACATGAACAAAGGAGCAAACACACATTCCACATTAACAACAAATACTAGTTAAAGCTTAAAAGTAATCGCATACATTTAAGGTAAAGAAAATACAGGTGATTTTTAAAGGACGTTTTATTTTTATTTTATGTGTACATGAGTGTTTTGCCTTCATTTATGTATCTGCACCACATGTGTACAAGTCCCTATGGAAGCCAGGAAACATATCAGATCTCCAGGAACTAGAGTTACAGTTCACTGCAGCCACTGCGTAGGTACTGGGAACGAAACCTGGGTCCTCAGCAAGAGCAGCAAGTGCTCTAAACCACTGAGACATCTATCCAGCCACAGATTATGCCTTATTTTGTTTTTTAAATGGAGAAAAAAAAAATCAGACCTTACTTGGTCTCGACTATTTTAACTAGATGAAATTATCTGAGGCAGGCTAGCATGTGAAAGTAAACAAAGCACAGCGATCCATGAGTTCACAACACAGCCAGCATCATGCTGGACACGGGCCTACACGTAAGTCTGCTTACGCTGATGAATAGAACCTTTAATTTCCAGTTGAAGAGATGAGCACGGAGAAATACTCCTGGGAAAGTTCAACTAAAGAGAAAATTAAACCCATGTCCTGGCTCTATTCCTCATACATCATTTTTACCTCATACCTCATGTATTAAAAAGAAATTCTGAAAATGAGTTTTGTATTCCTCCCCGCACAGGGCTTATATTCTTAGATTCATTGAATTGGGAAGTTGTTCTACAATCGCTAAAGCATCTAAACTAACAGTCACCTCCTCTATGACCATTATATTCAGTTTGTACTTCCTTCTACTCTGAAGGGCCAGTGAGTAATACAGTGATATGGTGTAAACTTAAATTTATATTAATAAATTTCAAATAGAAATGCTAGTGATTAAACCCAATTTAACAAAACCACTACACAGAGTTAAACATGTCTGAGTAACGCTGGAGGTATTTTACCCTCTAGAGGTGCTGATACAGGAGGCTCCCTCATCGACATGCCTTGCTTTATATTTCCTTCCACTGACTCATAGCTTCTTTTTAAACTCATTTCATGAGCTGTTCTTGGACTTCGAGTCCCTTCTCGGGCATTCTTAATATCTGTAGAATATAGAAACAAGAATTATTCAGAGCCTAAGGCCTATTTATAATGTGCAGTAAACTAAGACCTTAGTATTAGTCTCATAAGAGCAATTTGATCCCAGCACTCAGGAGGCAGAGACAGATGGATCATTATGAGTGCGACTGTCCCAAAAATAGAACAAAACAAACAAAAATCTGTTCTAACATATATCTGTGTAGACGGCATCCATGAAAACACTTTTGTTTAGTGTAGTATAAACTGAATGGCTGCTGTGTGCCAGGCAAAGGCTAGGCTTCCAGGTTAAAAATAGTGGTGGGTACAAAAAAAAAAAAAAATATGCTCAGGCTGCAAATATGGGTTAGCAATAAAGAGTATTCACTATTCTTCCACAGGATTTGAGTTTAGTTCCCAGCACCTACATCATGGGCCTCACAACTACTCCAGCTCCAAAGGATCTAATGGCCTTTTCTGGCTTCCGCAGGAACACACATGAATTATGCAAAAACACGTGGCTCACGTGTACACACACACACACACACACACAAATACTAACAAAATTAATTGTCCAATGTTACTCATACTATAGAAGGGAATTTATAGTATGCTGCAAGAATGATGAGACAGGAACATGACATGTCCAGGTCCATTCCGAAAAGGCAAGCTGAGAACTGAAGGACGAGTAAGATATGCTTATGTCCAATATAAAAGCAGGAAACGATGGCACAGGCAGAAGGAATAGGCTCAGATATCTCAAGAATGAGAGACATGCTACCTTAAAGGAACATCCATCAGCTCAGTACAAAGCCAATGTGAAGAATGGAGTGAGGCAGAAAAGTTTAGGGCTAAGAGGAAAAGTGGCAATCAAAAAACCCTGTTGGGTTAAGCAAAAAGAGCACATGGAGTGAGCTGACACCATGGGACAGTCTTGTAGTTATCCTTTAAGGCCACAGAAACTAAAGCAAGAAGCACGGTGATTACTCCACAGTAAGTTAGCATACCCTAAGTTGTCCAGACAAAAGGTAATGGTTGCAGGCAGAATAAGAGATTGATTGCAGAGACTTTAGGAAACAAACTAAGTGATTTTGTAATATGCTGGATATGGAAAAAAGAGGAAAAGAGAAATACCTAGATTTCTAGCTTCTTTCTCTCTTCCCAAAGTAAAATGTACATCTATTCTAGATGTGTTAAAATAAGGAATAAGACTAGTGTGGATTACACAACATCAGGCACTCTGTTCATCCCTCTGTATTAGAAACTAAGAGAAAATATAGCTAATGACTATTTCAAGGTTATAGTCAGAAAACTCAGCCCTGTGCCTGATGATTATAGCAGACATTAAACATTCTTAGAAAATATACTCAAAGGAAAAGACAGATGGCTAGATTTGATAGATGGAAGGCTAGAGATACACTTTTATTAAGGGGAGTTTAGTCCAACATTCTCATCATGATTATCAGATGACCTGTTCCTTAGTTCATAACCTTAAAAAAAAAAAGACCCCTATTAAAATAAGTTATTCCATTTAAGTTAAATGAAGATTCTTTTTCTAGGTTAAGGAATGACTAGTCACTGACAATGTCAGCTGTTAATTACAATACACTACCCCTGTGCTCTGCACTAGTACAACTCTTAACTATCTTAACTGGTTTTTTACAAAATATCCCCGCTCACAAAGAAAAAATAGGTCTGCAAAAATAAAATGACTTACCTATAGTAAGAAGGTAAGGAAAATCAGAGCCTGTTTTCAGTCTCATGTCCTAAGATTGGCATCAGTGAATAAACAATACTTACTATCATATGATAAGATATGTCCACTTTTGCCTTCATAGATAACATGGCCTTTGGATGTAGTTTCCTCTCTGACTTTCTCAGGGCTGCTTTCTTCAATAGGCATCCTGGAAACAGGTCCCTTCACCAAAGCCTCTGTTGGTATGCCAGCCTGAGGGAGAGCTGGGGTCCCCTGTCATCAAAACAAACACAAGCACCCAAGAGTCACTTATGCTCAGAAGCAGCACAGACATATAGAAACTGAGAGTCAGGTCAGTCTTCAAATAAACCAAAGTACACAAGAGGAAACAAAACATTTCACTCATATAAACATAAAGAAATCCCATACCTCAACCCTTCAACTCCACTATCACAGAGAACTTAAGGTGATTATAGCATATTAAGTAAAATAGCTTTGCCCCCTACACCCTTTAGTAAATCCCTATTGAGCAGTTTAGTTTTCAGAAAAGAAATATGTGTTTTGTTTTTTGGGGTTTTTTGTTGTTGTTTTTTTTTCGAGACAGGGTTTCTCTGTTTAGCTGGCTATCCTGGAACTTACCCTCTAGACCAGGATGGCCTAGAACTCAGAAATCTGCCTGCCTCTGCCTTCTAAGTGCTGGGATTAAAGGTGTGTGCCACCACTGCCTGGCATGAAATATGTTTTAAGTCTACATGTAAATTTAATACTTTTAATAAAATATAATAAAAATAATACTAAATGAAGTTTTAAATGTGAGGTACTATAACTTTCACATTGTAACGAGAAGAAAACAAATGTTATCAAGCTGCCTGCATTGTTGGTGCTTGGGGCTTTGGTCATCAGTTAAGGTCATCAGATGCCTTCTTTAGTGATAGTCAGGAAATATCATCTGAGTCTCATCATCATTAGTCCTCCACTAGACTGACAGTGGGACTTTGTGCCCTTCTTTTTAGGGAAACTGTTTACTGTCTACTACAGAGAACGCTGTATAAGTGGGTAGATTGGGCTGTAAAGAAAATGAAGACCATATCTAACCCATTCCTCTGTATAAGGGTCTCTACTTTGAGCGTGAGACAACATGCTCTGAAACAAGAGTTTAAAGCAGGCGAGTGGCAGGAGCAATGTGTCCAGCACATGCAGTCATGATGAAAGTTCAGTAGGAAACATCAGGAAATCTTCAACATACACTCTGTGCCAATGAGCAAATTTTAAAATAGATACAACTGAGCATCATTTGACCCAGTTACAACTATTTTCCTAATGAAACGTTGGATGCTGGGGCAGTAAGAAAGATGTGAAGATCAATATAACATATAGGCCCACTTTTTTTTCTGTGTACATTAAGTGTTAAATTACTTTGAAATGGGCCGAGCAGTGGTGGCGCATGCCTGTAATCCCAGCACTCTGGGAGGCAGAGGCAGGCGGATTTCTGAGTTCAAGGCCAGCCTGGTCTACAGAGTGAGTTCCAGGACAGCCAGAGCTACACAGAGAAACCCTGTCTCAAAAAAAACAAATCCAAAAAAACTAAAAACAAAAACAAAAACAACCGTTACTTTGAAATGGCATATTTTGATCAAATATGTAATAAGAGTCATGGAGTTCCTATGTAATGTTCTATATCAATATAAACCATAACAACTCCATAACTGAGAACTGTCTATATGGCGGTTTCTGAATCACAATGTCCTGAGCAGATCAATCAAAGGCTCAGGACAACACAGGCTACTGGAACTCATCCCTGAGGGCTGGAATCCAGGAAATCTAGCACAAGGCTTAAGCATTCATGACTAGCAACTTCTCAAGTGATACTGATGCTAATGGTCTTGGGGTACAAGCCACTAGTACCAATACCTTAGGTAACAGGATACGACAGAAGAACAAGCTAGTAACAATATACAAGAACTTCTATCAGTGTTTTTAAAAAGCAGAACATATGGACATAACTACTTTTACCATTTATGTAAAAATTTCAAAAAGGATTTTACATTTCAAATTAAAATAAATATCTAGTTAGGAAAAGAAATACCTTCCATTAATCAAAATTAGCATTATGTTTAGCTTCAAATACATTTAATCTCTGGTGTGAACACAGCAGTTTATACACTGATATCACAAATACACCTTTTCACAAGGAACAATAAGAAACATTTAATTGTTTTCTTCTCAATTTCTATTTAATCTAAGCACATGATAAAAAGTGTTTCCAGGAAGTCCATAAGGACTATAACATCTTCTGCAAGTTTCTTTTGCCAATTTCCAAATAAGTAGTGACACCTTGAATAACTACAAATAGATGAGATGGCTTGGAGTGAAAATGCAGCAGGAAAGGAAATTATTGAGCTGGATTCATAATAGAACAATGAACAACAGACTAAAGAACAGCACTACTATAATAACTAAAGCTCCTGAGAAGTCTAGCTTTTTCCTAGCTACTCTTCTGCATGCTGGAGATGATGGTCAATACACTGACCTGGGTAATAGAGCCCCGCATCGATGAAATGGTCTCCACTGAGATTTTGCTGGCTGGAGTTCCCCGAGTTATACTTCCTTCTTGGACAGCCCCTGCAGTGCCTGAATAATAACAAAACCATCACTAAATCATTGCCCATTTCCTGACAGCCCCCACTCCACAATTCCAGTTCTCACACAGCAGAATGGGGGAAGGGATAACAAAAATTATCCTAATTAAATGTATGTCTCAAATAATATCATAATAATTTTTTAAAAAGCCTTTTCAGACTGACTGATGAAGGATTACATCCATAGATCTGTGCTGCTCACAACCCTAGTCAGAAAAGCGTCTCTGTGCAATGGGTGGAGTGAACACAGAGACTCTGTCTCGATTACTCAGGATAACTGAGTGTGAAGCCCTAAACAGCACACCTGTGTCATCCTACCCTCCCAAGGTTCAAAGTATATGTTGGAAGACAGAGCAGAATGAATGTAAGAGCCAAAGTACAGGGAGGAGTGCCCTGAAATGCTATCGCATGTATGCACTCAACAGCTATGGTTAGCAGTGTAAGTCCTGAAAGAGGTCAAGCCAGTCAAAATTCTAACAAGGACCTGCCCCTAGCACAGAAACTATTGGTAGCTTACAGCTGCTTGGGGAAAGAAGCAATTTTTCTTTAAGGGACTAGAACCATGTGTAGGCTGCCTATGATCCAGGATGGTACTACACACATGCATATAAAGGCAACAATAATTGTACTATATAGGCAATTTAAAAAAAATGAGAGAGAGCAGTAGCTGAGAACATGAAGTTGGGAGGGAGCATGTGGAGGACGGAAGAGTTGGTGTTGGGGAAATGATCAAAATACATTATACAAATATATGAAACAATAGAATAAATAAATATATCATTAAAAGTGCCTGCTGAAATAAATAACTTCAGAGTTTGGTGGGGTAACTTGAAGAAATAAGTCATTAAAATATATTAATGATTGAGCTGCTTGTAGTTGTGTATACTTATAATTTACTTTGGAGGCTGAACTTTGGAGGCCGAAGTAGGAGGACAAACTTGGCTACACAGCACATCCAAGACCAAAAAAAATTATCAGTGTCGCCACAACTTAGGATGTACCCACAAATTTTTTTTTTTTTTAGATTTATTTATTTATTATATGTAAGTACACTGTAGCTGTCTTTAGACACACCAGAAGAGAGCATCAGATCTCATTACGGGTGGTTGTGAGCCACCATGTGGTTGCTGGTATTTGAACTCAGGACCTTCGGAAGAGTAGTCAGTGCTCTTAACCATTGAGTCATCTCTCCAGTCCCCACAAAAATTTTTTTTAATGAGTTACTTTAGAAAAGTTTACTATGGGCAAAGGTTTCACAAAACTGTCAAACTGGATACAGTTTTACCTCTGACCACACCTTCATGCTGTGCTCTGACCAATAAACCCTCAGGTTGTGAGTTTTGGCTTCGTGGAGAAAATTCTTCTTGCTTAATGTAGGTCAAAGGAGCTATGGACAAAAGAAAGAGAAACATGGAAATACCAACCACTGAATGGCTGTCCACAATGCTACAAATAGACATGACAGAACTATGGCTGCTCACTGACCTGATTTGGTAGATTCCTGCTGTCGTGGCAAACCAAGAGAGATAGACCCCACTGAGGGCTTGGCTGCTTCTTGAGTATAAGCCTGATTATGAGAAGACAAGTAAGTGCCAGGAGTTCCCTAAAAAAATAAATAAATAAAAGAGTCAAAAGATTAAGCATTATGTTTCCTGAAAGTAAAGTCAATCTTCACATTTTTAAAAAGATTTATTTATTATTATATCTAAATACAATATAGATGTCTTCAGACACACCAGAAGAGAGCATCAGATCTCGTTACAGATGGTTGTGAGTCACCATGTGGTTGCTGGTATTTGAACTAAGGACCTTTGGAAGAGCAGTCAGTGCTCTTAACCACTGAGCCATCTCTCCAGTTCCAATCTTCACATATTTATCTATAAAGTAGTATATCTTTGCCATTCAAATTTTTAAAAAGTAATTGAATAAAAGGAAAATTTCAGCATAGATTATTAAGTTATAAAAACTAAAGGAATAAAATGTATACTAACAATATCATATATTACATATAGATATTTATTAGGGAAGTCTGGTATGGCCTTGTTAGGAACAGGGACAGAACAACTTAGTTCCTGCCCTTGGGACAGGGCCAGCAGGTGTGGGCCTCCATCAGAGGTGAAGGTTTGTTTGTATAATAATGTACATATTGAACTTTCCTCCTTCTAGGAAGAGAAGGCACAGAGTATCAGAGGTGAAGGTGTGGCTAAAGTCTCAGTAAGATTGTAAATGCTGAGACAGACCTTTAGGCTATGGGAAAGAACTCTAAAAAACTTGTTCAAAAATACATAACTTCTCAAAAAATAAGGATGCATTATCAATTATATGAAGGGCTTCACGGATCTAAAAGAACAAAAGCAGCTGCAGTGTGAGGCAACCTGTCAGAAAGTCACTAAGGAAGGGGATGAGAGATTTTGGGAGTGGCAATTGCAAGAGATCCCACCCAGCTAAATTGTTTTTGTTTTTATGCTTACAAAGACAGACAGATTCCAGAATTCAGGTTCAGCCTGGGACTAAGCAAGGTTAGGCCAGGTGTGGTAGAAATGGCAATCTCAGGATGGGGCCCCACCTAGCCAGTTTATTGTCTATGCTCAATAGAGGTAGGCAGATCTCTGAATTCTTTTGCAAGATTAAAAGAAAATGTGGGCATGCGCCTCCGAAGAATGAAGGGGCCGCAGTGACTAAATGCTGATTGATAGGATAATCAAAAGGAAGCTTGGAGTAAAAGAATGGATCAATATATAATATAAGAGACTGGATTTATGATCTGTAAGAGATGAGCTATCCAGAGAATTTTTTAAAATAGTAAGAGAGAAATGCCACAAGCAGAACATAGAGTGATCTGGAGATCTCCAGAGAAAGCAGAACTTAAGAGAAAGCAGGCTGGAAAGCTGTCTCAAGCAGAACACAGGGCACCAGCTTGGCCCATGATTTGACTTCAAGTAGTTTGTTTTCAAAGCTCCCAGACACGCCTTCTCTTGGGAATCTGGACCTAGCCAAGGCTAGGCCTTGGCATTTATTAAGTTACCTAAAGCATTATACTCAAAATGTAAGCTACTGTTAACAATATTTCATATCTCTTAAAAATGCAAAAAGAACATCTATGAAAATGACAAGAGTTCAAAAGACATTTGAAAAGTTGCAACACATCCATTGGAACCCAGAAAGTTATGTTTATCTGCAAGGCTATGCATCCCCTAAACAAAGCCCTAAGGAGCGCTCACCTCTGGCAGACCTAAGACCCTGCAAAGGAGAAAATAAAAAAATGAAACAAACCTGTCACTGGCTGATAGTAGTTTGAAGGCATGTCTCAAAACACACAGAGCTCCAACAGCAAGGACTCCGAAAGACTGCTAAGTCCATCATTAGTTAATAAAAGCAGAGATTTTAGCAGCCACACATAAATAAGACAGACTTTGCAAGTCAGTTTTCAAAAGCTACTAAGCAAGTAAAAAAATAGAGAAGAAAAAAAAAGGCACTGTAATACTCCCTGGGAGATAATTGTATGATTTCCACAGCTGCCACACCATAGAACACAAAAAATGCAATTGTGCTGGCTGTTGGGACATCTCAGTGAGTGGAGGATGCTTGCCACCAAGCAGAGACCTGAGTGTGATCCCTGAGACCCATATGGTAGCAGGAGATAGTCCATCCCCATGCACTGTCCTCTGATCTCCACATGAGAAATCAAGAAACGTAATAAAAATTAAATGTATATCTGACAAAAGTTACAAGTATATGCAAAAACTGACCCACACATATGAAATAAAGCAGTAAACTTTTAACTTCTTAGACAGAGAATTAATGGGAAGTACAAGAACAATGTATAACAAAACGTGAAATACAACACAGAATAAAAGCATTGAGAAGAACAAAACAGGTTCTGGAACTGACAGCTGTAACAACAGGTCAGGTATGGTAAACATACATCTGCAACCCAGCACTTGGAAGCCTGAAGCAAGATATGGGATCAGCTTAAACCATGGAGGTCTAGGCTTGCCTGAGCTAAATATAATTAAACTCAATCTAAAAGGGGAGGGGAGGGGAGGGGAGGGGAGGGGAGGGGAGGGGAGGGGAGAGGAGAGGAGAGGAGGGAAGGAGTGCTTCCCTGCCACTGCTCTGTTTTAGTAAACTAAAGTTTTTTTGTTTTTTTTAAAGATTTATTTATTTATTATATGTAAGTACATTGTAGCTGTCTTCAGACACCCTAGAGGAGGACATCAGATCTCATTACGGATGGTTGTTAGCCACCATGTGGTTGCTGGAATTTGAACTCAGGACCTTTGAAAGATCAGTCAGGGATCTTAACCACTAAGCCATCTCTCCAGCCCCTAAACTGAAGTTTTATATGGGATATATGGGAGATATGTGAGTCTGTCAGAATCATTACAGCAACATCGTGGATGGTCAACATCTAGTTGGCCTCACATATGTGATCCTACTGCCCAGATTCTAGGATGATGGGAATTAAAGGTATGTACAAATATGTCTGGTTCTAAATTACTACTGACTTAAGGTACATACATTCCTTTACATATAATACTGCTACATACTTAACAGATTACGGCATGGTATAAACATAAATTGTTATATATACTAGAAAGCCAAAACGGTTCACATGACACTGTTTACAAAAATATTTGTTTTCTTCAATGGTCTGGAATCAAGCTAATAATGTCCTCACTCATGCCTGTACTAGCCAAAAACTTATAGAAACCTTAAAAGAATACATTAAAATTGCCAAGCATGGAGCGGGCGGTGGTGGCGCACGCCTGTAATCCCAGCACTCTGGGAAGCAGAGAGAGAGAGATTTCTGAGTTTGAGGCCAGCCTGGTCTACAGAGTGAGTTCCAGGACAGTCAGGGCTATACAGAGAAACCCTGTCTCGAAAGAAATCCAAATAAAAAAGAAAACAAACAAACAAAAAAAACAAAAACAAACAAAAAAAAATTGTCAAGCATGTTGGTGCAGGCCTTTAAAACTAAAATTCAGGAGGCAGAGGCAGGCAGATCACAGTGAATTCAAGGCTAGCCTAGTCTAAATAAATACCTTCCCAAGCCAGAAAGGATACATAATAAAACCCGTCATAAAAAAATAAAATAAAATAAACAAAGGAAAACAAACCACAGAATACATTAAAATTAATGAAATAGCCAAAACTAAACAGATATGCACATCACTTCTACAGTGGAAATAATTAAACACTTTAAATAGGAATTAGCAATAATGACCTAGAAAAATAAAAAGATGTGTATAAAGATTAGAAGATTCAAGATTATTGCAGAGCAGTAGTGGCATACAAATAGGAGGCAAATATAGTGAAGGCAGATCTCTGAGAGTTCAAGGCCAGTATGGCCTACAAAGCAAGTTCTAGGACAGCCAAGGCTACATGAAGAACCCCTATCCCACTAAAAAAGAACAAAGAAAGAACAGACACAGACAGAAGAAAGGCAGACAGAAAGAAAGAGTAAAGGAAGATTGTTAAAATCCATTCCTACTTAAAATTGACCTGTAGTTAATGTAACTCTGGCTTTTACAAAATTGAATATATATATTTAAATATATATACACATACACACATATGTATATATATATAATTTATATGAATATGAAAAGGGACTAGAGAATAATCAGAAAAATAAAAATATTACAGGATGTACATTAAATGACTTCAAGACATATGTTATAATGTTATAATCAAGATTATAATAACAAGAAAAGCAGAAAAATAGATCCATGGAACAACTCTGGGTGCAGATACAGATCCAAACATATAGTTAAATGCTCTTAAACAAAAGACAACCAGAGCAATCAAAAGAAAAATTTTGAAAACCATGCTACTAAAAGTGAATGCTGACTTTTCACACTATTATGTACAAAGAAACCAACCTGTAGAAGTAGAAGCCAATCTATAAAACTTGCAACATGTAACTACTCAGTATGAGAATGTGTTCAATTTGCAACAATCATGAGAATGTTCTGTTTAACAGTGCCATATACAGTAAATACAAAATGAAAAATTATATATATATATACACATATGTATGTATGTATGTATATATATACATATATATAAAATCAAAATAAAAATTTTGTGTAGACTACATATTATAAAGCTTCTAAAGATGGAAATACAGCTAAATGAATAGAGAATTTGCCAAACAAGCAAATAGTCCTGTGTTCAGTCCCTAGCACAAGATGAAGAAGGTATGGTGGTACATATCTTTTCATCCAAAAAGCTCAAGGTCATTCTTGGCTACATACTGGTATATAAAAAGCCTTTTCTCAAAAACAGTCCTGGAGATGGCTCAGTAGGTTGAAGTGCTTGTCAGGTTGCCTGAAGACCTGAGGTAAATCCTCAGAACCTACATAGTAAGTGAGAACTGACTTTCATTAAGTTCTCCTTTGACCTCCACGGGTGTACTGTGACCTATGTGTCATGTATGTGTATAAACATAAACACTCATACACTCCAATGTATAAAAGAAAAAATTATTATACAATACTTTTAGTACATTTGTGGTCTTACTGTACTTTTTCACAGTGAGGCAGGTGAGAAGTTTTCATCTTGTGATGGCATGATGTATTCTGTGCTCAGAAAGTTTTACATTTTTTAGAGCATTTCAGGTTACAGATATTCGGACTACAGTAGTCATGTCATAAAATCAGAAATTCAAGTATGGTCAAAGAGCACACAGAAAGTGTTTGACATAATTTTCAGGGAAACACAAACTACAACCACAATGAAATATCACTTATTATACCTATTCAATAGCTATGACAAGCATGCCTAAAATGTGGGGGTGGGGGTGGGGGACGGGACCGACCCCAGTAACAATACATGGAACAAAGAATGAAACCAGAAATCTCAGTCTTCTACAATGCTAGTGGTGACATAACTGTAGGATCACTTCTGAAAATCAACTTCACAAACACCAAAAAGTCACTTCTGAAAATCAACTTCACAAACACCAAAAAATCTTCACAGCAGCTCTAATCATAAGGAGCCTAAATTTAGAACACTTCAGGTTTCCCTCAACACAAGGAGTATTTAACAATAAAAAAGCTACTGATTACACACAAAGACTTGACTAAATCTCTAAAATCATTACACTGAGATAAAAGGCAAACACAAAAGAATGCACAGTGTATGATCTTGTTCATGTGAGTATTAGGAAAGTGAGGATGACCAAACACACGGCTGCAGAAAATAGGACAGAGAGTAAACAGCCTAGGAAGGAACCTGATTGTTTATTAGTACACTAATAAGTAGTGAGAATAAATAAAAGGCTAACCAAAATAATATTCAACGGAGATCTGCTATAAAGAAAAGCCAGTTTACCTGTGAGATGGACCCTCCCATTATAAAGGATGGTTTTTCTGATGCCACAGTAGTTTTAGACGATGGGATGAGGGGAGGTGGTGGCCTGGTTGGTCGTGTTGTTGGAAGCCGAACCCCTTCAGGAAGGTTAGTTATCACTTGATGTGGAGCAGGTTGGAGGACTTTTTAGAGGGGGGAAAAAAGGAATTTAAAATGGTCAATTTCCTATTATGCCACAGGCTATCTTTCTCAAAAGCATTCCTGAATCATTATATCACAAATTAAATTATAAATGTCAGATGTAGCTAAAGATGAGTATTTTCACTTTTAAAAATTCTTTCAATGAGCATACTCAAATCCCAAATGGTGAGGAAAATGTATTCAATTTATTTCAAACTATAGCATTCAAAGCTGATTTCTCAGCAACTATTCTACTCAACAGAGGCAATCATTATGAGTGACTTTGACTTTCTTCATCACCCTCTGAAACTTACAATGGGAACGAGAATCGGAGAGCTTCTTCTAAGATATAGCTGCTGCTTCACACAGTAGGAGACCTGGCTGACAACCCAGCATATATCCTCTGTGTAGCTGCATAATTTGAGAAATATCTATTGATTCTGGCTTTCACAGTACACTTGAATATCTGAGGGGGAAAATTCTCAAGGATTTTTACAAATAGTTGTACTGTTAACAGAAAAGCCAGTATAGGTATGTCAACAGATTTCCCAGTGGCACAGGGAATCTGAATACAACTGACAATGAAATGCAGAGAAACAAGAGAGTCTTTCTAAGACAGCAAAGACATGTCTTGAAGCAAGTCACTCATGAGATTAAAACACCATGGGGAACACCTATGGGTAGATGGCCGGCAGCCACTGTGCAGAAAGGCAATATTTACCTGGAGGGACACTATAGCGGGCTGCACTCATGTCAGGCTGTGAAACGGCTTTACTGACTTCTCTTGGAGAGAGCCTACACGGTGAGGCTGACCTTGCTGCGGTACTGTGCATCTGTGCTTCCTGTTCTAGAGCACGTTTGACCTCAGCATAAGGCATATAGGCGACTGATTTTCCTATGAAAGTTAAAGTTATCACAATAAGGGAAGAACCCCAAATTAAAATAGTGTGAAAAGGACCAGGCCCACACCATCCAAGGGCAGATCCATCTATATGCTAACAAGGTCTAAAATTGCTGTGGACAAATCCACCCACAGAGATGTTAAGAAATTCTACTAAATCTAAATCTGCTGTTTCCCTCAGATTCAAAATCCTCAGAAATTCAATGACAATTTTTACTATTAAAGGACGACATAAGGCCATAAGGAATATCAAGTGTTTTGACATGCAATAAAATTATAACAGAGAAACATTGAATTATCAAGTGAATCTGTGAGTTCATGTCTGCCCTGTCAGTTCTCTGAGAATTTCAATTTTTATAATTAGCTTGGTGACGTTAATTGCCTAATATTTAGAAAAGTAAACATAAGAAACAGAAGTCTTTTTAAACAAAAGCAAATAAAGCTTATCTAAAACCCTTCACAAGTTAAAAAAAAAAACAAGCCTATGAATATAACAGCAATAATGATGACAATTACTTAACAAGAAAGTTATTTCCACATGACATGTTTCAATGTAATGCCAACAATGCAGTGATATTACTACAAACAGAGGGCTGAGCAGGCACTACAATTGGTACAGTCCTTACAAACTATGAGGGGCCTATCCATGTAAAAGGGCCAGGAGCAGTGATGCGCATCCCCGGGTGTGGGGGGTGGGGGGTTGAGGGAGTGGGGGGTGGGGAGGTGGTGATAGAGAGGCAAGCTAATACTTGGGACTCTCTCTAGCCAGCCAGCTTAGCATGGGTTAAGAAACTATAGTTAGTATTAGAAAGAAATTCTGAGAAACTCTAAGAAACCCAAGATGGCTACCCAAGGTTGGCCTCTACACACTTTATATATTCAGCCTAACACATTAAAATTTTTTAAAATAATAAATAGATTAGATACATTAGATAGATAGATAGATAGATAGATAGATAGATAGATAGATAGATAGATAGATAGATTTCTTTGGTTCCTTTTTTGGGAGGGTGGGAGATGGAGGTGGTGTCAGATAGCTTGAAACTGGAGATCCTACTACATACATCTCCTAAATACTCATAATATGATGGGTATATGTATTATGCCTTTATTAAATTAAAACTGATATACTGTGATTAACTTAGATATATATGACATTTTAACATCTGATGAAACAAATGCTCACTTATGTTACTATTCTTTTCATTTCCTAATCTTATCTATTATCAACTTTTTTGTTTGGATTGGTTTAAAAAAAACAAAAACAAAAACAAACTTTGGGGGAGGGGGGCTAGAGAGATGGCTCAGTAATGCTGCTGACTTTTCCAAAGGACCCAGGTTCAATTTTCAGCACCCATATAGCAGCACCAGTTTCAGGGAATCTGACAACCTCACACGGACATACATACCAACAGAACACAAATATACATAAAAAGAAATAATCCTCACAAGTGCTGGGAATATAGATCTGCGCCAGCACACTCAGATTACCATGTAAATTGAGATTTAAAATCGTTTGGGGTACTTCCTATCCAAAATGTCATTGGAATTTTCGTTTAAATTGCATTAAACTTACGAACACATAAAGCACAGGAGAATTTTAGTAGAATTCTTTTAATACTGAATTAAAAATAAGCTGTCACATTTGTTAAAACTATTCCTAGGTTTCATATGCTCTCCTGCTGGGAAAAAGATCTCTTTCACATATATGGAACTGGATACTTCAGAAACACAGAAAAGATAACAGGTTTTCTGTAAAACAGCTTTTTCTAAGAAAACCTTCCTTTAACTTAAATAATTTTCAGCTAATTTTATACATTTTTTAAAATTTTTACTTACTATAAATTGAAAGTGTTTATGTTTATTGTCATGTATGTGACTGCCGGTATGCACCTGCAGCTCTCAGGAGTCCGTGCTTTACACCCTGTTGAGACAAGGCCTCTCTTTTTATCTGACAGGCTGCATACTAGAGGCTAGACCGCCTTCAGGCTTCCAGATGTTCTGGGAATCAAATTAAGGTCAGAAGGTTGGTGGTCCACCTTGGGAGGGAGGCATTCTTACCCTGGACTACCTCCCAAGTATCTTTTACATTTTTTAGATATTACCATGCAAAATAACAATCAGCGTTCTTTTAAACTCATATTTTTGCTACTATGTTAATAGTGGGGCTGCACTGCAGCTCCCCTTCAAGTGTCAAAGTCATCACAGGTTTCAAATACTTATTATCACAGGCACAGGCAGTTCTTTATATAGTATGGCACTTTTAGAAATAAGAAACAAATGACTATAATATCAAGCATTAGATGCCATGCTTCCCATGAATTTAAAAGAGAAAATAGAACCAATAAACTTATGAAGGATTTATCAATAAACCTCCTCAGAAAACATTGTTACACAAAAGTAAAAGTTAGTTAACAGAGGAGTGTAGCTTCTGTGAGCAGTTTGAAGAGGACAGCCTGGCTGGCAGTGTTCATGCATCCCATGCCTCGTATCAGGAAACGTGAAAATCTGCTGCCAGGAGGACCCACTTAACGGCTGTCTGGGAAAAGCAGCCCTGCTCTAGCTCTAGAAAACTAAGACAATGTTTTACTCCTCATTTTTTCAAAACAACCAAACCTTTGAACTTCTGTCTCTGTAGATCAACGTGTAATTGTTCAAAGAGTAACTTAGGGCCTGAGCCTATATAAACTGAGGAGAATTTCTGTCCAGGGTCAGTTCCCTTGTGTGCATGAGACAGAACTAGTCACATGCTATATTCAGGAGCTTTTCCTTAATTAATGTCTGGTTTTCTCATTGGAAAAGCACAATATAATACTATAACTGTCTCACTTAGCTATCACAATGAAAGAGGTTAATGGAATTTTTCAAATACTTCAGAAGAATGCCTGACAAAAGCATTTGAATTAGATAGGTACTGAATTTCTGAAGACTATGGAATGCCCATTAACACAATGGTGCTCATACAGGCTATGGCATTGCAGGCCTATAATCCCAATTCTTAGGAGGCTGAGATAAAAGGATTGGCCAGGGTATAGAAACAAACAAACAAACAAAAACCAAATAAGTTCATTTTTTCCCTAAAGGATTTAATATAATATTATATCCAAAAACTCAAAGTCTGATAGTCTACTATTTCACATAATTTATAAATATGTAGAAAATTTCATTAAAATGTTGGTAGAAACTGGGCTTCTAATCACATCAATTTCAATCACTATGTATACAAAGTAGAAAAACAAAACAAATAAAATATCAAAATAAAGACAAAATTGTTTTAGTTGCACAGAAGCAGAGTCCTATTTTGATTGGATAGATTTTGTTGAATTTGCATTAGAACTTCTAATCTGTTATGCCCAAGCTTCTTGACTAGAAGCTATAAATAAGCAAGGGTTAATCTGGGCAAATGTCAGTTGAAAGTGAAATGATCCCTTAAAGAACTTTTAAAGCATAACTTAAAAGGAGGATGCCTATACTAACAGCTTGTACCAAACTCACTTAAAAAGCAACAAATATATGAGATGAAAAGCACATCAGCAAAAGAAAAACAGACCTAATCCAGTCCCAATATGTATCTCATTTTTTTTCTTGATAGTGGTGCTGGTGGTGAGGTTTTGCTAATTTATTTAGGTACAAGGTCCCACTCTGTAGGTCAGGCTGGCTAGAAACTCACTATGTAATTAATTCAAAATGGGCAAGGGAGGGAGGGAGGGAGAGAGGGAGAGAGGGAGAGAAAGAGAGGGGGGGGGAAGGGAGAGAGGGACAGAGGGAGGGAGTTGTCATGATGATCTGATGGTGTTTATATATAAACTGACACACCAGCTATTTGTTAGTCTATAAACTGTCATGTGAAATTGTGTTTAAAATATATGTCATGTTTTCTTTCCATAGAGATGTAATTCAACTGTAAACATTTGAATGCTATCTGGAAGAGAGTCCCAGACATTGAACTATTTAGGAACAACCTCAAAGGAGAGACATACAGCTTGTAGAAATAAAAATACTGGAGGTATATACATTAGGTGGGCTAGCAAAGCAAAACCTTGAAATAAAATATAAAAGACAATCCCTCTTTGTAACATCATCCTGAACCAAACTGTAAGGTACTTAATGTCATATTAACTTAACATGAAAGCTTGATTTTCGAGATCACTGGATTATAATTAAAAGTTCAGGCACTGCCAAAATCTTAACCACACAGAACAAAGGCTATCAACTACAGAGAAACTGGGCCTGGTTCAGTCACTCTAGCAGTTCAAAAGCAGACTGAGTAAAGATGTTAATGTTCTTCACTCTACTATGCAATGGGAATCACCCACATATTACTAACTGAATAATATGAGGTTCTGGCAGGAGCTCAACAAATAATTGTAAGTGTCATTTTTTTTTTAATAAGTTTTATTTTATCCTAGCCGGGCAGTGGTTGAGGCACACTTCTTTAATCTCAACACTCAGGAGACAGAGGCAGGTGAAGAAGCTCTGTGAGTTCAGGGCCAGAATTGGTCTACAAAGGAATTTCCAGGACAGCCAGGACTGTTACACAGAGAAACCCTGTCTCAAAAAAAATCAAAACAACAACAAAAAAACAATAATAATAATAATAATAATAACAACAACAATAATAAACCAGAGGGAAAAAAAACAAAAACAAAAAAGCCAACCTATCCTAAATAACATATAAGGACTAAGTAATCAGGCCTCTGTTATAATTTACCTAAATTTGGTTTTGTCATAACTGTGATATTTAAAAGATAGCCATCTTTGGTGGTGGGATGTGGCAGTGCACAGCACTTGGTCTAAGCTAGTATCCAATACAAAAAAGAAAGCAAGAAGCAGGATACATCACTTTTGAGGGCTGGGAGGGGGTGGGGTTTGAAGCAAAGTCTCTACTGAACTATGGCTGTTGAGGAACTCACTCTATAGACTAGGCTGTCCTCGAACTCAGATCTGCCTGCCTCTGCCTGAAATTTACAATTATTTGTTGAGCTCCTGCCAAAGCCTCATATATTATTCAGTTAGTAATATGTGGGTGATTTTCATTGCACAGTATAGTGAAGAACTCAGATCTGCCTGCCTCTGAGTGCTAAGATGTCACCAGCACCCGTCAGGGGTGCATCACCTAGTCCACTACTTCAGCATATAATACCTAAGAACCCATTGTGTTGATTTTGTAACTAGGGATTAAAGATGCAATTTAATAAAAAAAAAAGCCTAAAAGTTATCAAAATCACTACCTACTTCCATTCAAGAAATATTCACTTAGGAGAGATTTTTAAGACATGAGCTACGAAAACCCAGCACTAGGTGGAGGGGGAAGGGAAAGAGAATGGAAAAAGAAAATAACAAAAGAAAAAACATTTACTTAGGACTAGAATGTGAGTTAGTGGGCAGCTGCCCATGATGCACTCACTAAGTTCAATTGCTAACAGAGAAGGCGAGTGACTTTGCATTCTTTCTATGCCTCAGTATTATTCCCCTAGTAACATTTTTGAGAGCATGAGATTTGTATTTAAGGGTTACTGAAATGATTCAGGAGGTAACAGTGCTTGTTATGCAAGCCTGATGACCTAAATTTGATCCCCAGATCGATCCTACTATAGAGTCCACTTCCCCAAGTGCACATTATATGAGCACATACAAAACAATGAAAAGCAATTCACGTTGAAGACAACGAGATCATACTAAGTCTGCTCTAAGAGGTTCAGTATGTTGTGTAGCTAATACATCACTGGGGTGGCAGGGAGTAAGGAGTCAACAGGACCAACTATTCTTCAATCCCACGTTTACAGTAAGTAGCCTTTAACATACATACATGGCTTGCATAGACAATCTTAATATTCATATTCTAAGCATACTTAAAAATACTACCAACCATGTGCTAAGTTTAACCATATCAGACAAATTATTAAAATGTGTAAATCAGGTGGTGGCACATGCCTGTAATCCCAGCACTCTGGGAGGCAGAGGCAGGTGGATTTCTGAGTTCGAGGCCAGCCTGGTCTACAGAGTGAGTTCCAGGTCACCCAGGGCTATACAGAGAAACCCTGTCTCGAAAAAACCAAAACCAAAAATCCAAAAAAAATAAAAACAAAAAACAAAAAACAAACAAAAAAGCCAACAATAAAAAAACCAAGAAAAATGTATAAATCACCTCAAGTTAAGTAAAAATGTATCGTGCTCTAACTGTAACAGAATGAATCAATTCAAATATATCACTTGAAGAAGTGACATAGCAGTGACTTCTATAGTAGTCTACGCTGTATATAAAAGCTGAGCCATGTATTATATAACAATATTGACTGTTCACTCTTTAACTTTATAACCCTAGCAAGATATATATGTATTATTTTCACTTTGTTGATGAGAAAACTAAAGTAAAGCTAGATTCTCTTTGCCCACAGTGATATGGAACACTGAGTCAGGATAAGAACTATCTGCTACAAAAAGATGTCTTTGTCACATCTTTTAGAACATTACGCAGGTACGGGTGACTTGCTTCAAAAACAGAACATTAATTTCTACTTTGAAAAGTCAGATTAGGGCAGGTGAGATGGCTCAGCGGTTAAGAGCACCAAGAGCTCTTCCAGAGGTCAAGAGTTCAAACCCCAGCAACAACATGGTGGCTCACAACCATCCATAATGAGAAACAAATAATAAAGAACATATGGGCCAGAGCGAGGGAGCCGCAGCAAGGGGGAGAAAGGGAAGGGGGAAAAGAAAAGTCAGATGAATGCAAGATAAAGCATGGTTTCTATACTTTCAGAAGAAGAATGAATTCAGGTAAGTCACTCCCCCAGAATGCTGTTAACAATGTTATTGCTGTTTTTTTGGTAGTCACCAGTATTTAACAGTATAACCAGCATATCAGTTTAAGGACTTTTCTGTCAGGGACATACGTAATAAACTGAAGTCATATATGTAACACAAAAGACAGACACTAACTTGAGGTTTAGCTTGACTCCCTTTGTAGTGATGGCTTCATCTACCTACCTTCCCACTCCCTGTTTGGACTCTTTGAAGTGCCACATGGGCTCGTGGAGCTTCTGCATTCCAAGTCTATCTGTTCTTGCCTCTGCCGCTGTTCCTCCAGGAGTGCTGACTCATGCATCGCCTTAATGTGCCGTTGGTAAAGAGCATAGCCACTTACAGGCGTTCCAATTGATATATTACATGGGGTGCAAGAAACCTACAAAGAAACAAAACAAACAAACAAACAAAATCAAATAATTGAAATGTGCCAATGACCATTATAACAGTAATTACCAACTGTTAAAAGTAATACTTATTCCTTACATATTAGAGGTTAAAATGATTTGACCATATTTTAATTAAAGAAATCTTCAAAAAAAAATGCTAGGTAGTTATTGAGGAACTGATCGCAGCAGAAATCCTAAAAGCTATGACAAAAGACATCAAATGCAGAAACTAAAGATCATTATTCCAATCAAATCCTTCTGATTAATCTGCCTTCCATATTGTTCTTTCTCACCAATCACATGCATTTCTAAATTGTCTAAAGACAACTCAGATACAAAGTTCACACTCCAGGTTTGGGATTTAGCTCAGAGTTAGAGTGCTTGCCTAGTAAGCATAAGGCCCAAGTTCAGTCATCAGTTCTTTAAAAAAAAAAAAAAAAAAAAGACAAAACATTGTTTGCACTCACAATAAACTGCCTACTTTTGGGTCCATTTGAATAGCTCAAAGAAACTTTCTACTCAACAACCTATTGCCTCTTTTTTATGACTCTTCCATTTAGAAAAAGACCTCAGCAAGGAATGTGGCCATCATCCTTGACTTCTTCATCTTCCCGAAACTTCCCTACCCAAAGCTAACTCATCCAGACAGACTGGAACATGGGAACCACTCTGATTTACTTTTCATTCAGGCCTTGACATGGTTTTTATAGCATACAGCATTGTCCCACTTTGTAATTACAGTCTTTGCTTTGTTTTTGAGATAGGTAGCCCTGGCTGGCTAGGCACTCACTATATGGCCCAGGCTGATCTAAACTTATGGTAATCCTCCTCAGGCTGACCTAAACTTACAAATCCTCCTGTCGCAACCTCTTGAAAACTGGGAATACAAAGGTGCACAACCTGCTTGGCTTGTGTAATAATGGTCTGTATATGATTGCCCACCAATGGAATGGCACTATTAGAAGGTGTGGCCCTGTTAGAGTGGGTGTGGCCTTGTTGTAGTAGGTGTGTCATTGTAGGTATGGGCTTTAAGATCCTTCTTCTAGCTGCCTGGAAGCTACTATTCTACTAGTACCTTTCAGATGAAGATGTAGAACTCTCAGCTCCTCCTGTACCATGCCTACACCATGATGCTGCCATGTTCCCACCTTGATGATAATGGACTGAACCACTGAACCTGTAAGCCAGCCCCAATTAAATGTTGTCTTTGTGAGAGTTACCTTGGTCATGGTATTTGTTCACAGCAGTAAAACCCTAACTAAGACAGACTGCAACTATATTTATATTTCTTTATGATTATTAAATACTTGATATTCAACAAACAGCCATAAAAGTTCATGGAGATCTAACATAAATCTATGCTCTAAGCACTACTATAGATTATGCCTTACTGTAAATGGCCAGATATGAGTTTGTCTTTTGCTTTACATGTGAACACAGCTTTTCTTCCTTGTGCCACCAAACCAACCCAACCCAACCCAAACCAAGCAATTTTGGTTTAACAGAAATTTTATATCATATGTGGAATCTCAAATTTCTAACTAAAAGGCTTCTGCTTCTCTAAGATACTTACAATCTTTGGAACAAAACAATATACAAGAAATGAACAAAAAAAATTTTGACTAAAATAGTTAATTTCACATTACCTGCTTTTCACCACAATATTTAAAAAAGTCTAAGAGCCAAATAAAAGCGAGCATAAATGAGTCCACGAGGGTCTCAGTGTTTCTGTCTAATTCGTAACGACAGCACTTACCATTGGCGGAATAACAGCAGCTCGATGCTGAAGCTGTGGCAGGTCCAATGGGTTTGCTTTAATAGGGGATGAGATTAGTATCGATCCAGGAGGATTTAACAAGGAGGGCTTTGCATCCATGGAAAACACTCTATAATAGACAATTTCAAATAAAGATAAATAAGTTATTTTTATTTGTGTCTTCAAATGCAACATCATCACAATTCATTTTAAGAATGTATGCGTGCAACATTAACTTTAATAAGATGTGAGGAAAGCTGTGGTATAGCTCAACAATAAATACTTGCCTACTATGAACATGACCTTACATACAAATCCTAGTACAATTAATAAATACTTGAAAGGAGAGAAAACAAAGAGCGTATAACACTAATTTTCCAGATTAAAGAAATTTAATATTGACTTTCAAGTTGATACTTATCTGACTTTATCTGCATTTAATTGACAAAAACAGTATCAACAAAACTGATGAAAACAAGTATCAATGTACTTACATACAAGCATATGTTAAAAACTAGTTCCTTGGACGAATGAGACGGCTCAGAGGATAAAACCACTTGTTACCAAAACAGACAGTTCCCAGGACATAGATGATAAAAGGAGGGAACCAGTTCTCACAAGTCTGGGCTACGCATGTGCCCTGGCTTATGTCTGACAGCTGTGCACACACACAGTCTAACTGTAATAATTAAAAACAAAATGACAACAAAAAAACTAGTTCCCTATTACAGAATGTTTTCCTGGGAACACGGGTTAGAAGCAACTGCCATTTAAAATTTGAGAATTTAACCCTAAATTCCAAACATCAGGTTTCTTACAAATGTAAAATATAGAGCCAGCATTTCCACATAGCAGATTCACACAGGTATGTGTCTCTCTGCTCATAACGGTCCCTCCCAGACATTTCAAACAACACCTCTTCGCTTGTCTCCAATATCTACACATGAATTTAGGATGTACAATATATATATGAACTTGATATAATTTACACTCATACACACAAAAAAGGTGCTGTATATTATAGCCTTTGTCATATTTTTCAGCTATAATAGACACTGGGTAAAGAGAAATGGTTTTGAATCTTTGGATTGGTAAGAAAAATGTGAATTTATAAAGAAAATTAACTTATAAACTGCATTCTTGAAAGCTTATATTAAAGATGTAAAAAAAACTAAAAATATCATTTTAACACCTTTAAAGTTTTATAGATTTAGAATTTTATTCAGAATTCACCATAATTTTACGATGATTTTGTTTTTCCTGAGAAGCTTCTCATTTTTTGGTGGGGTTGTGTTGGGGATCAAACCAAGGATGTCACGCTCTGCCACTGAGCACCTGCCAACCACACCAAGTGTCTCATGGTGCTCACTTTCTTAGGTCACTGGCATCCTAATAGTTCTTCTTATATAATAAAGTTAACAAACCCAACAGCACAAAACATAGGTAATTCTTATTAAAGATGAAAAAGCCTTTTCAAAAAGGCAACATTGCTTTAATCCATGCATACTACTCTAGATAAACACTGGAGCTAGGCCTCAGGATAACTCAGGGTGAAGATGCTGCCAAACAGACAGCCTGAGGTCAGCCCCTGCAGAGCAGACAGTGGAGGGAGAACCAACTCCTACAAGTTGTTCTCACCTCCACATAGGAAATGGACAGGCAGACAGGCAGGCAGGCAGAAAGACAGACACACGCATGCACGCATGTATTAAAAAAAAACTTTTGGACAATTAAGATGAATTCTAGAGTATTATGAAAGAAAAAGAGTGAACTAGATGACTGCATTTTCCGACAAATGGACATTAGACAAAATCCCCATCTTGGTCCAATGTTTGCTGTTGAAAATTCTAGCAGCTGACTCTCTTTAGGAGTGAGTCATTACAGTACCTATACCAACACTAATTAGAGCACTAAATGTAAACATGTACAGTGATATCAGGGCATATTATACAAAGCTCAGCTCTGAGTAGAGTAGGACTTCCAACAAGAAGCGAGTTCATCTTAATAGTATTAAAAGCAAGCAGGTTTTGAGGGGGAGAATGCTCAATTTTATAGCTATAGTTTAGTCTTACTTTTACTTTTGGAATCGGTAACAATACAACATCTCTAATTATAAGTTATTACATTTCTTTCAAAGAAAATGGAGGGCCTTGGCTTTAACTCTGGGTTTATCTGACTTGGTTGGACCTCAAAACAAAGTTTGTCTAGCCCACTATCATATAGAATAAAGAGAATGTTCCGAGGAGAAATGTCGTTGTTGAAATGTTTTGAAAATGATTTATTAAAATATTAAACTTATCAAATTACTATCTATTTCCATACAATGTCATTATAAAAACCCTGACAGCTATTATGTATTTTATTATAAATTTGCCTTTGATGACAAATTCACCTGCAGGCTGGTGAGATGACTCAGCAGGTAAAAGCCCTAGTCACTAAGCTTATGAACAGAGTACAATCCTTGGAGCCCATGTGGTTCCAGGCAAAGCTGCCTGGCCTAGTGCATTCTGATGATGACGCACACACTTCCTTCTTCACAAGTAAAACCTAAATAATTAATGTATCTGATATTTTATATCATAAATTTGACAAATTTAAAATTATAACCAATATAAAAAGTTAATATAATGTCTCCAATTTTCAGGGGCTGGATATAGCTTAGTGAGAGTGCTTACACTGCATGTGTGATGCTTTAGCTTTGATCCTCAGTAATGTAAAGGAAAGGAAAAGCAACAGGAAAGGAAAGAAAGCACCCCTCGTCACAGATGTGTCTATAATCCTAGTACTAGGAGAAAGAAGGAGTAACAGAAATATAAGGCCAACCTGGGCTACATATAAGTTCAACCTCAACCTGACCTCATAACAAAAGCCTATCCCCAAACTCCCCCATATAACAGATAAGTAAAAACATTTTGAAAACATGTCAACATTGACATTTCTCCTCAGAGCATCCTCGTTAGTCTATGACCATGGGCTAGATAAACTTTGTTTTGAGGTCCAACCAAGTCAGACAAACTCAGAGTCAAAGCCAAGGCCCTCCACTGCTGCCTTCCTGACCACCTACCACTGCTGCCAGTGTTAGGCTCTGCAATTTGCTTGTGATATTATTCACAGCTCTGTTGGCTGGAAACCAGCCTGCCCCCTGCATATCACAGATTATATCTAACAATACAGATATAGAAGATATTTTATCATATGTGTCATTTAAAAACAGCAAAACCCAAAGCCACACAGCTGCTCAATGTTAAAGCCATTGACTCTAGGAGCTTGCCAACCTCTTACAGGAGCCATATCTGTGGACAGAACTGTTCTTCCAATGAACCAAAAAGCAATAGACAGGAAGTAAGGTAAAGTCTCACCTCTGCCTCTCTGGCTCTCCATCCACATCCTCATCTGCACTGCATGTGGCACTGGAGTCGTTGTCTGACTGAGGTTCAGGCCTCTGGATCTGCTCAGCCACTACCACGTCTTCATCTCTAGCCTCTGTCTTCTCACTGGTGCTCTCCAAGTCTCTTTCCTTGGCATCCCCTTCACCTTTAGACGCAGTATTTTCTGGTACCTGAATTTCTGGGTCCACGGAGTCGGCTTTAGTAGGGGCTGGTGGATCAAGAACAGAACTGCCCTCGGCACCGCACTCCTCGTGGTCTACATCCATCGGCTCTGCGGTCTCCACACTGGCGCTGTCAGTCACCTGGGCCTCCACGCTTTCACTTTCTGCTGGTTTTGTGGTTGGAACTGCTGAAGAGGGAGATGCACAGGGTGCAGGGTCAGTGGTGGCCTCAAGCTCAACCACAGGTTCGGTGTTTCCTCGAGAAGCAGCATTTTCACTGCTGTCTTCACTGGACTTGGCAGCTTCAACTGGTGAAGGAGAGGGAGCACTTTCTGTATCAGAACTATTTTCAGCACCTTAAAGATAATGATACAGCATAAAAATCTGATAATGAACAGGTTTCAGGTGCTGACAGAAACCATGCTTGAAAGCACTTGTTAGGATGGACTTGACTCCTGTGTTGACATCAGGGAAGTAAGAGTAGCTTCTGGCAAAGCTAACATGCTCTAAAGGTGTAGAAGTGAAAGATCAAAACCGTAATGACCTTCTGAAATTAAAAGTAAAAATTCTTTCTAAAGTGGTTTACTGTCTAAAAAATAGTTTATTTTAAAGACAGAGAAAGGAGTGGGGAACTAAACAAAACTATTCTGAGAATGACAACATTCAGATAGAAAATAGTTTTAATGTAAGAAAGTTAACGTAAGATGGTGTACAACATGTCTGAAAACATACAGAAATATCATTAGAAAAACAGGTTCGCTTTGACACTATGAAGTTTGTTCATGTAGAAGTTTTTGTTAACTTGATACAAACTAGAGTTATCTGAGATGAGGGAACTACAATTGAGAAACTGTCATTGTAAGAGTGGCCTATATGCATGCCTGTGAGGCATTTGTTTGATTGGTAACTGATGTGGGAAGGCCCACCTTACTGTAGAGCCATCCCTGGGCATGTGATCTTAGGGAGCAGAAGACACTTGTAACTTTTAACCCCGACAAGCCAGTAAGCAGCACTTCTCCATGGCTTCTGCTTCAGTTCCTGCCTTGCGTTCCTGCCCTGACTTCCCTCAGTGATGCAGTTTGACCTGAGAGTTATAAGAAGAAATAAACTCTTTTCTTCCCACATTGCTTTTTGGTCATTGTGTTTATTGCAGCAATAGAAATCCTAAATAGGATAAGATTATATTGTTGAAATGAAAAAATAAATATTATATGACCAACTGTGAATAGATATTTTCAGCAGAATAATTTTAAAACTGGAAATTCAGTTCCAAATATGTATGTGCACAGAGCTTTTAAAGATACTGGGGGAGCACTGAAAAATCAAATTATATTCTTAGTTTTTTTTTTCTTTCTTTTTTATATGTATATATGTTTTGCCTGTTTTTATGCCTCAGGAGGCCAGAAAGGTGCATCAGCTCCCCTGGAACTAGTTACTAGAGATGACTGTGAGTCACCACATGGGAGCTGGGAACAAATATCATTCTTCTGTAAAAGCGGAAAATGTTCTTAACCACTGAGCCATCACTCAAACCCCCATAAATTACACATTTACACATTCTCATGGAGCCTACAGAATAATAAATATTTCAAATATATTATGTGATAATGCAGTGACAATATAAAATAAATAAGCAGTGAGAGGAAGCAGTACAAACAGTAAAGAGATATCCCAAAAGGAGGCCTAAAGGAAGAAAGTGAGCTCTGGACAGACATGGGAAAATTAAGATACAGCTATCACAAAGTGTCAAGGCTCAGAATGGGATTATCTTCTTCAGAAACAACAGAAGAATCATCAGTGTGGTTGGAGCGGAAAACAGATGGAAATATAATCAACAAAAAGGCTCAGAGGCACAACAGTAACTGCATGTTGTCATCCATATTAGTCACCAAGACAGCTTTGAACTTTTATTCTTAAAGAAATAGAAAAGGGTTTTAAGCTTTGGAATAGAAAATAAACATGGATGGATTTATTTCACAAGGATGCTTAGAGGAAAACAAATGAAAAACCAGAATGGAAAGAAAGAACCAAAGAATACAAACAAGAAAGTAATAATGGGAAGTGGCCAACAATGGAAGCAGGAGTCAGCACAGCACAGTCACAGTGTATGTAAACAGCAGGCCTTACAGCTGACAGGCTGGACGGGCTGTTCAAGAAACTGGAGTCAAGGAAACAACAGATAACGGTGGTGAGAAAGAGCAGCCTGCTGCTGCAGTTAGAAAACTTGCTATCTATGTCAACTCTAAAGTGGCTTTTACCAAGTAGATGCAGGAGACTAGAGCTCAGGGAAAGCTTACTAAATGGCAGCAATTGGCAAAAGTAAGATAAAAAAATGATAAAAGGCTACCAAAAACCTTGACTTAATCTTTATTTTTCATTATACAGTGAGGAAAGTTAGCAACTTACTTATCCTAAAACATTAAAAGAATTCACTATACACCCTTTCTCTTTTATCTTCTTCCAATCGACAGAAAACTAGCTGGTAGTTCACAATGCAACAGCTAACAAAGCTTCTTTTCAAAGAATGAGGAAATAAGCAGGCAGGCCCTTAATGACTGACCACAGGACCTAAGAGTAAAGTCCAGAAATAGTAAAATTTCAGTCTTCCAGATTTGACTCATCTCACCCTAAACACCCAGTTGGACATTTTACAAAAAGATAGACAGGAATTCTCCTATTTATAATCAGCTATCTTTAGTCTTCCACTGAAAAGAGCCTTACCACATAATAAAAAAAAGTGCATCAATGGCACCTCTTTAGGGTTAGCAAGAAGCAGGAGGTCATAGGTCACGTATACTCCCATAACTATATGTTCTAGCATACTTTGCAAAAGAAGCTGAGCAAAAAAGAAGAAAGAGCCTAGAAATCTCTGGACAAGTACATTTCTATGAAGAGGAGACTTCTACAGATGGCACAGAATGCCTACTGCATGCACACCGGAACAAACTCAAACAAAACAAACAAGCTAACATTCTAAAAGTAGGGCAGGGGGAAACGGGTATATATGGGTGCATATGTATGCAAGTATATGTGTGTCTCGTTTTGATTTGGGGACTTTGAGGGTGCAGATCTTCTGTCTTGGCCATAGATAAAAGTGTATGAAACTAGGCTTGGGCTTTACAGTGGCCTGAACTGTGTTCCCTCCTCACAAGTCCAATGTTCATCTCCTAACTCCCAGTGCCACTGCATCTGCCTCACAGATGTGACTAGAGTTAAATGAGCTCTGGAGCATGAGTTGTTAATCAGAGACTTTGATCCAGAGGTGCACACATAAAGGCTACGTGAAGACAGAATGAGGCATCAGCAGGCAACCTGTAAAGCATATTTCTATAGTTTAACCACTTCAATATATCCTAATCTACTAAAGATTAGTACAGTGGTCCCCTTATCCACAGGGAGTAAAGTTTAAAATCCCCAATGGATTCCCAAAACTCAGGTATTACTCTAGTACATACCGTTATTTTCCTATACATTTCCATATATTCAAAGCTACAATAAAGTTTAATTTAAAAATTAGGCACAAAGATAAATTAATAATGAAATGATTGTAAAACTATAGTTTAATAAAAATTAGGGGGCTGGAGAAATGGCTCAGTGGTTAAGAGCACTGACTGCTCTTCCAGAGGTCCTAAGTTCAATTCCCAGCCACTGCATAGTGGCTCACAACCACCTGTAATGAGATCTGACGCCCTCTTCTGGTGTGTATGAAGACAGCTACAATGTACTTATAGATTATAAATAAATAAATCTTTAAAAAAAAAAAAAAAGCTGGGCAGTGCTGGCACATGCTTTTACTCCCAACACTTGGGAGCCAGAGGCAGGTGGATTTCTGAGTTCGAGGCCAGTTTGGTCTACAGAATGAGTTCCAGGACAGCCAGGGCTACACAGAGAAACCCTGTCTCGTAAAACCAAAATAATAATAATAATAATAATAATAATAATAATAAGTTGATATAGTTTCTTACACTCAAGCTATTAAATTTAACATTTACTATTTTTATACCATGGAAACTACATATAAATAAAATTAGTAAAGGTTTTATTCACATTTATAACTACAAGGAATAGCACTTAACAGACACACAGCTGTGAAATGAAGAGTTTTCATTAGAGAGCAAATGATGCTTGCTTGTGGACCTTAAAAGTATCATGAAGAGACCAAGCTTCCCTGAACCATTCTCAATCCTCCACTAAGGGCAAATTTGTCCCAGTGGTCTTTTTAGACTTGTATTAACTGCCCCAATTTTTTACACAGAAAACTAATGGAGAAAAAGTTGACTGTAAAAACTCATTTGAAATTTACAATTTTAAGGTTAAAAGACAATGCTGACTTTTAGAAAAAAATATACATAGTAAGTATTTCTAAAACTGCAGCATACAGAGCTTCCTAAGCCTATCTGCAATGTGAGAGCTGACAAGGAAAACACCAAATACTAATTATACATAGTTTACACTTTGATAATAAAGTGTGCATTTACCAATGATATTCTAAAAACCTTCACAAAGAAGCACACGTTTTACAAAGAAAATTTACGAAGAATAGTGAAACCTAATATAAACTGAAATAAATTATTATCTTCATTTTTCTATAACTAGCATACATTTAATTTTGACATTTCAGGAAACTGTGTTGATCTGTTTAAGCAACTGTCCCTTGGTTTCTTTTTTTTTTTGGGGGGGGGGGTGTTGGATTTGGTTTTTTCGAGACAGGGTTTCCCTGTATAGCCCTGGCTGTTCTAGAGCTTACTCTGTAGACCAGGCTGGCCTAGAACTCAGAAATCCGCCTGCCTCTGCCTCTCAGAGTGCTGGAATTACAGTCATGCCCCACCACCGCCCGGCTTGTCCCTTGGTTTCTTAGGTGGGTATTTTTTCAGCTCAAGGAACTAATATCATGCAGACATCTAACATGATAAAAACTAAGTATGATGTGTAAACCTTAAAATATGTAATAAATCAACCTCTAGGCAGTAAAAGGAAAACAAAATATATATTAACTTATAATAGCAACAGAATAAGTAAATTTAGGCATGACACACACAGAGGCATACAAAGATAGTATCTGAAGCAGGAAGGTCATTATCAGGATCTTCTGGTTGTACTATCTGTGCAATCTTAAGTACACAGAAACAAATGCTTGTTAATCAAATAAATAATTGTTTTTAAACCTAGGCCAGGAAAGCACTAATACATTATTTCCTTTATGAGAAGCAATTCCTACATAATCAGCAACTAAACTAAAATTTCATATTTGAGGTAACAGAAGTCACACACAATTTAGGATTCTGAAATACCTTCACTATCTTCTGGATTTTCCTCCTCATTTGAGGCTTCAATATCTTCATCCTCTTGGGCAGAAACAGTGGAAGCAACACTTTCACACTGAGACACATCTCGTTCCTCACGGGGTTTTCGTGACGCCTAAAGGGGCAAAATACCTCAATCATTGTGAGTTAAAGGAGGAACAAAGCAAAATATTTCATTCCTGAAAAATACAGTATTACATACTGGTCAGAAAGCATGTGGGTACAACACAATCTATATTTGGAGTACAGGCAACCACAAATCGGCCTTTGGGGCAATGGACGACTTCCAGGAACCCTACCAAAAGTTAGTAGTAAATCACACCGACATATGCATCTCAGCCTTTGGGAAGCAGGGGCCACAGCAGAGGGTCCAAGATCAAGGCCAACCTGTGCTATACAAGACCTCGTTTCAACCCCTATACTCGCCAAAACACTTTTTCTGAACCATTTTGTAAACCGTAATTTTGAGACCACAGCCAGTTCAGATAATATTTATTTTATCCAATAAAAAGGACATATGATCACATTTTAATAAAGATAACAAATGTGACATGTAGAAGACAGAAAATTACATTTGAAAGATAACTTTTCATAATTCCAAAACAACCAGACATCCTAAATATACTGACTGGTAGATTTCACTTTAAATCTTTCAGACAGGCCGGGCGGTGGTGGCGCACGCCTGTAATCCCAGCACTCTGGAAGGCAGAGGCAGGCAGATTTCTGAGTTCGAGGCCAGTCTGGTCTACAGAGTGAGTTCCAGGACAGTCAGGGCTATACAGAGAAATCCTGTCTCAAAAAAAACCAAAATTAAAAACAAAAACAAAAACAAAACAAAAAAACCAAAAAAACAACAACAAAAAAAAATGTAGTTTAGCTGGACAGTGGTGGCACACGCCTTTATTCCGAGCACTTGGGAGGCTTGGAGTGAGCTTACAGAGTGAGTTCCAGGACAGCCAGGGCTACACAGAGAAATTCTGTCTCAAAACAAAACAAAACAAAACAAAAAATGTAGTTTAGCCAGATGGTGGTGCATACCACCTTTAATCCCAGCACTTGGGAGGCAGAGGCAGGCAGATCTCTGAGTTAGGCCAGCCTATTCTATAAAATAAGTTCCAGGTTAGGCAGGATTAAACAGAAAAACCCCATCTCAAAAAACAAACAAAGAAAAGAACTTATATTTCAATGTATTGTTAGAAAAAAGGTGTATATATGCATGTCCATATACATCATAGATATGAATGCCAAGGTTCAGTCTCTCTTTCTACTATGTGGATTCTGGGGATCAAAACTATTTTAAGGAAAAAATGATGAGTAAAACACTTACCACTACTGCTCTACTCACTTTCTGTTTATGTTGCTGCAGAAGATTGTCAAGATTATGGCGTCTTTTATAGTTAAAATAGAAGTTTTTGCACTGGGCTTCACTTTTAGTTCCCACCATTTTGGCAATGGCTGCCCAGTTACGACCATGTTCTACCAGGCCTGCATTTAGAAAACAGAGCAAATATTAAGTGATCAAGGCACCTGTTTAAGCAAGCAAGAGAAATATTAAAGCAACTTAACCACTGATATTAAACTGATAACACTAAAATTATACTTTCAGATATTTGTTAATATATTTCAACATGTATTGAAACAATCACTGGAACAGAACTCACTTGCACTTTATATACCCACCAAATCTAACATGTTTGGTGAACTCTGTCCTTCACACAGAGCCCCATGGGGGTAAGGATGAAGCTGGATCTACAAAATGACTTGGGTACTTGCAAAGTGGAAAAACTGGGTATTTCTAGATCTTTGGAGATAGTATTTTAATAATAACTAATATAAATTGTTCAATGTATATAAAACTTACAAAAAGAACTTTTTAGCTAACGTACAAATACCTTCGAAAAAATTAAAAGTTAAAAATAAAAAGTTAAAAGAGCTAGGGAAAGAGCTTGGGGTAAAGCAATTGCCTAGCATGCATGAGGCCCTAGGCTCAACCTCCAAATTAATCCCACTTTAGTATTCCTCTAATCATACATACACACTAAATACATGTAAGCACATATATACATGCTCAAAGAATAAAAATATGGAATTTCATATATAGATATATGAAAAGCTATATAAAATTAGATACATAACGAGTAGAGATGAACATTGCTTTTGAAAATTAATATGAATAACTCCCTTTATAACAAAAATTGGACAATCAGGTACAGTGGCATACACCTGTAATTCCGATATTTAAAAGGCTGAAATGGGAGGACCAGAAGTTCAAGGCCAAGTTTGAGGCCAAATGCTGTTATATCAAAAACAAAAAACAAACATTCTTAAAAAATAAAAGAAAATTAGGGGTTGGGAAGAAAATTCAATCATGAAGTACTTGCAGTACAATCAAAGGAGTTGTACTTAAATCTGGACAATTCTTTGAAAGCAGGGCTAGGGAGGTGGCTCAGAAGGTAAAACTGCTCATCCTGCAGGCCTAACCTGAGTTCAGTCTCTAGAACCCACACTCTGATGATGGCGAGAGAAAAGAACAAATCTCTCTAATAATTATACATGTTTCACATCTGCCACTTATTGTAAATAAACAATCATATGTTTGTTTAACAAAATATTAAACAAAAATATTTTAAGACACTTTAAACTATTTAATTTTCAGAAAATATTGCTTATGTATGATTTTAAAATATAACATTCAGAGCACACATTTAATCCCAGCACTTGGGAGGTAGAGGCAGGTGGATCTCTGTGAGTTCACGGCCAGCCCCAGGACAGCCAGGGCTATTACTTAAAGAAAGAAACCTTGACTGAAAAAAAAAAAAGACAGACCACTCATCATTACCTGATAAACAGTAAGTAGATTAATACCAAACATGTCAACAAATGGTTAAACTACATATAATAATTTCTTTTAAGGATTATAAAATAGTGTTGATTACCTTTCTGTAAATTACTATTTACTCTGTAAAAGATGTTAGTTCACGTTCAAATTATACTGCAGCAGTAAACACTAATGGAAAAAGAAAGCCTAAAATGTGCTTTGGTGCAATGAAGACCACCCAGCTACTGAAAGCAGATACAGGACTCAAACTCAGGTCTGCTTGGCCACAAACATTACAGTCTCAACTCTCACTATTTTCTCAGTGGTATATAATTAGAAGACTTAACTAAGTCTAAGCAGAAGGCTCAGTAGGTGAACTGTTTGCTGAATGAGCCTAATGACCTGAAACTGATACAAAGCCAGAAGCAATAGCACATATCCCAGAAGGCAGCACTCCTCTGTGAGTGATGAGGGGAAAAAATGAGGGTTGGAAGCTCAGCAATAGAATGCAACAAAAACATCACAAAGAAACCCTGCCTCAAAAGCAAAATGGAAGGAGAGAACAGTATTCCTTTGACCTTCACTTATGTGCCATTACATGTGCCATGCACACACACTAAGAAACCAATCATTAAAAGAAAGACTTAACTAAATTGAAAACAAGGAAATAGTCTCCATTCTATTCAATACAACTTGCAAATAGTAAAAATACAGATTTTACATTCATAATTTACTCTCAAATAATTTCTAATGCATTTAATCACAACTATTTTAGAAATATTAAAAATGAAAATCAAATGAAAATCAAAATAAAACTCCAGAGAGAATCATAAATTCCTCAAACATGAGCATCTTCAACTATATTAAAGTTAATTATTTACAGGATACTACTTACTTAAATTTACTTCAAAATTCTATTTACCTTTTTAGAAAACCTTTTTAGGAATATAAATGGGGTCTTATCACACAGTCAAGGTTGACCTTGAACTTTTTAAGTAGCCAAGGCTGGCCTAGTCTTTGTACACGTGCATATGTATGTGTGTGTTGTGTGCTCCACTTGCACTCAGGTGTACACTTGTGTATCAGGAGCCATAATGGGACAAGTTAATATACGAGCAGGTGATCATCCTGAAATGGCCTGCTTCAGATTATTATATAATCTGCAACAAGTAAGCCCTCATTAAGCAAGGCTGTAAGGGACTAATTTTAGAAAAGATTCCTGCTATTAATATGTTTATCCTGTTATTATTAATCATATATATCACAATCACTGAATAATAGCACATCCCTTTGGAGCAGATCTCTGCAGATCCACAAAGATGTACTTACTGTCTTATAGTGATGCTATGTAGACAAATAGATGACTTATGTTTTAATGATGATCCTGTAAGAATTCCTAAAATTATATCTCTGATTATTAAGCTTTTTTATAACCCGACTGTTATTAGGTCCTTTTCTGATAGGCAAAACTGCAATGAGAACTCTGCTAATCTCCCAAGTGTCACAATTGCTCTTAGATAGCAATCAGACTTTTCTCCTACTCAGAGCACATTCCAAGAGGTTGTAAAAGAATTAACCAAAGGTCATAAAAAAGGAACTAGGATTTATTATAGGTGCTAGAACAGAAGAAAAAATATTGCCTGGGTTTATCTATACAAAACTTCACTAGTAACTTAGCTATGGTCTTAAACTTTCAATGAACCTATAGAGCTAAGACAGGTGATAGATGTTTAGCTAATTACTCCTAATGGATCTACATGTAAACATTCTGTTGTAAACTTCTATTTCAATTTATGATTTGACTTTTTGTGTGAACTGGTGATGAACTTTGTAACATGTGATGTATTCTGAAAGATGTTTAAAGGCTGAGGACAAAAAGTTAGAACAGAGGAACTTAGGTGACAGGAACAGAGGTGAGGAGAACTGAGCTGAGAGAATAACTGAACTGAAAAGTTTTTAGTCAGAAGAGAACAAGATTAGGAGAATGCAGAATGGAATAACTTAGAAACCAAGGTAACACAAGAATACTGAGAGCAATGTGCTGAATGCAGAGGGAAAGAGGAAAGAAGAAGACACTGCAGAGGGCAGAAGGAGCAGGCACGCTTCTCCTTACCATGGGACAAAGCTTTTTTCTTATAAACATGAGTTTAATTCATTTAGCATTAAAGGGATGGAAGTGCCGGGCGGGGGTGGCACATGCCTGTAATCCCAGCACTCTGGGAGGCAGAGGCAGGCAGATTTCTGAGTTCGAGGCCAGCCAGGGCTACACAGAGAAACCCTGTCTCGAAAAAAAATCAAATCCAAAAAAAAAAAAAAAAAAAAAAAAACCAATGGAAGTTTTTTCTTTTTCTATGCAATAAAGATTGGAGCTCATTTTTCATCCAAAATGTAAGTTCTTTCTGCACCGGTGTTTGGTCTTTTGCTTCAATAGATGTGTATGTACGTACGTAATTGTGAAAATTTATGCATGTGTGTGTAAGAATGAAATTATGAGAATGAATGCATGCTGGGCTCTGATAAATTTGTGCGGAAATGTGTAAATGAGAACTCTTCATGCATGAAGCTGTGTATGGACTTCTGTGAGATTATGCCTATTCACTTATATAAAGTTTTTCTTTCTGTGAGTGATATTCTTTTCTCCTGGTTCAATAGAAGTTTATTGCTGCTAACTTCCTCCTAGCCTGACAAACAAGAGGCATCGGGACAATACGGAAAAAAGGCTCTAGCAATTAATCTTTTACTAAGTCTCCTGATGTTTTAAGATGAGGTGCTAAGTGCCTGAAACTGCAGTCTCTGGCTTCAGAGGAACACAGAAGGTAAGGCAGCTACAATAGCATAGTAACTTAGACTTAAACAAGTCAACTTTTTATTATACAACAACCCTAAATATCTTGTAACACAAAATCTTATCCCATCTTGTAAGACAGAACCTTACCCCAGAATTCATAAGACCAAGTCTTACCTACCACCCCCACAACCCACCCCTACCTCTTGCCCCCTAGCCCCCACCAAGAACTGACAAGAAAGAAGAACACCTCCCAAGGAGCTGGCTCCCAGCACTTGTGTGTTTGAGGGTTTTTATAGTTTTGCTGATTTATAAATATGTACACCATGTGTATTCCTGGTGCCCATGGAAGCCAGAAGAGAGAACTAGACCCCCTGAGACTGGTGCTACACACGTTTGTGAGTCATCATGTGACTGGTGTAAAGTGAGACCAGGTTCTCTAGAAGAATAGTACTTTTAGCCACCAAACCATCTCTTTAGCCCCTGGCCTATTCTTTTCAATTTAAAAAAGAAAAAAATTAGCAGGGCAGTGGTGGCGCACACCTTTATTCCCAGCACTTGGGAGACAAGAGGCAGGCAGATTTCTGAGTTCAAGGCCAGCCTGGTGTACAGAGTGAGTTCCAGGACAGCCAGGGCTACACAGAGAAACCCTGTCTCAAAAAAAACCACACATCATCATCATCATCATCATCATCATCATCATCATCATAATATATTTAAAAAAGAAAAAATGTTTTCTTCCACCCATTATCAATTTTAAAAATAAAACAAAAAACTAAACTCTAAACTTTCCACATTGTTGTTCATTACCTTTTTTAGCAACTTCCATTTCCTCTTCCGTCCATCTTGAAGTCTCAACAGGTTCAGTAGAAACTGAAATAAAAAGAAAACTCAGGCAAAAGAAATCCAAACTGAAACATCCATTCAAAAAACTTCATGTAACTGGTAATCTGTCTTGTATAAAATTAGATAGTGTCAGCCTCTTAACAACCAATTAGGTGGAAAAATTCTATACTTTTTAGTGTCAAGATCGTTCTCGATATTCTCTGACCAACACCTTTGGCCACATGCTTAGCCCCTACAATGGCAAAGGAACACAGTGCCTCTTCCTTCCTTGACACGAGAATGTATAACCTAATCAGAGCATTCACTTATTAAAACCCTCTGCAAGCTCCCTGCTTTGTAGCAGAAGAAGACACAATTAAAGAGAAAGCCAATCCACCATTACCTGCCCTGGCCCATTGTCACCCTCCCACCTGCTTGGATCAATGCATCATGTTTGCCATTCATACAGCACTCATTGGCTTTCTACCTTACTGTACGGTGAAGTGGGTAGCACTGAGTCACACATAGAACATTTCGTCACTAATACAATCCATTTAAAGAATAATGCTAAATTATTAATGTTAATGTTAGTATTGTTGAGTTATATTAAATAATGTTAACTGAATGTTAATGATGTAAATAATGAACATGTTACATAATCCTTTTAAAGAATAACATGACAAACAATGAAAAACATTTTAAAGAATAATACTTTATAGGAAAAAGAAACATAGTTCTATTCTTAGGCCCAGTATATCTTGCCTAAGAATTTATTTCTTAAATAAGCAGAAAGTGTTATAAGTATAGGAAAACATTTTTGACTATACTGCTGTCCATGCTGGTTTAAAAAGGAGGAAACAGACAGTTTAACCACACAACAGTAGAAAATGTTTATGGAAGTCATGCTTCAGAAGCAAATGTCAACACAAAACAGGGATTTAACAACTAAAATGGTAATTACGAGTACTTAAAAATTATAAAACAGGGCTGGAAGGATGGCTCAGAAGGTAAGAGAACTACATTCAGTGGCCAGCACCCACATGCCAGATAACAACTGTCTTTAACTCCAGTTCCATAGGATCCAACACCCTCTGCTGGCTTCCAAGGGCAACAGGAATGCATAGGGTGCACATATATATATATGGAGACATAGCACACATACGCAATTAATAAAAATAATTAAAGGTCAAACTACAAGAAAAATTCCTAGAGAGGGGAGAGATACATGGACATTATGTAACGATTCATTAATTTGTTTTTATATTATAAAACTGGACCAGCAAGATGGCACAGCAGGTAAAGGAACTTATACTGTAAGTCTGTCAATCTGGGTTCAGGCATGAAAACTGTCCTTGGACCTCTACATATTGTTGATGCTTTGTCTAAGCTCCACACCACACCTACCTGGCAATAGCCAGGTATGCCCTGCCCCAGAGATCTGGCCCACTATAAGAGGGGCTACTTGCCCCTCCTCTCCCTCTTTGCTCTCTGCTCTCCCACATTCTCTCACCTCTCTTCCCCTTGGGCTCTTCCCCCCTCCACATGGTCATGGCCCGCCTGCACTCTCTCTCTATTCTCCCTCTCTCTCTCTGCCTCTCTCTACCACTAACTCCCATCCCCTACTCTGAATAAACTCTATTTGCCTGTGTGTGTGTGGTCCCTCAGGGGCAGAGGTGCCCAGGCAAGGGCCCTCCTGGACACTTTTCCCCACGCCGCCTAGACACACTCCCCTAACCCCCTATACTCTCCCCCTTTTAAGCCCTGTCACATATGACCAGTGGCCTGTGTGTACCTGCACTCACTAGACACATATACATACATAAGTGAATTAATATTTTAATGTGAAAAAATAGAAACTATTTTTTGTTATATGCCAAATAAAAAGTTAGAGAACAAAGTGGTATACTAATGGAAGAAAAGCTACACTGTTAACTGTTATTTTTTTCCCAAACAAATTTTACATTCAAGTTTAAAAAATTAAAAAGTAGACTTTAAGATTACTTCTTGCTTATCAATATTGGCAGACCCTGCCTTACTTTGTCTATCAAACAGAACCCTGATAAGATTACACCCTGCACAAAGCAATCTCTTCTACTAACTGGGCTCTGGTGGCGGTGGCAGGGTTGGAGGAGGCTCCTCAGTGGCTGCAGCGGCAGCACTGGCAGCCGCAGCTTCACTCGTCATGGACCTGGTGATCCGGCCCTTCCGGCGTCCCTGGCTGTTAGCAGTCTTTCGCCCCCTTGGAGTGACCTGCTCTCTTTCCTCAGTTTCTTCTGTTGTGGCTTCTGTTCTGTCCTTTTCCTTGGTTGTTTCTCTAGAAACAAAAGCAAATCAAAGCTTTTGTGATTTAAAAGTATGGATACATCAAAGAGTATTCTTTAAATAGAAGTTGCATAAATTTATCCAATTTTTTCTTTTTAAACTCTATCTTGTGGAAAACTTTATCATGTTAGATTTTTCAATAGCTTTGAGTGATTCAAAACATACCAGAAGACTTGTGTCACATACTAATAGACAAACTTAAAACATATTTCATGTTAACTTAAAAACCAGACATTCATAAGAAAATATCAAATGATAACAGAACCACTCAGACCTGAAATAGAGCAAAAGAAAGACTTTATAGCAAAGGCAAAAGGCCTGAGATTTTTGCTTTTGTTTAAATTCTTTTAAAGTTTATTCTATGAGATGAAGTTAAAGCAGGTAATTCTTCTATTGGGCTATAAAAAAAAAAGCCATACAGACTATATACTTGGTAAACTTTGCCTTAGTCATCCTGCAAATGATTAAGTGTTAAAGACTTGGTCCTAATGGGTGTTATAAGTGTTGAAAGAGGTAGAATAATGAGAGATCTCTCCCTTTTTCCTTCTTTCCTTTCTCTCTGTGAAATGATTAATGGAACAACCAGTCATATTAATACTTCTAAACCTGTAAGCTAAAAAAAATTCTATTTCTAAGTTGATTATGATATAGGTTTCTTATGGTGATGGAATGCTACCTCCATTTATACTTAATTCTCAAACATTGTTAGTCTGAGACTAAGAGTGGACAGACATCCTGACTACAAAGTAACCTAAGGAACCTGGGTGGCAGAGGTGTTGCATGCCTGTAATCCCAGCACTCAGAAGGCAGAAGCAGACAAATCTTTGAGTTTAATGACAAGCCTGCTCTATAAAGTGAGTTCCACACCAGCCAGGGCTACACAGAGGCTCATCTCAAACAAAACAAAACAAAACAAAACAAAACAGAGGCTACGTGTGCAAGTATGCATATAAACATAAAATAACAACCCTGAAAAATAAGGGTATTAAGGAAAACAATCTACTTACTAAAATATCCATTTCTTTTATCATTTTTTTGTTTGTTTGTTTGATTTTTTTGAAACCCGGGCTTTCCAGGAATTCACTCTATAGACCAGGCTGGCCTAGAACTCACAGAGATACCCCTGGCTCTGCCTCCCCAAGTACTGGAATTAAAGACATGTGTATACCACCACTGCCAGACTAATACTGTATTTCTTAATTATGCCAAGAACCACAGTCAAAGCATATGTTCCTGTGGACTTGTACCACATATTCACACCGGTACTAGATCCGGTACTAGATCCAGCTTCAGATCTGAACTGTAACATGTGTCTAACTGCTCAACTCACTTAGAGTCTTCCTTCTCATCTTTTTCTTCATCATCCTTCTTTTCTTCTTCCTTTTTCTCTGTTTTTTCTGCTTTATCCTCTTCTTTTTCTTCTACTTTTTCTTCTTGTGAGGGACGGGCAATCTGCTGCTAGAACACACCATCAATTGTAAGATACAAAAGTAAAAGAAAAATCAAACTGTATGACAAATTACAGTATTTACTTGGAAAAACATTATGGGGAGGGATCCCATTTACAGTAGTAGATAGGGATACAAAGAATAAACCTAACCAAGAAAATGAAGGAACCTCTACAATAAAGAAAACAAGAATAAAATAAAGCAATAGAACAAATAAAGAAAACAAGAAACACTTCCTGTGTTCACAGACTATTAAAAATGGCAATGTTAATGAAACTGACCTAAAGATTCTGCATAATTCCCATTAAACTCTAAATGATTTTTTTTGTTGTTTGTTTTGTTTTCGAGACAAGATTTCTCAGTGCAGTCCTGGTTATCCTGGGACTTGCTCTGTAGACCTGGCTGGCCTCAAACTCAGAGAATTGCCTGCCTCTGCCTCCAGAGCACTGAGATTTAAGGTGTGGGATACACTGCCCAGGATCCAATGATGTTCTTTATAAAACAAGAATAGACAATCTTACACACAATTCGTATGAAAACACAAAAGGCCCTAAATGGCCAAAAGGGAAGTATCAAAATCTGATCTCAAAATTGTACTACAGAATCATAGTAACAAAACTTACAAGTAGACCAATAAAATAAAGAACCCAAATTCATAGAACTACAACCACTTAATTTTTAACAAAGACATCTAAAGCATATATTGGAAAAAGACATAAGTTTAGTAAAAAATGGTACTTGGAAATTCAATATCCAAGTGTAATAGAATAAAATTATATCCGTCTTTCTTTTATATGCCCACAAGATGAATAAAAGATATTGTCAATATAAGAACTAAAGCTTTGAAATTGTTAGAGAAACCACATTAAGATACAGGAAGAGCACAGAGGAATGACTAACACAGCCCCTCTGAAGCTGTCTCCATCAGTATGGAGAGCAAAAAACAGAACCACCAATAACTCTTAATATTCCTTCAGAAACCACTTAAGACCCAATAAACATTTTAAGAAAAGTAAAAAGACACAAAAGACTCTTAAGAATAGTTAGAGGAGTTCCTTACACATCCATGTTAATTGCTACACTGGTCACTAGAGCTAAGAAATGGAGCCAACTTAAAGGTCCATCAACAAGTAAATAAAAAAATAAAATATGATACAATACACAATTTTATTTTATTGGGCAGTAAAAATGAAATCATGGTACCTACAAAAAAATAAAGTGGAAATAATTGTTAAGGAAATAAGACAGGCTAAGGCACACAAGGTAAGAAATGATGTGTGTGTGTGTGTGTGTGTGTGTGTGTGTGTGTGTGTGTGTGTATGTGTGTGTGTGTGAGAGAGAGAGAGAGAGCATGTCATCAAAGAGGGCAATGAGAGCAAGAGATCCTGTCATAAAGGATGGAGAAGTACTCGGGACTGAGGAAGGAGCAGATAACAAAGTAGGGTGGTCTGAAGAGCAGTGAGGAGGAATGAACAACAGCAAAGCAAGAATGAAATTCAATACTGCCTATTACTTTGTAAACTAATAGACAAAATGTGTTTCTCTTTCACATGTTATACAATCTACCTCTGATGATTTTCTCTCACTTCTGAAATTATAAATTAAATTTCTGGGAACTCCCTAATGAGCACAGGTCACTCTGTACCCATTCCTCAGTATCTTGGAATCCCTATTGTTCTGGTATAAAAACACACATCTTTTCTAACACTGGCAGCCACACCCAATAAACTTCCTGCAGGCAGAAAGCACGTGGGGGAGGGGGGCAGAACTCCTGTAGATACTGCCTAAGCCTGCAGACACTGACATCACATTTGAAGGCCTTCTCTTCACCCCACATCCTTTTCTTCCTACACTGTCTACCAGGCTTCATCGTGGCTATCACCTTTTACTGTATCAATTTTTCAGTCTATCAAGAACTACATCTACTATTTAGTGCCACAATTCTTATAGTTATAAAATACACATTTCAAAATCACCTGGTATCTCAAAAAATTTTTAAGTAAATATCCAGATGCAAGTGAAACTTAGAAATTAAATAGATTGAAAAATTGGTAAAGAGGACAAAGAGAATGCAGTACTACTTCATTAGCAGGCATGTTTTCTTTTAAAATGTATTCAGATAATAAACAGAAAATTTCTTAAGTCTATCTTGTCAAAGATATTAACAATTAATATCTTTAAGGTTTAACTAAATATCAGACTAACTTTCTAGAGAGTGAAAGCTATCTCAGCGTTGCGCTCTGAGGATTTTGGCAGCACAGTTTCCATATTGATGCCAACATATACACATCACCGTTGCCAACCACAAATGTAAAAAACAAGGTTCTAAGCACAAACCCATGGAAAGCATTCTTCCTAAGTATTGATTACTTAACAGTTTAGACAGACATCCTTCCAACTTCAAAACTACTAAATATGTTTGAAATACTTTCAAAGATAAAAATATGCTGGTGAAAAGACAGAGAAATAAACAGTGTCAACAAACACAGAGGAAGAGCAAAAAAAAAAAAATCCTGAAAAAGGAAAACAAGTATTTGAAAATGAAAAAAGTGTTATTTAACGATGACTTGCATGACAGCTCTTGTCACAAACAGGCAATATAAAAATTCTATCTGCATGCATTCCCATGGGTACATACAAGGTGTTGAGTGAATGTTTATAATTACACCATGTCCTAACAAAACAAATTATTTTTTTCCTTTTATTTTTTTTAAAGGTGTGTGTGTGTGTGTGTGTGTGTGTGTGTGTGTGTGTGTGTGTGTTATACACATATACCAAAAACACCAGAAGAGTGTAGGCATCAGGTATCCTGGAGCTGGAGTTATAGGCAGTTGCGAGCAATGTGACTCAGGGTGACAGGAGCCAAACTGGGCCCTCTGAAGAGTATTAAGTGTTCTTACAAACAATAATATTCCTTGTTGGCCTTTCATTTTTAATGTATGTGTGCCTCTGTATGAACATGCGCATTAGAATCCAGATGCCACTGGAGACAAGGAGAACGCATCTGACCTGCTGGTTGGACTTAGAGGAGGCGGTGAGTGGCCATTGTGGTGCTGACAATAAAACTCTGAAAGAACAGCGTGCACTTTTAACCTCCACAATACCTCTCCAGCCCAAGCAAATTTTTAATTATGAATTGCAAGTAATACCTGTATAAATATTCTTTTGCCTTTATATTTCCATCAACTTTAAAACATTTACTTAGTAAAAATAATATACCTGATTTCTGCCTCTGCGTTTTCCATAATTCCTTCTCACAAGGGCTTTATAATTCTCATTTTTCTTGGTTAAATAGTAATATAAAACACAATCAGGCACACTCTGTAATAAAGAAAATTTTATTTAATGTTTCATTTTAAATCTGTAACAAAAATAAAATATTTAAAATATTTTGTATTTCATTTCATGCTCAAATATAAATAAAATATTTTCAAAAAAATTTTCTAGTGTAACCAAATCATCAATTAAAAACAAAACCACGTGACCTTAAGTTAAAGCATATCTAAGCAAGACAAACAAGGGAACTAATATACTTCTACAGTTCCCTTAATCCAAATTATGCGAATGATACAAAGTTCACCAGAAACATTCAATCTGCTCTTATTAACTAGCAATATATTCTATTATATGTATAAATACTCAAAAGTGTCTCTTATAATGTTTTAACCAAAAACATTAAAGCTACTTGACTACAAAAAGCAAAAGGAAATCAGGACTGCTATTTTAAGAGAACTAATGACCTTTAAAAAAAAAAAAAAACCAAAGTAATTAATGTATTCTTTGGGAATAGACATTAGATCATTTCTGAGAAAATGATGAAAGTTGCTGTTGGTTCTCTGATAAGGACTATATTCTCTTAATTTCTTTCTGGTTGTTTTGTTTTCCATTCCAGGTTTCTCTGTGTAGTCTGGCTATCCTGGAACTCATTCTGTAGACCTGAGTAACCTTGAACTCACAGATCCTCATGCCTCTGCCTCCACAATGCTGGGATTAAAGGTGTGCACCATCACATCCTGGCTACTTAAAAAAAAAATGTGTTTTGTTTTGAGAAGGTCTCAACTATGTAGTTCGGACTGGCCTAGAACATACTATGTAGACTAGTATGTAGGCTAGCCTTTTGTCCCTGCAATGCTGGGTACCTCCACATCCAGCAATATTTGTTTCTAGTTTGTGTGTGTGCACATGTGTAGGTATGTGTAGAAGCCAGACGTATTAGGGGCAAACTTAGTTGAAATCACAATCGGTTGTGAAACATTTTACATGGCTCTCTGCACATGCAGTAAGTATTCTTGTCCACTGTAGCATTTCCATTCCCTGTGTTTAGGATTATAATGTAATTGTAATTATCATTTTATACATTAATAAAGCTACCAGAATGTTTTCATCTAACAGAGTCCTTTGTAAATTTAGTTCTAATTAACTATTGCTTGTTAGAACACACACAAAAAAATGCAAACATATCACAAGCCTAAAATCACCTTAGTGTTTCTTCTTACCTTCCTTTCCAAATAGGATGCAATTAGTCCAAAGTTTTTTGGATGCTGGATAAATCTGAGTTTAAAAACAGAAACAGTACTGAGATACATCACTCAGCCCAAAGGAGGATTTCTATAACATCTTAGATATAAGAGGCAGAAGATGGAGAGGAATGCTGTAATTATTGTTTTCAAGGTATGACATCATCATTACACTCATAAACTCAAAGCAGAAGTTACCTACACAAGACCTATGCCAATATCAAGTCCTTTTCACATTCCAGCAAGGAAGGAACAGGGACTCCTAAAACCGAATCTCAGTGAGGGGCTACTGGCATTTAACGGATGATAAGAAAGATAGAGCTATTTTTCCTCTGTTAAGTAGTTAACAATGCTTCAGAAAATAACCTTATGGCCAATTCAGTGGGTCACATATTTTTAAAACAAACATGAAAGTTAAAAGTGCATTTGTAGGAAAAAGTTGAAAGGGAGTAGAAGAGAATGGGAGAGAGAGAAATGGGATGGATATAATAAAACTAACTGCATGCATTTATGAAATTATTCAAGATAAACAGAAATATTAATAAGAATATATACACATACAAATGTTTTCACAAAATAAGAAATAACCGGGTGGCTAGAGAGATGGCTCAGCGGGGTTAAGAACACTGACTGCTCTTCTGAAGGTCCTCAGTTCAAATCCCAGCAACCACATGGTGGCTCACAGCCATCTGTCATGAAACCTGACGCCCCCTCTTCTGGTGTGTCTGAAGACAGCTACAGTATAACAAGAAAAGAAAGAAAAGAAAGAAAAGAAAGAAAAGGAAAGAAAAGAAAAGAAAAGGAAAGAAAAGGAAAGAAAAGGAAAGAAAAGGAAAGAAAGGAAAGAAAGGAAAGAAAGGAGGAAGGAAGGAAGGAAGGAAGGAAGGAAGGAAGGAAGGAAGGAAGGAAGGAAGGAAGGAAGGAAGGAAGGAAGGAAGGAAGAAAGAAAGAAAGAAAGAAAGAAAGAAAGAAAGAAAGAAAGAAAGAAAGAAAGAAAGAAAGAAAGAAAGAAAGAAAGAAAGAAAGAAAGAAAGAAAGGAAGGAAGGAAGGAAGGAAGGAAGAAAAGAAAAGAAAGATAGAAAGAAAAGAAAAGAAAAGAAAAGAAAAGAAAAGAAAAGAAAAGAAAAGAAAAGAAAGATAGAAAGCAAGCAAGCAGGCAAGCAAGCAAGCTGGAAGAATTATGTCTATCCTAAATCAAAGTGACTCCTCACTGCCCACTAGATAACAAAGATATAAAGGATTTTTTTTAAAGAATTATTTATTTTATGTATATGAGTACACTGTCTTCAGAAGACCAGAAGAGGGCATCAGATCCCATTACAGATGGCTGTGAGCCACCATGTGGTTGCTGGGAATTGAACTCAGGACCTCTAGAAGAGCAGTCAGTGCTCTTAAATCCTGAGCCATCTTTCCAGCCTCCAATATAAAGAATTTTTAAACGGCGGAGTTTTTAAAGAGAAGTTTTAAATTTGGGTTTTTTTTTTTTTTGTTTTTTTGAGACAGGGTCTTACTACGTATCCCTGACTGTTCTGGAGCTCACTGTGTAGACCAGGATGGCCTCAAAAATCAGAGAACTGCCTGCCTCTGTCTCACCACCACACCCTGATACTGCTAAATGTTTACAGGAAACTGCCTACTTGAATCTATGGTTATTGTAAGGTACAGAAATCTATCCTATAACGAGCTTTCCAAATTAACCTGAACTGCACCCAAGTTTAGGAATATTTCTTAAAATGATTCCAGATGCCCATTTCTTATCATTTAACCATTATCCTACCTACAAAGTTTACAGGAAGATGCTTTCTGGAAAGAATTCACTCTCAAGTAAATGACAAACACTTTTCCTAACTTCTGTAAGAGAATAACTTAACGGTTAACTTACTTATCCTTAAAGATCTCCTTTTCATGGTCAGTCCAAACATTCATGAACTGTCTGTCTTTATAAATCTTCATTGGATCCTCCATCAGTCCATTCATGTTGATGAACTTGACCCTTCTCTGTTCTGCATCAAACATCATAGGTGGAATCACAGAAAGCTGACGCATTTGCTTCTCATTATTCTGTAAAAAAGAAATGCAGTTTAGTTAGAATAATATTTAAACTAAAATTTTAAGGGGATATAGACTTTAACAGGTAAAAAAAAAAATCTGTACCTTAATATCAATGTCATACATCAATGTATGTCTTATATGATAATTTCTAACACATTTACACTGAACTACATGAATTACAGAGAATTCACTTAAAAACTACTACTTTTGGTTAAGTTTTGTTAGGATTCATTCTGTCTGTCTTTCCTTTTTGGAGAGTCCCATTCTGCAGTCCAAGCCCAGATTCTATAACTCAGTCTTCCCTCAAATTTGCAACAATCCTCGTAACACAGAACCTCAGTGCTGAGATGGGTTATAAGTATGAGGTACCATGCCTAGCTTATTCTTTACTTAATTTCTTAATGAGACTAATGTTCAGAAAATAATGAAATTTTACATCTAGAAGACACAAAATGATATACTGATAAAGTAGCCAACTTGTGAAACATTTAGCTATTGTATGTTTTAACATATAATATATAGTCTCATTTAAATGCTAGTCTCAACATCGTTTTACTTTTTTGTTTTTAAAGCTGTATATTCAGATGCATGCAGAGGCCAGAAAACAATCTTCAGGAGTTTCCCCACTGATCATTACCTTATTCATTGAGGGAGGGTCTGAACCTACAGCTGAACCTACAGCTTGCCTAAGCAGGTTAGTCTTACCAAGTGCCCTTTTAAGCACTGACTTACAGACAGGCCACCATACCCAACCTGGCATTTACAGACTCTGGTCCTCACATTTGCCCAGCAAGGGCTTTATCCACTGAGCCATCTCCTCATCACTGAATAGAAAACAATCTTAGCATCATTTCAGAAAGGAAAAAACAAGTACAAAGATAATAAGATCTTAAAGTCACTGCTCTTAAAATTATTTAACTCACATATTAAGTACTTCTAGCTACCTTTATATAATCCATCAAAAATGTAAGATTGCTATTGCAAATTAAGCTGGTTTAATACACTGCATATGTATGACTTTTCCCAAAGTAAATATGAGCTTACAAGAAAAAAAAACTGCTTATAAAAAACTATAGTGTTCATCTAAAAATAAGCTTTTTCCCCCCTAAAAATATTCCCAAAGTGTCAAGTCTTACTAAGTGTCTAGTTCCAGGGGGTACTTTCAATGGTTTGAACATCAGTATTTGGGATTGACATATTAGCTTACAGTCACTTCAATTGATGAGCTCTTTTAGAATGCTTTCACATGTACCCTAATAGAATTCACAAAAAAGCAAGCAAAGAAATTTAATGCAGAGTAGGTCATTATAGAAATTATACAGCTTTGCACAGTGGCAGTTTCGTAGCCAATGAGATTTATCCGAGGCGTGATTATTGCTAACTGAGAAATTATAGCTACAAATTTCAAAGGTTGTCAATCGTGTACTTCCCGGGTGAAAAATATATTCCAAATATAATTTCAAATTATTGCAAAAAAAAAAGTGTGTCTTCTACTCTAAATGGAAATGATTCTAATGTACTCAATAACAATGTTAAAAGGACAAAAAAAAGAAAGAAAAAAAAAGGCTGAGAACTGACCATTATGTAACAATACATGGAAACATCTGCCTCATAAAGTGTGGGACACAATCCTCCCTCAAAGGTAACACAGTCCAGGAGATCAAAAGACACTTCAGATCTTCTCCACAGAAGAACATTATCACAAGTGAGAAAGGGGGACAAAAACACTGGCACAAGTCTATTTTAATCCGTCCAACATCCTAAGAACTGAGGCAGCCTCTAGAAGCCATCATGACTTTCTATCTCCTTCATGGCTCGACTGACTGGAATTCACGAGTAGGTTATAGGAGCATATGACACACAATGAGTAGGCACAACAAAAACTTTAGTACCAATTCAAATACACTCTATATGAATAAGCTATTTTCACATCCCAAAGAAAAACTCATACAAACTGCTTCTAAAATGTAGATTATAAATACAGGCAGTATGTATAGACTAAAAATTTTTCTCTCCCTCACTAGTAGTCTAACTTGAAATGATTGAATAATTTGATGGTTCACTCTATGACTTGAATCCAATACTTAGAGCAAACTAACCTGTAACGGGGGTCTGGAAAAAACGTAATTTGATGCGATGGACAGAGGAAACAGAGAGCTCTGGAATAAGATCTACTAGGATGGCCACCTGGATCTGCACCCCACAGCACTGTGGCCCTGTACCTACCTGTACCTTAGTTCCGTAAAATAATAACTAGAATTTCTTTCTTATATTTTAGTTTAGTGAGACAATACATAAAATGTACCTATCACAGCAACTTTAAGTTCCAGGTCCACTCTTCAAAACAGTAAACATATAGTAATCTACCTCAACTTGAATCAAACTAAAGAAAAAACAGGTGTCAGTAGATTGGTAGAGATCAAAGTGGATAGGTTCATGATCCTGTTTCTCTTTCTTTTTACTTCGTGTGCACTAGTGCTTTGCCTGCTAGTATGTTTGTGTGAGGGTGCCAGATCTCCTGGACCTAGAATTACAGACAGTTGTCAACCGCAATTTAGGAGCTGGAAATTAAACTTTCTGGATCCTCTAGAAGATCAGCCAGTGCTCTTAATTGCTGAGCCATCTCTCCAGCCCCTCACATTCATTATTTTTCACTTGTTAGTGTGCTGAAAACATGCGAGCATAGGTTTTATGTGCCTGATTTCTAAATCTTTCAATAATAAACTAAATCTACCTTACTTAATTTTTCCAATGAACTACTACTTGGTTAAGTTCTCAAAAACTCCAGCCTTAGGAGATTACATATTATTTATGTATATATTTACACATAGCATTCATTTTTTTAAATATATAACTATAAATAATTAGTCTTAAAGGAAAACCACAGCAAAAATAACTTTCAATTTTTGAAACAAAATTTCAGAAACACTGTATCAAAGGAAAAAAAAGTAGATAGCTTTTGGACTTTGTCGTAGAAAAACTGAAGATTACTGTTATTTTGAGAGTCTCCTGTATCTCAGTCTATATTTGACAACTCGTGATCTAGATTCTTTTTCATCTCTCTACAGAGATCATCCTGCCTCTGCCTTCCAAGTGATGGGATTTAAAGCTTGTGCCATCATGACCAGCTATGTAAGATCCTTGTTTGTTTGTTTGTTTGTTTGTGACTGACTGTTGTGTTTTTTCGTTTTGTTTTTTTGAGACAATGTCTCATTAAGTAGCCCCAACTGTGCGGGAACTTGCTATGTAGACCAACTACAAAACAGCAGCCTGCTCCTGCCTCTGGGATTACAGGCATGCACCACAGCAGCAGGAGCAAATTGTGTGCGTGACATGTGAGTACAGGTGCCCTCTCTGAAGCTGGAGTTTGGAACAGCTGCGAGTATCCTGCTGCCCTGTGTTGAGAGGTAAACTCGGGTCCTCTGAAAGATTAACAAGAGGGCCTAACCACTGAGACATGCATGTCTCCAGCTTCATCTTGGGGTTGGTGTTTTTAATCCCAAAGTGGTCATTTTTTTGCATAGTATAACTATCTTTGCCTGGGACAATTTCCCTGTCTATAGATGTACATACAGTAATGTACAGTTATCACAACTTCAATTCACTATAATCTTTGGAGAACCAAGCAGAAGCTCCTTCACTCCTTACAGAAACAGAACCAGCAGCTCATTCTGTGTGCCAGCAAAGGCTCTTTTCAGTCCACACTGAGTCCATCCTCCCTTCTAGCTCTCTTCTCAGTACTCCTGTATGTCCCTATCACAGACACTTAATGGGCATCTTCTTTTGTTTTTCCATTTAGGCCTTCTTCATATAGGGTTTCTCCAGATAGGCTTTCTTTGTGTAGCCCTGGATGTCCCAGAATTTGTAGTCCAGGCTGTCCTTGAATTCAAGGAGATCTGCCAGTCTCTGCCTCCCAACTAAAGTCACGTGCCACCACCTCCCAGCCCATCAGAGCTATTTCCTAAACTCTTCCCAGGTCACCTTGCTGAGGAAAGAATCTCGGTAAAACATTTAATTACACTACTAGGAACCATGAAACGGTTGACCTTCAAGCACCAATACCTTTAAGTATCTTCATTTATATACTGATAAACATTTACCCCCAGCCCCCCAGCTACAGGGCTAAAATGCTTATATAATTAAAGAATTAACTTGAATTAATCAATTTTCTTACCTCCTGCTCAGAAAGACCATCAATAATTTCAGAAATCTCATGCTCACTCCTAGCAATGGTGGCTGAAAGACCAGCTCCCCTCTGACCAACTCTAAATATGAAGGAAAAGATACAAATATATTTAAAGTCTTTATGAAGACATAACAAATCAGTATAAAAACTGAAACTATACCCGGGCAGTGGTGGCGCACGCCTTTAATCCCAGGACTTGGGAGGCAGGGGCAGATGGATTTCTGAGTTCGAGGCCAGCCTGATCTATAGAGTGAGTTCCAGGACAGCCAGGACTACACAGAGCAACCCTGTCTCAAAAAACAAAAAAAAGAAAGAAAAAAAAAAACTGAAACTATACAGACCAAGCTGGCTCCGTAGAGATCTGCCTGTCTCTGCCTAGAATTAAAGGCACACACACCACTGCCTAGCTTAAAGTGGGACTTTCCTTTCATTCAAGATCTGTACTGGTTTTTTTGTTTAGTTTTCTGTGTAACCCAGAGTTCAACTGGTGCCATCTGGAATGTCCACTAATGTTGGGTTGATCACAATGGGACATTTTTGTGTGTATTAAAAAAAACAACAAAAACCTGAAATTTAGTGAGCACTTTCAAGAGGTATGCATGAGTCACTATCAAATTAGCAACAATTTAAATGTTAAGAGATGTAAGCTATACGTTGGACAAGGATACAGCTCAGTTGGTAAAGTGTTTGCCCTACATGCATCAGGACCTGGGTTTGATCACTAGCACCACAAAAAAGGAGACAAACAAAAAAGTTATATATTCTAATTAAAATACTTCAATGAGTAATGGGGAACCTATATTAAAAAAGAAATGATAGATGCAATGTCTATTTTTTGTCTGTATTCTAAATAATGGCAGAGCAAGCTTGTAAAAATAGACTTTCTAAAATATAAGGAAAACTACCAAAAAGGAAAATTAAATTTAAGATGTTTGTTAGTTTGCATGAGCATTACTGATGAGGTTTGATTTATACCTATTCTCTAAACATAAAAGCATATCAAAATACAAAGTGTGGTTCACTCCCAGCACCAGGGGCGCAGAGGCAAATGGATCTCTGTAAGACTTAAGACAGACAGATCTCTTAACACGTTTCAGGTCAGCTGAGGTTACATAAAAAGACTCTGTCTTTAAAATAAATAAATACATGAGTCAAAATTTATCTACTAAATGCTGCCCGCAAGATTTTTTTTTAATCTTAATTTTTATTTTATGTGTATGATTGTCTTGCTTACATTATGTCTGTGTACCACACACATGCCTGGAAACAAATAACAAAGGCCCAAAGAGACCATCAGAGCACATGTGAGCAAACCTGGGTCCTCTGTAGGAACAGCAAGTGTTCTTAACCACAGAGACGTCTCTGCATCCCCATAGAATTTCTTGATTCAATAATCAATTTCATGCTGTTTCATTATGCCTAATTATTAAGGAACACTCAGCTCTGTTCTTATTAACTGTCATTTTGAAGAAAATTAGTACTTTCATGAATTAAAGGCTTAGGATGAGGGAGGACTTGGCTCGGCTGGCACAGTGCTTGCCTAACATGTACAACAATCTGGGTTCCATCCCCAGCACTGCATACACTAGACATGTTGACACACAGGAACGTGTAATGTCAGCACTTGGAAAGTAGAGGCAGAAGGGTAGCAGCTGCATAGTAAAATACCAAGTCAGCGGGGCTACTGAACTACTCCAGATCCTGACTCAAGGGGGAGGGGGAACACACGCAGAGTAAAAGACCTAGGACCAGAGGACCCAGGTTCAATTCCCAGCACCCACATGGCAGCTACTTGGCTATAATTCCAGTTCCAAGGGAATCCAAGGCCTTCTGGACTCCGTGGTGTACATGGTGCATACATGCAAAAAAGGCAAAACATTTGTACACATGCATAAAACAGTTAAAGAAAAAATATTCACTTAGATATGACATGCAAATTAAATATACAAAATAATATTAAATTCACTAAGAAATGATCCTCAGAGCTGGCAAAATGGTTCATGGGGTTGCCATCAGATCCAATGGACTGAGGCTAATGCTACTTGGTGAAATCAAGAACCTATTCCCATAAGTTATCGTCTGACTTCACATCAGTATTTACTATGGCACATGAGCCTCCCACATACAACCCCCAAAATGAATAGTAAGTATAATTTTAAAAACTTAAGCTCAAAATTAAAATTTCTTTCAGGTAGTGGTGGCATACACCTTTAATCCCAGCACCGGGGAGGCAGAGGCAAACAAATCTCTGAGTTTGAGGCCAGCCTGGTCTACAGATCAAATTCGAAGACAGCCGGGGCTACACTTAAGGAAACCCTGTCTCAAAAATCAAAAATACCCAGCCCCTTACCTGCAGCAGCACTCGGAGAGCAGGCCCTGCACCTGGCCTGAGCAGAACAGAGCCAGCCATGCCAGGAGAGGCCATGAGAGGGAGAGAGCCGGCTCTGCCCCTTGCCTGAAGCGTTGAGTGAGCTAGCTGAAGCAGGGCTGGAGAGACCTCCCTGGTGGTGTGGGTGCAGAAAAGCTGGCAGGCTTATTAGCTCAGATGCCACCAAGGCCCAGATCCAGGGCTTTAAGTTGGCCCACCCCAACCTCTGTCCCATCAACGAACAGCTAGAGCACTCAAGGGGCTAGTCCTACAGATTCAAAGCAGCAGGATCACCATGACACAGGGCAACAACAGGATATCCAAGAGGCATCCCAGTGAGGATCCAATATTGATGATATAGCAGAAGCCAGAGGCCTTGATCCAGACCAATGGCTCATTGCAATGAACATTTGTGGACAAAAGGGCATTCTGTGGGACACACTGTGACACACTACAGCTTCCACAATGAGATTTCTACTTTTCTTTGGGGTCAAAGGTGGAAGACAAGTACAAAGAGAAGAAGACAATGAGTGGGAATGAGGTACAAAGAATCAAAATAAAGTTAAATTAAAAAAAAATAAGATTTGAAGGAAAAAAATCACAATTACTAAACATCAAACTACATACCGCTGAAATCTTTCTTGTTGTTCTCTTTGTTTTCGAATTTCTGGAAACTGCTTCTCATAGTATTCCCTTGTTTTGCTTTCTTTTGCTTTCCTCCTGGGATTATTTTCTATTCTGTCCACCTTTTTCTCCCATGCCTCCATGAGCTGATCATAACGCTGGCAGATTTTTTGTTCCTATTAAACACCCGTAGCAAATTAATAATAATTAAACTGAACTCATGATTTGGTAAGCCTAACCCTTTAAAATATATTTAATTTCTTAAATTGAAAACAGAAGTACATTTGGCTTGTATGACTCAGCTACAAATGACAATATGTTCTTGGTCTAACAAGAGAAACTGAGCCATTTCCTTAGATGAACTCACCAAGAATACTTTCCCTGGAAATTTTACTAACCATTAGCACTATACAAATTAACAAACTCATTGACAACCACCAGTAGTGGCTGACCAGCTATTTTTGTTTTCCTGATAACATGCCTTATCAAAAAGAAAGGAAAAGAAAAACATTTATATAGTTCATCACCCAGTGGCTCTCAACCTTCCTAGTGCTGTGACCTTTTAATTCAGTTCCTCATGCTATGGTGACTCCCAAACATAAAATTATTTTCATTGCTACTTCGTAGCTGTAATTTTACTTCTGTTATGAATCATAATGTAAGCAGCTGTTTTCCGATAGCCAGCGTCGGCTGTAACAGGGCTGCTAGAGCCCAGAGGGGTCACAGCCCACAGGCTGAGAACCACTGTTCCAATCAATCTTAAAGGCAACTATTAGTATTGTATTGGTACCTATCCAAACTGTCAGAGAAAACGTGCACATTTAACAGTTTCTCTATCATTAGAGGTTTTTCACCTTTGTTGTTGTTGTTGTTGTTGTTGTTAACTAGTCAATTTTTTTTGATAGCACAGAAAAGGCTGGAATTAGCTATTTATTCATCATCATAAAAAGAAATCTGGTAAAAACATGAAGTCAAGAATTAATACTGTGGTTAAATAAGTGAATTTAAAAGGCAGAACTCTCCATTATGGGTCTATGTGAATATCTGATAAAGAAAAGTGAGAAGGGCCTTAGGGACACTGCTAACATTAGTCACCTTAAGAGAGACTGGAAAGGAGAGCATTTCTTCCTCACCACTCCTTCCAACATCCATTTGTCTTTTGTGTACTTCACATTTTCTCTCTCTCTTTCCTCCCCCTCCTTAATTCAAGTCAGCACCATCATCACCCAGAGTGAATCATCTAGTAAGTGTGGTTCACATCATTTCTGTTGCTTTCCAAAGCAGAGGAGATGGAAGCCATGGCCTGGCTCATGCTAGGTCAGTGTTCAGATCTTCCCATGCATTCTCACTGTTGCAACCAGATGGAAATTCTTTTGTTGTCTGATACAAGGTTTCCTCTATCTGGAGATGGCCTCAAACCCACTAGGTAACTGGCCATGACTTGAACTTCTGATTTCCCTGCTTCAACCTATTGAGTGGGGATTATAAGCATGTGATACCATACAGTTCATTTGGTACTAGAGATCCAATCCAAGGCTTCATTCATGTTAGGCAAATACTATACCACTGATTTTCATTTGCAACCCCAGATGTAAATAATTAAAATACAAACCTGAACCTCAGACCTCCTCGGTTTAAAAACCTGATAAGTGCCCTCAGAATCTCATACAGAATCTTGAAAGTGACCTCCAGGACAGTGGGCCACTGAATCCCAGCCTCCTCATCAAGCCTCCCACTTCCCGGCTCCCTCACTCTAAATTCAGCAGGCTCGAGGTCTGTCAGACACTTAATTTAATCTGCTTCCTCTGCTCATGAACGTTTACAGTGCATTGGCTTTCCTGTTTAGTGGCCCTTGATTTGTATCTGTTTCAGGCATCCCATTTTATACTCTTGCAGGCAGCTGTGTGCATGAGATCACATTATGATCACGACACTGAACCTGTCTGCTGGCATATCTGCTCCTTAAGAGCAAAGTGACATGGCTACCTTACTTGCTTTTCTGGAATAATACATGCAACACTACCCACAACTGATAAAGATTTCTTAAACAAATCAGTAAACAAACAAACTACAATTATACCAAATCATGAAAAAGTTTATCTGCCAGTGATTGTATCACTAAGACTAATTTAGCAAGTCCTAAAAATACAATAAAATGAATGAACAAAAAAAGAACCCGGTTTCTCACTGAATATTAATTAGTAAGTTCTTAAGAAGAAAAAATATCCAACTCCAGTTATTTAAGATAGTATCTAAAAGATAAGACTGGTAAATACGAACTACAGAAGTTTAACACCAAATAAAAGCTGCTGTCTCTTGTGCTTTACAGTTGTTAAGCTGTTAGGCCATTGAACATAAGGTAAAGTTCATTTCTAACACAGGTTCAAAGAACTTCATTTCGTTAAAAATCTAAACTTAAATGTGTCTATAAAATTAGTATTGCAAAAATAAGGATATTTTCTGAAACTTATTTATGATTATAAGCATAAAACTATTAGACAGCAAACTGTGTAATTAAATGAGAAACTATTGCTGTTTTTCCTAAGGATGGAAGAGTCACATCTCATTGGCATGACCATAACTTACCGATATTTGTTTGAGCCCTTACAGAATGAGAGCACATCATCCTACTTAATCTTTTTTTTTATTTGACTACTCACCATTTTGCTGAATGAAAATATTACATAGATAACTAATGAAATTAATTTGATAATGATGTTAAATATGGTATTACAATGTCACTAGGATTAGACTCATATCTAACTCATACACATAAGTCATAGTCACTTTCTTAATCAGCACTTGCTCTCAATACACTCAAGGCTCGAGCGCTAATGGGAAAGTGAGTGCCTACATGACATGAATGGGAAAGCTGTACAAATTTCAGTTAACAAGGATAGGACCTCACCCTTTGTTTTCTTGCATGATTTCTTCTTTTAAAAAATAAAATGAGTTTTTTCCTCATCACCTGGTTTCTAGAAGAGAAAAATATGGTTGCAGAACATTAAGAAAAAGCACAACTTAATGACGTGTTCCCTTTCTCCAGACACTGGAGACAGGCAAACCATTTAAAAATTTATGGTGCAATCAGAATTAATCTTAATTTATTTTTCACCCTGCAAAATAAAATTCCATACTTTTTCCAATTAGGACTAAAATTCCTGCCATTCTATAACAAGATAATACAGTTAATTTTAAATTCATGCATCTGATTTTAAGACATTATTTTCAAATTATAATTAAGGAGTAACTAATTCTTAAGAATCCTGATGATACAAGCATCTTTGAATATATTCTGAGAAAGGGAAGTAAAAGGGAAAAGAAACCTTTAGCAGGTACTTCCCTTGTAAAAGGAGAATGCACACCAACATATTTACAAAGAGGTGACTTCTGCTCAAAACAGAAGATTTCTCTTCCACAGATATGATACAACAGACTCTATGGAGCAACAATCTGACAAGACAGAAAATTTTCTCACATGTCTTAATGTAACAACAGCACTTTTTAAGTTGGAAGCACTGTGATCTTCTAAAACAATGTCATGCAGGTTCAAATATATAAATATTTATACCCCATCTACTTCCAGAAATAACTTCAAGTTGATTATTCAGACATAAATACAAAGCCAATGAAAGTAGAAATAAATTCATGAATTATCTGTCACTCAGGACTAACAATGATACTGGCTTCACTCAAATAGGTATAGACAATCAGTAGCTGGCAGTACAACAAAGCAGTCTAGAGATAGAATTTAAAAAGGGACACTTGATATTTCATACAAAGCAAATGTTGGTAAGTAGCTACTGAACAATTTTTGCAAATGTGTGTATCTGAGTACTTCAAAAGTAACATGCAGTGGGACCATCACTATATGCCAATTTATTCTTATTGCAATTATATGCTACTCAAAAATAAATGTCACCCAGTAAATAAAATGTTAAATGTTTACTAAGAATTTAAGTGAAGTCAGCTAGTCAGGAAATCATCTCAGCACAATGTGGAGAACATAAAATAAATCAAACAGTGCAGCTTTCCAGCTGACATTGGGGGAGAAAAGACAAAACACAAACTGAAGCTTTGGGGGGGTAAATCACTAAAAATAGCCAACTAAATTGTATCTGGTATCCTCCATTTAAAAACATTTAAACAGCTAAGTACTTCTAAATCAAAATCTATTTTATGAGTTCAGCCTAATGTCCTCTTAAAGGGTCATGGACCATGGCAATATCTCACAGAAAAATTCTTAAATAGATGACTTTTATTATGAACTACATACTTAACAGAAATTAAAATTACTAAATTGTAATAGTTGTCATGCATACTACCATGCAAATATATTTGCCACCAGTTCTGCAAAGTAGGCAATTATTGTACACAGTCTCAGAAAGTAAAAGGAAAAAATATAAATAATAATGTGCTCAATAGTAACTGTAATAGTAAATAATTATAATGTTCTGGATATACTTTTAAATGCAAATAAATAGAAATATCACATTTTGTCACCAACTATTAATACTTCACCTAAAATTCTCTAAAAGTATGATAATTAAACAACAATTTTAAAAAAAAAGCCTCTAGCTTCTCTTACTTCAATCAGATCAAGAAATTAAGTTCACTTTTCACTTATTTTCTTATTCCAAGATCTGCATCCATAAAAGGCCTGGTACTAGGATGAGCAAGGCAAAGCAAACTACATTCTGGAACAGCCTCCTCACCCACACGAGGGGACTGAGCCTTCCGAGGCACCAGGACATTAAATGGCAGAAGGGTCTACAAATACCGTCATTAGCAAGAGTCATGGAAGGGATTTCCCTAGAATAGGGTTTTGAATAATGATAAAATGATCCGTGGCACTTCTACTTTGCAATGGCAGATGTGGCTTGGTGGGGGACGGTGTCATCACTAGTCTTAAATGAAAAAGCTTCATTATCTTACTTCATCATGCGCCTTGCAGGTACTCCACTGAAAAAAACACAAAACAGGAGGCAAAGAATTCAAGCCTCAAGGTAAGCCGTTTCAATGTTAAGTATTCACCTTTTTTTTTTTTACTAGCAGATCATAAAACCAGCTAGTTTTTATGCAATAATTTATTTCATTTTTTTTGGCCTCGGAAACTCAAATCTGTTACCCCAACCCCCAAAAAGCCAGAGGAAGATAACATATAGTAAAACAACAGCAAATTACACAAATCTAAAACACACCTACAATGTTATAATAATGTCCGCAGATAACAAAAATGATTTCTTTATAGAATGTTCTTTAATTGAACTCCAAAAGATGGTAAGTACTTACGTCTTGATGTTCTCATGGTACACCTTGGTATCTGATGGCTGGTTATAGAGTGGCTATAAAATAAATGACATATTTATGTGTAAAGTGTTCTATATAATTATAGCAACAAAGCAAAAACATTTTAATGTGAGATTACCTAAGTGGACCTATATCACAGCATCCCAATAAAACCTTCAGGTGTCAGGTTTCCCTGTAATCCTCTCTCATACTGCTTCTTACTACAGTGAGAAAGTCTGCAAACCTGCTGTATTTTATGATGAGTAAGTCTCATCATACTCCTTAATTTCAATGGCAAAGGAATAAGCTAGCTCACTTCTGTTTTCCTTAGTTACTTCTTCCTCCTACTACCTGAAGGGATCAAATCGCTGTTCAGACAAAACATGCTCAGGATACTGTTTAGGCAAAGGAAACCAAGGTTACTCACAATTATCTTAAGATTGTAACAAACTTTCTGCCCAGCCATATAATTTTTATCCAAAAGTAAATGGATATTTCATTTATCCCAAGAAAAATTATTTTAAAAACCAAGCAAACAAACAAAGAGACCCAATAACATTAGAAGTGAAAACAGGAATTTCTTACCAGTTCAACTTTTGGGCCAAGACCTTCAAATATTTTATGAGCTTCTTCCGCTTTTTTCTAAGGAGAAAAACATTTTTGTATTGTATAATTTAAAATTATATTACCTCAAAGAAAAATAACTGCCTATTTGAAAATTCTTACCTACGACTAATCTACAACTGAATTTATCTTCCTTTATCCTGAAACACTCTCTAATTTCCCCATTTATCCTAGGGATTGAATCAAAGTGTCATGCATACAAGTGATCTACCACTGAGCTATGATACCTGCATTCTCTAAATTGTTTAAATTTTCATAGGGTTTTCTTACCAAATTCAATCAAATCTCTATGCAAAATCAAGTATCTGTAGTTAAAATAATATCTAAACAATTAAGTTAATAAAATATAGAGAATTTAGAGAGATGGAATAAATTTTAAATTGGGAAATATATCCCAAGTATTTTAAATATTTAATTCATGCTGCTATTACTAAATATCTAAAAGCATAAAGCTGCTGCTATTACTAAATATCTAAAAGCATAAAGTTCCAAAATAAACATATTCTTTTTTTCTAGTTACAAGGAATCCTACATAATAACTGAAGAACAAAGAAATAGCTAGCTTTACTCCAAGTATTACTTGGAGTAAAAGAAAAATTTAATCACATATTTAACATATCATTTTCGAAAGTAAAATAATTGAAACCAGGTCAAGCGGTGGTGGCGCACGCCTGTAATCCCAGCACTCTGGGAGGCAAAGGCAGGCGGATTTCTGAGTTCGAGGCCAGCCTGGTCTACAGAGTGAGTTCCAGGACAGCCAGAGCTATACAGAGAAACCCTGTCTCGAAAAAAAAAAAAACCAAAAACCAAAAACCAAAAAAAAAAAAAAAAGAAACCAAAGTATCCTCTAACAGGATCTTTCCCTATTCCCCACCTTACTTTTTTTAGTGTGTATGGTGCATGTGTATGTGAAGACCAAAAGCTTATATCCTGTGTCCTCTCTGGTTGCTTAGCATACTTTTGGAGGAAGGAAGACAGGGTCTCTTACTGAAGCTGGACCTCACTAATTTGGCTAGGCTGGCTGGCCTGCAAGACCCACGGATCTCACTATTTCTACATCCCCAGTGTTCAGATCACAGGTAAATGCTCTCACACACAGTTTTTTATATGAATGTTGGGGATCTGAATTTATACCCTCAAGCTTGTGCAGCAAGCACTTTACAAATGAGGCATCTCCCCAGCACCCACTTTTTTTTTTTTTTATTCATCTACTCTAGAACATATCATTGAGAGAAAAGGCTCAGAATAGCAATACAAATATTCTGGCATCGTAACTCCAGAGAACATAACAGACAGATGTATATTAAAGTATTTTTTAAATAGACTTCCCATTCTGACACTTTTCCCTGGCATACTATATCTGCATTAGAAAAGAACATAGCTTTACCCATCATGTATTCTTGACTCTTATTTAGAATTGGTTCTTCAGGTAAACTCTATAATGCTAGTGTCCTTATCCTAAGATCTCCCTTATTTTATCTACAACTCATTCACTTACCCACTTCTTCAGGAAGGGCTAATAAGTACAATATTCTCTAACTTCTTGCTATTAACTATTATTCTATGACTTTTTCTGTTAAGCCTTCTTACAAGTTGTTTGTTCACATTTCATACCTTAAGTCTCTTAAGCCTGTCCCATTTTTTTCCCCCTGGCCTAAAATGTTGTCGAAAATCTGATGACAATCTAAGTTTTTTGCCTATTTAAGTATTGATAGGGTTGCATCTTTAAACTGGTTATAGTGATGCTAGGGCCAGCTAAGGTCTTGAACATGCCAGGAACAAACAGTGTTGGTTGCCTCTTGGATTTCTGGGAAGAGGAAAGGATATTAAAAAGCCAGCTGAGACTGAGACCATAAATTGGGTTAGCAGAGTGAGAAAAGAAGGCAGCTGGGACAGGAGGATTGTTAGGCGACAGCTGAGCAGAGAGGCCAGAACAGTTGTTAGCATTTGGAACTGCTAGTGTTGGGAAAACTGGGAGGAGGACTGTTTAAGCAGACTGAGGGAAGAATGGTTGGAAGAAATGTTTGAAGAGGCTGGCCTGAAAACTGGGGGGAGGGTGGGCAGGGAGTCAAGAGAACTAGTTAATGTTCTAAAATAGGTAGCCATTTTACAGCACACCGAACTAAGAGTTGTTTTGCATATGGACAATATACTTTCAGATCTGGCTATTATGCTACTGAAAATCTATATACAACATAGTGACTCTGATAAGTCAACTTAGAACAAAGAAAATGATTTAAACAATCCTGATTTTTTTTTTCGAGACAGGGTTTACAAAGTGAGTTCTAGGACAGCCAGGGCTACACAGAGAAACCCTGTCTCGAAAAATAAAAAAAAAAAATAAAATAAATAAAATTAAATTAAAAAAAAGAAACTATGTCCTGGATTTCCTAATTGATGGAAATTTCCAAATTTAGAGAATGAAACAAGAAATTGTTTTAATAAAAATAAAAAAGCAAAATCCATCTAAAGGTCAAAGTCCACACTTAACTTTTTAAGGTTAGCTATAACTCATTTATTAACTCTCAAGCTAATAATGAAATTCTCTCCCCCATCCAAAGGTCATTTGTGCTGAAATATGACTAATGAGGCTTTGATAGTAAATGCACCCTAAGCAAATATTAGCAAGCACACAGGGAGGGCATGGTGGCACACCCCTTTAGTCCTAGCACAAGAGGCACAGGCAAGCAGATGTCTGAGTTTTAAGCCAACCTGGTCCACACAGGCTAGCCAAGGCTACAAAGGGACACCCTGATTTGAAACAAAAACAAAACAAAAAACTTGCAAGCAAGCATAATGATCCATAACACTGAGGAGGCAAAGGCAAGAGGCTGCTTCAACTTAAGAGGCTAGCCCAGTCTACACAGCCAAGTGTAGAGGCCCACACCATCTAGGACTACATGGTAATTGCCTGTCTCAAAAAAATGAAAGTAAAGAGCTACAGAATGGCTGTTTTATATTATGTACTATACAATTTATGTAGCAATATGTATATGATGGAAGAATTAGATGATAAAATTCTAATCAGTAAGTAATATTTATATACTATATAAGGCAAAACAACTCACATTTTAATATGATTACAATAGAATATACTCAGAAATATACTGGAAAATAAAGTTAAACAGGTTTAAAGGCCTATGTTGTCAGAGGAAATGTAAACTTACCCGATTCTCATCATAAATAATTTGAACAATACTACGGTGTTTCTGTTCCACAGGAGGAGGGGACACAGGCTTCTCCGGCTCAGGGGGCTTAGCTGCTTCTTCTTCTAGCTGTTGCTAAGAGATCCAGAAAAAAAAAAGTTAGATATCTGCTGCAGATCACTAATCACTAGCCAGAGAGAACACAGGTGACTGTGTACTTCATATTGCTTCTACAGGATAAGCATTTACTCTACAAAGGTCTCAAGGATCCAAGATCCATTTTAATAACTAAACATCACAAATCATACGAAGATAGACAGATGTAAAACCAAAAGAGAAAACCTTGACTATTTCAATTTTAATAAAGAGAAACATTAAAGAGAAATTACATTTACGAAAAGAACCTTAATATACCTCTATCAGAACAACCTTTGACAACATTGGGGAAAGTGACATGTTACAGATACACAGTATTTGTGATGGTTTCTTGTGATTAATACAGTAGGAAAGGGTTAGAGTATGAACTCCTAGCTCAGAGCAGTACCATGACCAAACCCACCCTTTCTATCTATTGAATACTGCTCTTCAAGAGGCACTCAACACCTGGTATATAAAGCAGAAGGCTATGTATTAGGCTATGTCTAGATTTGAGCCTGAAGGCGTGATATAATCATTTTTTCCTAAAATTAATATTTAAGTCACTGATACATGAAGGATAACAATACTATTTATGATAGTTTTTTTTAAAAAAAGGATTAAATGAGCTATACATAACATATACTACAATTCTAAAAGCAGAGTAAATATTACCTATTACTATAAACAGGAATTTATCTGCTTTTATTGCTTTTTTCCAACCTAAAACCTAGTACATGTTCAACAAATAGCCACACAGATGATTAGGTAGAGATAAAGTCTAGTATAAGCGAGAGGGGAAAAAATAATCTATACTATGAAAGAAGACCATTAGTAAGGTCCTGTAGTAAGACCACACCCAACAGGGACTATGTAGGTACATAAAAGGGAGTTGGGAGTGAGACACAACACAGAAAAGAGAAATGAGAGCTGGAGAGATACCTCAGCTGGCAAAATATTTGCCTTGCACAGATCCCCAGACCAACAGAAAAGAAGCTAAGCTTGATAGCACATGCTTGTAGTCCCATCCTGAAAAGGCAGACATGGGAAGAAGCCTGGCATAATCAGGGTGTTCCAGGCCAGTGAGAGACCCTGTCTCCAAAACTAAAATTTACAGCACCTAAAGAATAAAACTTGAGGCTGTCCTCTATGGACATGAACACACAAGCCTTCATGTATACAGTCCATCATGCACACAGTTCATCATGTACAACAGTCCACATACACACAGTTTACAAACATAAACATGGACATGCAAAGATGAATGTGAGGAATTCTCTCAGCAAACCCATGCATGAGTATTGTGCACTATGAAAGGAAAGGGAACAGGAACAGGGAAGGGAAACAGTATGGGGAAGAAACAATCAAACAGCTTGGAATAAAATCCCAAAAAAAGAATGAAAAGAAAGTACTATAGAGAATACAAATTATACCCACCAAAATGATGGGGAAACTTACTTCTAAAAGAACTATAACAGCACTTTAAAAAAATACATGAAGGGCTTATGGGACATATGGGGAGGGGGGAACTGGGAAAGGGGAAAGCACTTGGAATGTAAACAAAAAATACAGAAAATAAAAAAATAAATAAATAAAAAGCCCACAGCAATCCTAAAAAAAAAAAAATACATGAGGATTATGGGGGGTCTACGAGGAGTAGAGGGAGGGGAATCTGTGGTCAGGAATAAATGAAAACCAAAAATGAATTAAAACAAACAAGAAAAATACTGGAATCACCAGTAGAAAAAAATCTTCACAGGTACACACATAGACACACACACACAAACACACAGAGCTTGATCCACTAGATCAAGCTGATAATGTTTAAGTTCTGCCACACACTTATTAACAAAATAATTACAATGTTTAACTACTTCAGAGTCTAGAAATAATACAACATGGTCAGATCTTACCAAAATAGGAAAGGACAGATAAGAAAGAAATACTAGAGTCTAGCAAGATGGTGTGGTAGGTAAAAGTACTTGTCTGACAACCTGAGCCCTATGCATGAAACCCATGAACAGTGGTTTGTATATGCTTGGCCCAGGGAATGGTAATATTTTGTGGGAGGTGTGGCCTTGTTGGAGGAAGCATGTCACTGAGGATGGGCTTTGAGACCCGCCCCCCCCCCCCCAGTAGCCTGAAGACAGTCTGCTCCTGGCTCAGCTCTTCCAGCTCCAGGATTACCTGGATGCTGCCCTTCTCCTGCCGTGATGATAATGGACTGGACCTCTGAACCAGTAAGTCAGCCCCAATTAAATGTTGCCCTTTATAATATAGAATTGCCTTGGTCGTGGTCTCTTCACAGCAATGGCAACCCTAAGACACCATGTAAAGGTAGAAGTAGAGAAGCAACACTATTCTGTAACGTCCATGCCCACTGAAGCACGTGTACATGCATACACACACACAATATTTTTTAAAGAAAGGAACAGTATGGAATAGGTAGGTGCAGTGGTTCACCCCTCTAATCCCACTGATCAAGAAAGGCAGGAAGATTACATTGAGTTCCATGTCAGTTTAAGACAGTGGTTCTCATCTCTTCAGGGGCTGAACAACCTTTTCCAAAGGTTGTTATGATATCTTGATATGATATCTTGCATATCAGATATTTTACATTACAATTTATAGCACCACAAGATTACAGTTATGAAGTAGCAAAAAAAAAAAATAATTTTATGGTTTGGGGTCAACCCAATATGAGGAACTTTATTTAAAGAGTCACAGCATTAGGAAGGTTGAGAACCACTAGTCTAAGGAACTGGGGTTCAAAGCTAGTCTGAGTTATATACATGATCCTGTCTCAAAAAATAAATAAATAAATATTATAACTTATTGCTTTTACAAATTTAAATCCCCAAATAAATATTGTTGAGTTAGCCTGGCAGTGGTGGCTCATGCCTTTAATCCCAGCAGGTGGGAGGCGGAGGCAGGCAAATTTCGGAGTTCAAGATTAGCCGGGTCTACAAAGTGAGTTCCAGGACAGCCAGGGCTATACACTGAAACTCTATCTCTAAACACCAAAAATAAATAAATAAATAAATAAATAAATAAATAAATAAAAATATTGTTGAAATAAGATAGCAATTTATTTTTTTAAAAATAGATAATGTGGCACAAATAAAGCAGACCCTAGAAATGCACAAGCCATTTAAAACTAAGAGATTAAAAGGAGAAAACCTATATGACTAACAAATGTAAAACAAGCATTTCTTTGTGAATAAAACTCAACATTCTTTTATTATTAAAATATTTGCAGCTAGGCATAATGGCATAATGGCCCACAAATTCCAATAGCAAAAAGGCTGTACAAGGGTACAGCAGTATGAGGCCAGCTAGGACTACCTCTAAAAAAACTTAGAATAAAATCAATAATAGCTAGGCATGGTGGCACACACCTTTAATCCCAGCCTAAGGGAGGTAGAGGCTAGCGGATCTCTGTGAGTTTAAGGCCAACCTAATCTACAAAGGGAATCCAGGACATCCAGGGCCACAGAGAGAAGCCCATTCTCAAAAAGCCAAATTTTAAATAAATAAATAAATAAATGGGGCTGGAGAGATGACTCAGTGGTTAAGAGCACTGACTGCTCTTCCTAAAGGTCCTGAGTTCAAATCCCAGCAACCACATGGTGGCTCACGACCATCCGTAATGAGATCTGATGCCCGATTCTGGGATGTCTGACAGCTACAGTGTATTTACTTACATATAGTAAATGAATAAAGCTTTAAAAAATAAATAAATGAATAAATAAATAAATAACATTATTTTTAAAACATAAAGCCAATAGAAAAACAGGAATACAAACGCTTTACTGTTTATTTGTATGTGTTGTATGTGTGTTTACATGCTCTGCTCGCATAAAGCACATTTCATGTGTGGAGGTCAGAGGACAACTTGGCAGAAGTCAACATTTTGGAGGGAAGATGGGTTGGAAAGGTTAGAGACAGGGTTTCTTTGTGCAGCCCTGGTTGTCCTGGAACTAGCTCTGTAGACCAGATTGGCCTTGAACTCACAGAGATCCTTTAGCCTCTGACTCCCAGGTGCTAGGATTAAAGGCCTGTTTCATCACCAGCAACAAAACTTATACTCAGGTTGTCAGTCATCAGTGTTGAAGGAAAACTGATTTACCACCGAGTCATCTTGTCAACCCAAACGTTTCAATTAACTACACATAAAACAAAATAAAAATACAATTTTGATCCTTACTTTAGGAATGGCACAAAAAAATTGTTCACAGGATTAAGTAAAGCAAGAAGCAGTTTAAGATACCATAAATTGCCTTACTCATATATACCCCAAAATAAATTCTTTTCATCATAAAACAGAATTATGTTTATAAATAATTAGGATCAAAAGTATTAAAACAATAAAGTTTATATAAGAAAAAATAGTAAATTTTGTGACTTCCAATTAGGCAAAATTCTTAGCTAAAACAACAAAACTACAAATAATTTAAAAAGTAAATACATTATACCAACAAAATTATAAAACATTGATATATCAAAGTATATTACTAGTAAAAAGAAAAGTCAAAACTCAAAAAGAAAATATAAGTACAAGTACACTGACAAAACAAAATTCTTAGAACTCAACAAAAAGACAAAATATATGAATAGACATTTATCTAAAAATATACATATATCCATTAAGCATATGCAAAAACACTAAAAATTATCATTAAGGAGAATATTATTAAGGAAATGCAAACTAAAATCACAGCATGACACTATGTCTACTATGAAAGCTATTAACAAAAGAAACTAAAGTCAAATGTGGTATGGCACACTTGTAGCCTTAATACAATAGCACTCTATAGTCTGAGGGAGGAGAATCAACAACTCGATGACGGGCAGGCTGTGCTACACAGAGAACCCTTTGATCTTTCACCTGTGTCACACAGGGAATGGAGAAGAGGAGGAACACAGCTAATGCTGACAAAGAAATAGAACAAGTAAACACCTTATATATTATAAGCAGCTTCGAAACTGCTTAACACAGTTTTACCACATGACCCAACAACTCTATTCCTACGTAGATATTCAAGAAGACTGGATCCATGTCAGTAAAAACTGGTACATGAATGTGACTGCATATTTTTTTAAGTAGACACAGAAGAAAATGGGTTAACTTCAATTTGTGTTCTTTACTTATAATATTTTTTATAATAAAGTTTAAAATAAAATTAAGATGTAAGTAGGTATGGGGCTGCAGAGATGGTCTTGTCTACAGGACCTGAATCTGGTGCCCATCACCCACATGAGGAAGTCCATAGCCACCAGTAACTCTCCCCTGGGAATCTGACACTCTCTGGCTTCTGAAGGCATCCACACATATATACATAAATTTAAAAAAAAATCTTTAAAAACAGAAAGATACAAACCAAATATTTATCAATTAATAGATAAATGGGATACGATATGATTCTACAATAGAATCAATTTAGACAATAACAGTTTCAAAATGTTGATGTAAATATAACATAGGCAATTCTTGAGAATGTCAAGGATTCCATCTAACTGGGTAATTCGCAGACAATAGCAAACAGGTGGATCCCAGAAGACAGGAGTGGGAGATCAGAGACCAAGTATTAATGAATTTGGGTTTCTTTTAAAAGTGACAAAAATGTCCTAGATTCAATACTGGTGATAACCTACAATATTTTACTAACGTATTACAAGTATTTAATTGCACACTTTGAAAGAATAAATACTGTGGTGTGAATTAAAGGTGCTTCACTGATTTAGTTTTGATAGAGTGAATCTAAAGTACTAGGAAGTGATGCAGGGGATCATTTGAATATCGTTAAGTTTAGTGTGCAACTACCTCCTCAAATAAAACTATTGAAAATAATGAAATAATATACTAGAAAATTTTCACTGTAGGAAAACAAAATGAGACTGCCTGTTCATAAGGAGTATAGTAAGTCATAACATAGAAGTAAGCTCAGTCTCATTCCTAATCAAGACAATGAAAGTAATTAAAACCACAGTAAAAATGATTTTACATCCAAAAATTAAAAAAAAAAGCCTATCATGTGATATAAAGACAAGATATGCACAAACTGGTACGCAAACGTGCTACCAGGAGGAATATAACATTACCATTTTAGCAATCTTAATACCATCTACTACACAAAAACACCATATAGCAGTGCTTCTCAACCCGTGGGTCACAACCACTTTGGCAGGTGAACAACCTTTTCACGGTGGCGGAGGGTTGAGGGAGGGCGTCTTAGGCAATCCCTAAGGTTCCCTAAGACCACAGGGATCACCTAAGACCAACAGAAAACACAGATATTTGCATTATGATTCACAACAGTGGCAAAATTAGAGTTATGAAGTAGCAACAAAAAATAATGTTCTGGTTGGGGGGTTAAAATATGAGGAACCGTATTAAAGGGTTACAGCATTAGGAAGGTTGAGAACTTCTGCCATATCATATCATATCGTATCTTATAGGACAGTACAGTAGAGTATAGTACAGTACAGTACAGCAGGGGAAATGAAGGAGTAAAACTAAAGAAATGACCAGCAGTGAAGAGTAAACAGAACATAGGCACATAGAAGGCTTTTTGTAGCATTGTCCAGGACACAGACCATGATAACCAGAGAGTACCACACTTACTTGTTTCTTTTTCAATTTAAGGATCTGCTGCTCTACTTTTGCAATCTCTCGGTCTACCCGATCCATGCTCTGTATTAACTCTTCTTTTGAAAGCTTTGACGGTGAAGCGTTCTGATCCTCTCCACATGGCTGCCCAGCCAAAGGAGAAGATGGAGCTTCATGCTTGCCTCCAAATGCCGAATCCTTTTGAAGAAAAATCATAAAGCAATGTTTTTCTCACTAACAGCCAATATTAGAGTCAAGAGTCAAAACATAAATTTTAAAACACAGCAGAGTCTGTCTGTCTCTCACAACCTTTATTGGTTGCAATGATAAATGAAGACAGGGAACATGCCAACTACTGCTCCAAGGGTGACAAAACCAGACACCATCCTTGCCCTTCAACAGCAGTGTGTACTTTTCTTATGGTTGTCAATTTTCATATTCACACACACTTGCAAATATATATAAAGCAATGCATATATATGTTTATACTTTTATAGTCTGGATATATCATTCATTACTCCTTTTTAAGATTATCACTCCCGGGGCTGGAGAGATGGCTCAGTGGTTAAAAGCACCGACTGTTCTTCGGAAGGTCCTGAGTTCAAATCCCAGCAACCACATGGTGGCTCACAACCATCTGTAACAAGATCTGACACCCTCTTCTGGTGTGTGTAAAGACAGCTACAGTGTACTTACATATAATAAATAAATAAATCTTTAAAAAAAAAAGATTATCACTCCCACTCACTTGGGTGTGTGTGTATTGTGTGTGTGTGTGTGTGTGTGTGTGTTGTGTTGTGTTGTGTGTGTGTGTGTGTATTCACATGCTTAGTAATCAGTACATGGTACTGAGCTTACAGTCTTGTATTGAAACAGCCTAACAACTATTTAGAATGAGATTTCCCCTTTTGGAAGGAAGAGGATATGTATCTGTGTCTACATTTTTAATTATATACTTAAGAGTTTTGTTTTATTAAAAAAAAAATACAAAGAAAGGAAGGATAAAAAATGAGAAGAGAACCAGGTAACGGACCATGAAATACAGGAAAGAATTAGGGATTCTTCATTTTCATTCCAACTCAGGAGACATGACCTGAGGTTACTGCAGTTTTTTTTATTATTAAGATTTATTTATTTTTTATTTATATGAGTACACTGTAGTTGTCTTCAGACACACCAGAAGAGTGCATCAGATCTCATTACAGATGGTTAAGAGCCACCGTGTGGTTGCTGGGAATTGAGCTCAGGACCTCTGGAAAAGCAGTTGGTGCTCTTAACCACTGAACCATCTCTCCCGCCCCCAGGCTACTGATGTTTTTACTAGCATGGTTTCTCAACTATAAAATGACAATAATTCATTTTCAATGATTAGCATACCACGTTAATGAATGAGTTTTAAGATTCCCGTTCTACAGCTATAAATTATATATGGGATAATTTACTCATTGTCAGAAAATACTATTTTTAAATTTTGTTCCTCTTAGTGCAGCAAAGTCTTTCTTCAAACCCCGAACATTGTAACACTGTTATTTCACATAATGTGGTACATCTCAAAACTCAGGGACTCACCACATTACTAGCTTTCCACAAAGAGCTTGTACCCAATCAATATATGATCCCCACAGTTTACATAAAACACAAAGCACAATAACAACCATTTATCTTTCATGTGGGTTCACTGGCTCTTTGTTATGCTTGCTTTCTCATTATACACACAGTTTTCTTTCATTTCTGGATAACTACCTGAAAATAAATTATAAATATATTTCCTGACTTTTACATTAGTTTGGGTTTTGTTTGTTTGGTTGGTTTTTGGTTTTTCGAGACAGGGTTTCTCTGTACAGCCCTGGCTGTCCTAGAACTCACTCTGTAGGCCAGGCTATCCTCAAACTCAGAAAGCCGCCTGCCTCTGCCTCCCAAGTGCAGGGATTAAAGGCGTGTGCCACCACTGCCCGGCTTACATTAGTTTTTAAAGTATAAAAACTCAAAGTATGTATGGGTCATGACCCCAATGAGGTTGTATAATTAAATAGAGGATCATAAAAACTTTGTTAATAATGAAAGGTGTCTGAGCAATAACTGAAAATGTTTAATGAGACTAGTTTCTGGCAGTACGTGCCATATTGCATGTTACGGCATTACTCCAACTGGTTTCTGGACGTATATGTACACTCAATACTATGGATGCCATCCTATAAAACACATTATCTAAAACTCCCAGACTTAGCTGTTTTAGGTACTATATATTGAAGCTGGTAAGTGGCTTAGTGGAAAAAGCATTTGCTATGCAAAAGTGAGGACAGAAATTCAGATCACCAGTACACATTGACAATGGCCAAGCAGATGAAGTAGACTACCTATAACAACAAAGTTCGGAAAGCACAGACAGGACTGCCCAGAGTAAACAGGCTAGGTAAACTAGCTAAGTTACTAACAATCCTACCTCCATAAATAAAGTGAAGAGCTATCAAGAAAGGCATCCAACATTAGCCTCTGGCCTCATAGCACATGCACACTCTATACAAGTTGGTAAACATGCAAATATGCATACATTAATGCACATACTCCATACACACACTTTAAAAACAAGGTTAGTGTATAAGTTGCAACATTTTTACTATACAGTTTTCTGATCATATAGAAATAAAATAGTTTACGTTTGGAAATAAAAGCTAAATATTTTCATATTACTTAAGACTGTTACAATGTTTGTTTTAGATATTACTGGATGAGTTGTTGATTTGAGTCTCAGAAGAAATGATTAACTGAGGCCAAGCATGATGGCTCATGCCTCTAAACCTAGCACAAGGGAAGCAATAGTGGGAGGATTAGGAGTTCAAAACCAGTCTAGATTAAAAAAGCAAATTTTAGGCCTGCCTGAGCTATGAGATCTTATCTTTGAAAGAAAAGGGGAGTTACTAAATAGTTACTTAGGATTGATTCAAAATTTCCAACAATTTTTGAAATAGCCCTAAACATACTTCTGCCATTTGTACAAATCAGCATTCACAGCATTAATAATTACAAAACCAAAATACCAATAAACCCTGAAAAATGCCAGAGCATCAAGTATTCAACCAAGATTTACTTCTTTGTACAAAAATAAACAAGTGGTAGAGTGTGGCAGCTTACATCTGTGATCCTTGTACTTTTGGAGGCAGAGGTGGAAGGATTACTACAAGAGTAGCTCCCTGGACTACACAGTACGGGAGACAAGGTGAGAGAGATGGCTCACCAAGTAACAGCACTTACTACCAGGCCTGACAACCTGAGTTTAATTAACAGAATCCACATGACAGAAAAAGAGAACCAAAAATCACACAAGCTGTCTATGCACATGCACACACACATACACATAATACAAATAACTTTGGGGCTGGAGAGAAAGGCTCAGTGGCTAAGAGTGCCTATTGCTCTTGTGGAGGATCCATGTTGGGTTCCAGGCACTCCCACTGGGAGACTCACTGAACGGGGTCACTCGGCTCCGGAGTTCCGCGTCCTGTCCTGGCTTCCTCAGCTATTCACATTCACAAGCACATGCCCACATCCAGACACAGACACACAGATAACCATAGTTTGTACTTAAAATTTTGAAAAGAAAATCATATTAAGAAACCATTATTATATTTTAATAAAAAGATTACCAGGTAGAAATGTAGCTCAGTGCTAGAGTGGTATATAAGGCCATCATACCACAAAAAGACAGAAAAAGGTTAATACCTACTGGAGAGCTTCTTAAGTTGCTTTTTCTAAAAATACCCACTCATGCTAAACATCTGCTAATGTACAAATTTAATAATATAAAACATATAATCAAAACTATAACCATAGCAATATAACAAAATACAACAGAGAAACAGAGACATTCACAAGAGAAAGTAATAAACACAAGGCAAAAATTATTGGATCTCAAAAAAAAAACTGTCATAAGTTAATACATTATTCAAAATGTCATAAAACATTTAATATTTAAAGCAGTTAAGTAAAAGTGATTTAGTTATAATCAATAATGCATTGTGTGAAGCTGGACTCACAGCGGCACTGGCTGCTCTTCCAGAGGTCTTGAGTTCGATTCCCAGCAACCACATCATGGCTCAAACTCACCTGTAATATGATCTAATGCCCTCTTCTGGCATGCAAGTATACATGTAAATAGAGCATTCATATACATAAAATAAATAAATAAATCTTAATAATGCATTGTGCACTTGAAAGTTGCTAAGACAAAGTTGCTATGACACAAAAATAATTCTAAGTACATAAAGCAAAGGATATGCTGGACATGGTGTTACACACCTTTAATCCCAGTACTTGGGAAGCAGAGGCAGGCGGATCTCTGGAAATTGAAGGCCAGCCTGGTCTACAGAGCAACTTCCAGAACAGCCAGGGCTACAAAAAAAACCCTGTCTTGAAAGCTAAACCCCGCCCCCACACTCACCCCCATCCCCAAAAAACACAAAAATCAAAGTGATGGATATGTCAATTATTTGATTTAATCATTCCCCAATGTAAATGTATCAAAATATGACACTATACACTGGAACTATAGATAGCCTTTAGTTAACTAATGAGAACAGCATATTTTCATTCACAAATTATAAATTTACAGAATATTTTTTCCTTTGAAATCTTTTTGCTTACTTTTTAAAAAATAACAGCCAGGCGGTGGTGGCGCATGCCTGTAATCTCAGCACTCTGGGAGGCAGAGGTAGGCAGATTTCTGAGTTTGAAGCCAGCCTGGTCTACAGAGTGAGTTCCAGGACATCCAGGGCTATACAGAGAAACCCTGTCTCGAAAAAAATAAGTCCAACCCCCCCCCCCAAAAAAAACCAAAAACAAAAACAGGGCCTCATGTACCCCAGACAGGCCGAGAAAAAGCTACTTCCCAGGTATACAGAATACAATGTCTGGTTTATATAGTGCTAGAGAATCGAACCCAGAGCTTAATAATAGTTATATAACTCTAGAACCATTTCTCTCTATAAAAATGATAAAGTTAAATCTTACATAAAACCTTATCATATGAACATATGCATCCTACGTTAATAAATTAAAAGAGCTTTTTAAAATCTGACAAAATTTTCTGTACATCGTGAAGTACTGGGAATTCAGAGGCAGGAGAATTTCTGAGCCAGCTTTATCTACATAGTGAGTTCTAGACCACCTGGGCTAGATATGAAGACTCTGTCTCAAAAGAGGGGAAAAAAATTTCCCCAGAAACCAAAACACAGGACAGTATGGGTGCTTACCAAAAAGCCTAATGCCCTGAATTCAATCCTAGAACCCTATGGGGGTGGAAGGAGAGAACTGATCCCTAAAAGCTGTCCTCTGACCTCCACATCCATGCCATGGTCATAAGCCCTCCCTGCCTCCACTCAAATAAATGTGACAAAACTCAAGTCTTCAGTACCTCTGACCACATTTTACAATACAGCAAACAATGCATAAGAATTATTGAATTCCTCAAAAATCAAAGGTACCACAAATTTCGAAATCTGAAGCACTTAGTCTGTGGTTTGTAGTTTTATCTAACACCATATTTACTCCCTTAGCACTAACCTTTTAGAGGCTGTTAGAATGTTGGCATTTCTTTTAGGCATTCTACCTAAAATTGGTTGCATAAACATTACAAACCTAAGTTACACAGAGCAAGAAAACAAGCATTTACCTTCTTAGCATCTGCAGACCTCAGCCCTTCTGGCAGCGTGTGAACTAAAGGTAACACCGCAGCACTAACACGCTGGAAATGGGCATCAGAAACTGGCTCCAGGCGTGGACGCTTGGACTCCAAGGAATCGTGATCCACTGGTGAAGGTCCTGAGTGAAACTGTTCATATCCAGTTCTTCTTTCTTGAGGCCTAATACATACCAAAAAATAAAAAATAATTTTAAAAAAGACAAAGCAAAAATGCCTGAATATTGTTTTTTAATTATTTAAATGTCACTGAAAAGTGCCACTTAAACCTTTACTAATACCCCAGCAGAGTGAATAATGGTTACGCTTACTTTCAAAATGAATTGCTGCCCACTCTACCTGCTCCAAAATAATATTGAGGCATGCCCAGCTCATTGCCCATGTACAATACGCATTCCAGGATACGTGAGGCACAACACATTTACAGATGACAAAGTCATGTCACAATGTCAAAGAGTTAGATACACTTGAGTCACCTGAATACTCTTAAACTTCTAACAGAATGTCTCTTTGGGATGAAGAGTAAGACTTAAAAAGACAAATACAGAAATGAAAAGCTTAATACCAAATTTTTATTTGTAAAACTATCTGAGTTACAAAAAAAGATCCAAAAAGTCCATTTTAAAGGGCTAAGATGTCACTTGCCATATAAGCACAAGGACCTGAGTCCTGAGTTCAGATCACCAGCACCTGTATACAGCTGGCTACTTCCCACTCAAGTGTCAACATGCACACACAGGCTGGGTTTTTTTTAATGTTTTTATTTTATGTGGATGAGTATCTGCCTGCACACACATAAATGCATCACATGCTGCCTGCTGCCTGAAGAATCCAGAAAAGGGAGTCAATCCACACAACTGGAGTTAGTAATAGCTGTGTGCCAGGACATGGAAGGTGGAAACCAAACCTGGGTCCTCCACAAGAGCAAGTACTCTCAACCACTGAGTCATCTCTACAACCTCACCTCACAGAACTTTTTAAACATGTTTTAAGAGTCAAGATACCTTGTTTTAAAATCAAGATAATGTAGATCAAAGAGTAAGAGCAAGAAAGATGGGCAGTTGTGACCCACACTGATGTGATTCCAGATCTCAGGAGGCAGAGGCAGGTAGATCTCTGTGAGTTCAAGGCTATACTGGTCTCAGATCTACAAAGTGATTTCCAGGACAGTCAGGGCTACACAGAGAAACCCTGTCTCAAACAACAACAACAAAGTAGAAAATCACTTTGTATACACTTTTCAAAAGCATGCCTTTAAAGATTCTAAACACACTAAGGTGCCATTTTGTTAACTCTGCCAATGTTTAATATTTCCATGTTAGAAATCCATTATTTAAAATTTAATTGAATATTTAATATTACTTAATATGAATTTTTAAAATTTACACTGGCTTATAACTACCAATCTTTTACCATGGCTTTCATTCTTGGTCTATCTGATTCCATTGCCTAAAAATTCTATAAAAAGTTTTGGATGCTTAGTGATTTCATATCTAAAAATACCCGCCTATTGCTTTAAGGCTTAATCTTGTTTGGTGTAGTATTTTTGAATCTCGATTTCTTTTTCTCAGAACTTTAAGCTATAGTTTCATTATCTCCTGCCACAAGATTGAGCTCTGTCAACGTTTAGAACCAGATACTGTTCCACCCTGAAAAGGACCTAGATGCTTCCTGAATTCCTCCTAGTCTTTTACTTCTTGAATTACGATAATGTAACCAGGAGCGTGTCCCTCATTTTCTCTTGCTCAGGGACACTGTGACAGCCCTACTTTAGACCTTCTCTTTGGTGTGAAAATTGTCCCAGTGAGTTTTCCTTGCCGTCATCTTGTTGAAGGTCATGTGCACGCCTGCTCTGGGTCAGAAGCTGTGGTGCTCATGTGTGGCTTTCTCCACACTTCCTGCCATCTGAGAATTCAGTCTTGATTAACAACCTTTGCTGATGACCTGTTCCACTGTGACAGCCATGTAAAGCACTCCTAGATAGTCTATCACTTTACACACTGACCCATGAGTATCTTTCATGGAGCTTTTGAGAAACCAGGCAGCATAATGGAAATGATGAAAAGAATCATTTACCATCACCCCATTTAAATCCAAGGATTTTAATGACCTCCTTTCCTTTTCAACACTATTTCTTTGAGAGTAAAGTTAGGAAATAGAAAGTCAAGTCATTCAAGATTTTTCTTTTTTTTTTAAATATTTATTTATTTATTTATTATATATATATAAGTACACTGTAGCTGTCTTCAGACACCAGATAGGGTGTCAGATCTCTTTACGGATGGTTGTGAGCCACCATGTGGATGCTGGGATTTGAACTCATGACCTTCGGAAGAGCAGTCGGTGCTCTTACCCGCTGAGCCATCTCTCCAGCCCCCATTCAAGATTTTTCTAACTCCTTCCCTGAATCTTTTCAATCTTCTGGCAATAATAATACACCTTTATGTTTTTAATTCAAGATTTTTTTTTAGCCCTTTCCTTTTTTTAATGTGTCTGTGTATTTGCTAAATAATTTTAAAAAGAAAAATTAAACAACACAAAAAAGAAAGATACCCCTGTGTTGATGGACTAAATTTTTAAAATGATATTTGTTTAGTTAGTATGTGCACATGTGCCAGGACACATGTATCACTGTGCACATGTGGGTCTGAGGACAACCTCTGGGAGTCAGTTCTCTCCATCTCCATGGTTTCAGGTGATCCAATCCAGGCCATCTGACTTTGCAGCAAGCACCATAATCCTCTGAGCAATTTCACTAGGCAATCAGTAGAATACTGTTTAAACATCCATATTACCTACACAGGGATTCCTAACCAACCCAATTCTGTGACCCTTTAATACAGTTTCTCATATTGTGTTACCCACAACCATAAAATTATTTTTGTTGCTACTTTATAGCTGTAATTTTGCTACTGTTATGAATCATAATGTAAATATTTTTGAAGAAAGAGGTTTGGAAAGGGGCCCCAAACCCACAGGTTGAGAACCACTGGCCTAAAGTAATATATAAATACAATGTTATCCATACCAAGGGATTCTTCACACTCACACACACACACACACACACACAACTCTAAAGTCCAAACACATACACAAGATACCCCAAAGGTCAAAACAATTGTGAAAGACATCATACATATTTATTTAAAATTATATTACATGGATATAATTTTAAAAAACATATTGAGGGAGACAGGCATGGTGGTGCACACCTGTAATCCCAGCACTTGGGAGGCAGAGGCAGGCGGATATTACAACAAGGAAAAATAGGTTTTTTAAAGGCATCATGCTGGAAAAAGTGGATTTCTGCACAGAAAAAAATGAAATTAGACACATAATACAGAAAAATCAACCGAAAATTAAAGAAGATTAAATATGAGGACAGAGAATACAGAGGAAGCAGGCAATTGGCAATGATTTTTTTGCTAACATAACAAGATCTCAGGCCACAATGCAAAAATAAGTAACTGGATTATATATCAAGCTCAAAAGTTTCTGCAGAACAAATGAATAAAGTGAAACAGTAAACTAGAAAAATGTTTGCAAATATATACCTAATATACAAAATTTATAACCAAAAGAACAGTTAATCATGTGGGGCTAAGAACACTGCTCAGTCCATCACACCTGCCACACAAGGAGCTGCGTCAAGATCCTCAGGACCCATGCACAAAGAAAGCCAGGAAGTGGGCAAATGGATGGAGTCAATGAAAGAACTCATCTCAAAAACTTAAATAGGTATAGTTTCAAGTTGAAACAAGCAGAGTAGCTCCAGCAGAAGGGCAGAAAGAAAAGCACCATTCTGCCTTTGAATGACTTGGTGACCTAAGAATGTTCTATCACATTCAGAATCATCTGACTTCAAGTAGGCTTCAAGAAGTTTGCCCCTAAGGCACTCAAAGAAATCCAGGGGTCTGCCATGAAGGAGAGATTCTAGATGTAACTGTACCAGGCTCCCCAAGGGCATAAGGAATGTTCCATATTGTATACATGCACATTTGTCCAGAAACTACGAGAATGAGGATTCACCAAACAAGTTCTATGCTTTGGCAGCTATGTCAGTTACCTCATTCAAAAGCCTACAGACAGTCTGCTGGGACAGGGAGATGGAAGCAAATACAGGAGACTGCAGAAATCTACCTCAGCCTCCATACACTATTCTCCCATGGACACACACAGACACACACAAATCACAATTTTAAAATAAGAACAAATCATGGCTACACATTTTTCTGAACAATAAAAAACAAGACTGTCAAGAAGTATGTGAAATAATATCCAATATTATTAATAGGAAAATGCAAATCAAACAGCTATGAAATACCACATCCATTAGCACCCATTAAGATTCCTATTACTGGGCTAAAGAGATGGATCTATGGTTAAGAGCAGTGGCTGTTCTTCCAGAAGATCCAAGTCTGGTTCCTAGAATCCACTTGATAGTTTATAATTGTCTATAGCTACAGCACTGGGAAATTCAGTGCCCTCTTCTGGACACTGTGGGCACTGCATACGTGTGGTATACAGACATACCCAAAGGCAAAACACCTATATAAAATATAAAATATAAAACAATAGCTGGGCATGGTGTTATACTCCTTTAATCCTATCCTTCAAGAGGCAGAGGTGGGTGGATCTCTATAAACTCAAGGCCAGCCTGCTCTATATATAGTGAGTTCCAGGCCAACCAGGACAACATAGCGACCCTGTCTCTACCTAGTCAATTAATTAAAATTTTAAGGATTCCTATTATCAAAAAGCAAATAATGACAAGGATGTAGAAAAAACAAATTCTTGTGGCGTGATGGCAAGTATAGATTGGTATAGCCATTATTCAAAAGAATATGACTATTTTTAAAGAAATAAATAGATCTGCACTTTCACGTTCATTGCAATGTCAACAGTCAAAATGAAAATAACTGTAAGTATTTGTTACTGGAAAAATTAATAAACTGCATGATATATATAAACACTGTATTGGTTGGTTTTGTGTGTCAACTTAACACAGGCTGGAGTTATCACAGAGAAAGGAGTTTCAGTTGGGGAAGTGCCTCCATGAGATCCAGTTGTGGGGCATTTTCTCAATCAGTGATCAAGGGGGAGGGCCCCTTGTGGGTGGTGCCATCTCTGGGCTGTATTCTTGGGTTCTATAAGAGAGCAGGCTGAGTGAGCCAGGGGAAGCAAGCCAGTAGGAACATCTCTCCACGGCCTCTGCATCAGCTCCTGCTTCCTGACCTGCTTGAGTTCCAGTCCTGACTTCCTTTTGTAATGAACAGCAACGCAGAAGTGTAAGCTGAATAAACCCTTTCCTCCCCAACTTGCTTCTTCGTCATGATGTTGTGCAGGAATAGAAACCCTGACTAAGACAAACACACACACATACACACACACACACACACACACACACACACACACACACACGAAAATGTTACTCGGGTCTTAAATAAAAAATGAGATCTTCCTTTAATTAAAATATTGATGTACCTAGAAGACATTAGATTGAGATAAACCAGACATAGAAAGAAAATGTTACATGATCTCACTTATATATGTTTGTCATGTAAAAAACACATTCAAATATAGTAAAGCAGACATAACCAGAAATTACAAAACAGCAGATATAATGGGTGGGTAAGCCCACATATCTAATGCCCAAAACTAGGAACAAATTTACTAAAACTATACTGTATTTGGTATTACTTTTTTTTTCTTTTCTTTTCTTTTCTTTTTTTTCTTTTTTTTTTTTTTTTTTTTTTTTTTTTTGATTTTTCAAGACAGGGTTTCTCTGTGTACCACTGGCTGTCCTGGAACTCACTCTGTAGACCAGGCTGGCCTCGAACTCAGAAATCCACCTGCCTCTGCCTCCCAAGTGCTGGGATTAAAGGCGTGTGCCACCACTGCCCAACGGTATTACTTATTTCAATAAATATTTTTTTAAATATTTATTTTGGGCCAGGTATAGTGGCACATGCCTTTTGACTCAATACTCAAAGGCAGAGGCAGGGGGATCTCTTTGAGTTCAAGGCCAGTCTGGTCAACAGAGTTGAGTTCTAGGACAGTCAGGGTTACAGAAAATCCTGTCTTAAAAATACCAAAAGAAAATAATATTATTTCTTTTTTTTTTTTTTTTTTTTTTTTTTTTTGCTCACTTGTATGAATGTGAATGACAGTGTGCCTAGTATTCATGGAAGTCAGAAGAAGACATTGGCATTCCTGGAACTGGAGAATGAGTGGTTGTAAGCCATCATACGGGTGCTGGAAATTGAACCAGGGTTCTCTGCAAGAGCAACAAGTGTTCTTTCTTAACTTCTGAGCCTCTCCAGCCCCAGCATTTAGGATTCTTGCTAAATGGTACAAGAATAGCTTCTTGCCACCACAAAAGGGGGACAACAGGTATGTTAAAATGTACATAAAAGTACAGTGTCCTTTTATGTACAGTGTCCTATTATCTACATATATTCTTCTGTAACATCTTTTACGTACTTAAATATATACAATTATATTTTCTCCTGTGCTAAAGATGGAACTGGAGGTCTCACACTTATCTGGCAAGTGCTGTACTGTTAAGATATCCCCAGCCCCACAGTGAATTTAACTTTAAATCAATGACATTAAGAGTGAAAATGAGGTATTTAGGTATGAAAAGATCAGAGAGATTTGATCAACTGAGAACATTAGACTCCTCAGCCCTCAAGCATCTGAATAAAATGATTTTATCCTAACACACACACACACACACACACATACACACACACATGCACACACACACTCACTCACTCACTAAAATTTAAAGAACACTAGACTCTGGGAGTATAAACTTGTATAGTCACTTTGAAAATCAGTCTGGGGATTCCTCAACAAAGTGGATACAGACCTACTACCTGACCCAGCCAGACCACTCCTGGGCATAAACTCTAGGGAATCTATATTCTACAGTTCCACATGCATGTTCACTGAAGCTCTATTCACAATAGTTAGAAAATGGAGCCAGCCCAAATGTCCGTCATTTGATGAGTGGATAATGAAAATTTGTATAACAATGGAGAAAAATGTAAGTTTTTATTGTTGTTGTTTTGCTTTTTTATTATATGTAAGTACACTGTAGCTGTCTTCAGACACACCAGAAGAGGGCATCTGATCTCATTACAGATGGTTGTGAGCCACCATGTGGTTGCTAGGAATTGAACCCAGGACCTCTGGAAGAGCAGTCAGCACTCTTAATCACTGAGCCATCTCTCCAGCCTGAAAAATCAGTATTAAAACTTGCAGGAAAACAGGAAATTATATTGAGTGAGGTAACTGAGGTTCAGAAAGTCAAACATCACATGTTTTCTCTCATATATGGATCCTGGCCCTGACTCTTTTGTGTGTTTATCTGGAGTACCTCAGAAACCTAAGAAATCAGAGAGAACAGAAGTGTGGAAGTTACTGCTAAGGCAAGAGAGAATAAAATAGGCTAAATGGGGAGGGGGCTGTTGGGAGTGAGAAGTATCAGCAAAGAGGGAGATGGGGATTAAAAAGGAAGGGGAAAGGGAAGGAGGGGAGAAGGTCAAACAAAGGATATAAGAAAACCAAACTGTGTCCATTTGAATGAAAATGGTCCCCCAAAGGTTCAGAGGGAGTGACACCAATGGGAGGTGTGGCCTTATGGAATAGGTGAGGCCTTGTTATTGGACAATATCCAAGACAGTATCCAGAGAGGTAGCCTTTAGGGTTTGGATGCTTGAGCCAGAGCCAGGCCCAGTCTCCTCTCTTCTTCGCCTCTCTTCCTGCTGCCTGCAGAAATGGATGTAGAACTCTTAGCTCCTTCTCCAGCACCATGTCTACCTGCATGTCACCATGCTTCTCACCATGAGGATAACAGGCAAGAAGCCAGACCCAATTAAATGGTTTCCTTTAGAGATGGCTCAATGGTTAAGAGCACTGTCTGTGTTGTTTCCGAGGTCCTGAGTTCAATTCCCAGCAACCACGTGGTGCCTCTCAACCATCTATCCTGCGATCTGATGCTCTCTTCTGGCAATCAAATCTTTAAAAAAAAAAAAAAGGAAGGAGGGAAGGAGGGAGAGAGCGGGGGTCTCTTCACAGCAATAGAAACCATTACTAAAACACACAGTAACCCATTAACAATTAAAAACCCAAGAGTCTAAATACTAGAGATCTAGTCCCAATACTAAAGAGTGCAGATCCAAGAATGACTACTAAACAAAAACACCAGTGCCAAATGTGGGACACCTTTGTAGAAGTAGGTCAGAGGTTCCAAAGGCCAACAAAACAATACAGGGCTATTGCCATTTTTATTGGCTACCCACCAGAACTAGCTGGTATGACCCTTCTGCTGCAGACACAATAAACCTTGGATACAAGATAGAGAAATCAAGTTGAAACTGGGCTGATTCATCTCTGCTAGCTGGCAGTCTTTGCGCCAGATGGTGCAATGCAGGCAAACTATGGGGTGAAAACATTGATAGACTAACCCAACTTCTATAATATCAACCTATAATTTCAAACTATAATATCACTGTGAGATGTGCTCATTGGTGAAATGGTTTCAGAATAAAGGGATAACAACTAAGAGAATAAAGGCCCTAAGAGCCGGTTAGAAGTTTAGGTAACGGGCTGGAGAGATGGCTTAGCGGTTACTGACTCCTCTTCCAAAGGTCCTAAGTTCAAATCCCAGCAACCACATGATGGCTAACAACCATCTGTAATGAGATCAGATGCCCTCCTCTGGGGTGTCTGAAGATAGCTACAGTGTACTTACATATAATAAATAAATAAATCTTTAAAAATAAAAAAAAAATTAAAAAAAAAAAGAAGTTTAAGTAACATGGCACTGGTATGGGCATCAGGAATGACATAGTTCAAATGCCCCCCACTATAGTATGTTCAAAGATCCACAAGAAAGCAAAAAGGTGACAGTTACACAACTCATTATGTAACCAGTCTGGAAGGAATGCACTTTTGTGTGATTCACTATAAAAATGTCCTTGGGACCAGGGATGCATGCTTTCACCTATAATAAACTACATAGCATTTGTCAGTCACTCTATACATCCTTAATCTCCTAGTTCTCATCAACCCCTTAATACCTAGACCAATGAAACTGGCCTTATCACCAAGGGCTACCTAATGGGATTTGGCACTTGCTCATAAGAACAATTCCATAAGAGGAATCCCATATCTAATACCATATATTAGTTCAAATCAATGACTGAAGAGGTCTTAGACTTTTCAGGAGAACTTAAGGTGACCATTTAGCTGAATTGATATAGCATCAAAACATCTTCTAAATATATATGTCTATCCCCACAGACAAAGGCATAAATAGAGAATCTTTACTAAGAATAAAGACAACACAAAGACCCAAGACTACACAAAATGTGAGGATAAAGAGAAGACATTTACACCATCCTCTTACGGTTTGGCGAACCATATAGAAGAGAAGATGGAAAGAATACAATATCCAGAGGATGGGAAAAGGGTTACAAAATACCATCTTCCAAGTATGACAAGGTCATGGCAACTATAACTCACAGCAAAACTATACACTGGCTCTGGGTCCACAGATGGGTCCTCCTAAGAGTCAGCTGCAGAAGGGGCAAGGACCATGGTGGCCTACCATGGTCTAAAAGCAACCATCAGATTCTGGGAGAGGGGAAGGCATAGTTGCACACCCACTACTGAGCCAACCAGGCTCTGGTAGTTAGTCACACAGATGGCACTAGTAAAATTATGAAACACAAAACAAAACCAAAGTAATAAATAGAGGGAAGTGAACTACAGCAAGGAGAGGGTCCTACAGAAATGGGAGAGAAATAGGAAAGAGGAGGGAGTGACCAGAACAAGCACTGTGTATATATGAATCGTGAAAGAACAAACTTTACTAAGGGACCAGCCATGGTGGCACTCTGAAAGCAGAGGGAAGCAGATCTCTGTGAAATAAAGGTCAACCTGATCTACATAGCAAATTCCAGGCCAGCCAAACTACAATTGAGACCCTACCTCAAAACAAACAAAAAAATAGGCTAGAGACATGGCAGAGCAGATTAAGGTGATTGCCACCAAGTCTAACAACCTTAGTTGATTCCCCAAAATCTATAATATAGAAGAAAACTGACCCCTGTTAACATGTTGGTTTCTCCCGGTCCTGGAAAAGCTCAGTGCAGCAGTGTAGGGGAATACCAGGGCAGGGAAGTAGGAAGGGGTGGACTGGGGAATAGGGGGAGGGAAGAGGGCTTATGGGACTTTCAGGGAGGGGGAAATCCAGGAAAGAGAATATCACTTGAAATGTAAATAAAGACTATAACAAATAATTAAAAAAAAAAAAAGTTGGTTTCTAACTTACAAATATGAACCATTATGATACATGCCCGGAAATACATAAAGTAAAAGAAATAAATTTTTCATTAAAAACTTAACCATAGGAAAAAAAAACAGATGTGAGCCAGATGTTGCAGCCAAAACCTATAATCCACCAGCACATGGGAGATTGAAAAGGATCTAGAGTTCAAAGAAAACCAGTAAGAACTCAAAACACAATTAAAATTCCAGATGTAGCTTTGTTAGTTAAAAATTAAAATATAGCCGGGCGGTGGTGGCACTTGCCTGTAATCCCAGCACTCTGGGAGGCAGAGGCAAGCCGATTTCTGAGTTCGAGGCCAGCCTGGTCTACAGAGTGAGTTCCAGGACAGCCAGGGCTACACAGAGAAACCTTGTCTCAAAAAAAAGAAAAAAAAAGAAAAGAAAAAAAAATTAAAATATAAATATATTATATAGTCGGGCGGTAGTGGCGTACGCCTGTAATCCCAGCACTCTGGGAGGCAGAGGCAGACGGATTTCTGAGTTCGAGGCCAGCCTGGTCTACAGAGTGAGTTCCGGGACAGCCAGGGCTACACAGAGAAACCCTGTCTTGAAAAAAAACAAATCCAAAGAAAAAACAAGAAAGAAAGAAAGAAAGAAAGAAAGAAAGAAAGAAAGAAAGAAAGAAAGAAAGAAAGAAAGAAAGAAAGAAAGAAAGAAAGAAAGAAAGAAAGAAACTAAGATCATCCAAAACCAAATCCAAAGAAAAACCATAAATAAATAAATAAATAAATAAATAAATAAATAAATAAATAAATAAATAAATAAAGTCATTAATCCTAAGTAGAAAATAAAAGAAATTCCATTACCTGTCAGAACCTGGGTGAAATTCTGAAAGCAAGGAAGGTCGTCTTCGAAGCTGCTGCTGCTGCTGCTGCTGCTGCTGTTGCTGCTGCTGCTGCTGCTGCTGCTGCAAAAGCTGTGATGCCTGACTGACTTCGATATGAGAAGAGCGGTAATCAGGAACTGCAAACTCCTGGTATTACAATAGTTGTCAGTTAACTATTAACCACAAATAAGGACAGCATTATGAAGTTAAACCAAGCAATTAAGAACCAGTTAGTATGAAAACAAATGGCAGTGACAATTGCAATCCTTTACTGAGCCAATTTTTCACCAACATTTTAAAAATTTCTATCTAGTGATAGTTTATTCCTTTATGTATATGTGAGACCCTGTGTTTAGATATCACACATGCAGTAGATGCCTTCAGAGTCCAAAAGAAGGTGTTGGAACCTCTGGAGCTGGAGCTATAGACAGGAGTCCAGGAAACACAACTCCAGTCCTCTGAAAGAGCAACAAGCACACATGACCATTGAGTCATCTTTTCAATCCCTTACCTAAACTTTTTTACATTGACTTAATTTATTGTGGAGGTCAGGTAGGCTGTACACATGCCACATCATTTATGTAGAGATCAGAGGACAACCTGTGAGAGTCAATTCCCTCCTTTCTAGTATGTGGGTTCTGGGTATTAAACTCAAGTTGTCAGGCACAGCCACCTTGCTGGTTCATCATTTTAATTGTTATTGTTAAAAAAAAAAATCAATATAAAATTTCCATTTCTAATTTATTATCTATTTATGGAATTGTGATCTATATTACTCATATAAATAAATCTAAAATTCATGAATCTACTCTGAAATCTCAAAGTACACATGTATAATCTCAACACTCAAGATACTAGGCAAGTACATCCCATTGAATTTTAGGCCAGCCTGGGATACATAATGAGTGCCAGGCTAGCCCAGGGCTGCAAAAATAAGTCAGTCTCTCTCAGTGTCTCTCTCCCCTCTCTCTCTCTCTCTCTCTCTCTCTCTCTCTCTCTCTCTCTCTCTCACACACACACACACACACACACACACACACACACACTCTCAAAGGAAAGGGGAAAGGGGAAAGGGGAAAGGGGAAAGGGGAAAGGGGAAAGGATAAGGTTGATATGATAGCTCATACTTTTAATCCCAACTGGGACACAGATGCAGGAAGTACAAAGTCAGCCAGGTCTACAAAGAAGCTCCAGGCCAGGCAGGGCTACATAGCTAGACCTATGCTTTGATCTTATCTCTTCTTAAAAGTAAAAAGGTAGGCAGGAAGAAAGAAAAGGGAAAAAAAGCATTCCAGTAGCAAGTTCAAAACAAATCAGCTGGCAGAAACAGAAATTTTCTCTTTAAATCCATGTTTATGTACAAATGAAAAAGCTGAAATCCAGAAAAATCATCTTACTATGTAAGAGTATTAGTTTCTTCCATCATGACTAAAAGTTTTGGTTTTGTTTTTTAGATGTGTATGGTTATTCTGTCTACATGTATGTTTGCATACCATGTGTGCCTGGTGCCCAAAGAGGCCAAAAAAGAGTGTTTATCTAGTGATGGTTTTTTGCTTCTTTTTCTGCTGTTTAAATATTGGAGGATGGAGGAACAGTAAGAGCTTGGCCAGCAGTTAAGAGCATAGGGATGTACTGTTCTCACAGAGGACCTGCACCATGTGGGGCTGCTCACAACTGCTGGTTATTCCAGCTCCAAGGAATCTGATGCCTCTGGTTTCTCTGTGGGCACTACACTCACATGCACAGACATACAAAGAGATAATAAAAATAATAAATAATAAATTAGATCTTTAAAAAATAATGCTAACTCAATCACAAGAAAATAATTAAATATAATTACCAAAAGCACAGAATATACTGAGGTATATATTGAAAGGAATTAAAAACATGTAACTATAAACAAAAGTCTAAATATAAATTTTCACATATTATTTATAGTAGCCACTGAAGAAAGAAAGAAAACAACTGGGCCTGGAGAGGTGGCTCAGCAGTTAACAGCACACACTCCTGCTCTTTCAGATAGCCTGAGTAAAATTTCCAGCAACCACATGGTGGCTCACAGCCATCTGTAATGGAATCAGATGCCCTTTTCTGGTGTGTCTGAAGACAGCAACAGTGTACCCATATACATATAATAAATAAATAAATCTGGAAGGAAGGAAGGAAGGAAGGAAGGAAGGAAGGAAGGAAAAATGAAACAACTGTTTATTAATGAATGAACAAAATGTTACATCTATACATTATGCACCTATAAAAAAATAAAGCATTGAACATACTAGAAAATTACACTGACTAATCCAGATTTCAATGTCTAAATGTTATTAGTATTATTCCATTTACATGAAATACAAGATACAAATTCTTTGAAACAGAAAGTACATCATTGGATACTTAAGAAATGGTGTTTCATTGCAGGTGATAAAAATGTTCTGGAAGCCGGGCCGTGGTGGCGCACACCTGTAATCCCAGCACTCTGGGAGGCAGAGGCAGGCGGATTTCTGAGTTCGAGGCCAGCCTGGTCTACAGAGTGAGTTCCAGGACAGCCAGGGCTATACAGAGAAACCCTGTCTCGAAAAAACAAAATCCAAAAAACCAAAAAAAAAAAAAAAAAAAAAAAAAGTTCTGGGAGCACATGTAATACAAGCTTCAGAATACAAGTTTTATGTTATGTGAATTCTATGTAGGGAAGAAGTTTTGCAAGTCATAAATAGACAAAACTAAACTAAGGCTCAAATAGGAAGAGCCTTCTCTATAAGCAGATAATAGAAATTCAGAACTAAAGGGGAAATCATTTGAAATGTAAATAAAAAATATATTGAATAAAAAAAAAGATACCTCACAATTTTAAAAAAGTAAAAATTGAAAGAAAATCATTTAAAAGCTTATTATGTTCAAGAAAAGATGTAAAGGATTAAACGAAAGTAAGAAGAGAACAGTGAAAAGAATGAGTCAAGCAGAAAGCCCTTGCCCAGCAATCCTGACTACCTTATTTCAGTCCCCAGAGTTGTTCTGGATTCCCACACTCATACCACACGCTCTCTACACCCATACACACGCATCACACGTGTACACATCATAGTAACAGTAAGCAAATAAAATTTTGAAGTAGAAAAAGATATAACCTCATCAGAACAGGAACGGCATACACCTTTAGTCGCAGCACTCAGGAGGCAGAGGCAGTAGATCTCTGTGAGTCTGAGGCCAGCCTGGTCTACAGAGTGAGCTCTACGACAGCCAAAGCTATACAGAGAAACTCTGTCTTGAAAAATAAAGCAAAACATACAAAAGGACAAGCAATCAAAAAACCTTTCTTCCCACAAGTTGCTTATGGTCACGGTGTTTTCTCTCAGCAATAGAAGCCCTAAGACATGGTTCTTTCTTTCCTTGTTTTGTTTATTTTTCAGACAGAATCTGTCTGTGTAGTCCAGAGGGGCCTTGAACTGAAATATACCTGCTTCCACTTGCTGAGTTCTAGGGTTATAGGCAGATACCACTGCATCCAACATTCTTTTCTGTTTTTCTTTAAATCTTTTTCAATGCTAGCCTTTGTCCATTAAGCTGACAGCTTCACCTCAGATTTCATTTTTCAAAAGGTTAAGTTACTTATAGAAATTTTTTCAGGCTGGAGAGTTGGCTCAGAGGTTCTTTCTGAGGTCCTGAGTTCAATTCCCAGCAACCACATGCTGGCTCACAACCATCTATAATGAGATCTGGTGCCCTCTTCTGGCTTGCAGGCATACAAGCAAGCAGAATGCTGTATACATCAATAAATCTTTTAAAAAAAAAATAGAAACATTTTTTTCACCTTCCTACCATCAAATATCTCAGTGAAGTAAAGATATTTATTCTAAAACTAAGGAGAGGCCAAATTATCTAGCCAACTTCAAATTCAAACAAAATATGGAATATAAGCCAGGCGTGGTAGTGCACGCCTGTAATCCCAGCACCTGGGAGGCAGAGGTAGGTGGATTTCTGAGTTCGAGGCCAGCCTGGTCTACAGAGTGAGTTCCAGGACAGCAAGGGCTACACAGAGAAACCCTGTCTCAAAAAACAAAAACAAAAACAAAAACAAACAAACAAACAAAAATATATATGGAACATAAATATGGTTGTTAGCCTAGAAACTGCACACAACTTACTCTTTCTTATAAATAATTCCTACAATCACAATCAGAGAGATGGGCTAGTAAGATGGTTCAGCAGATGAAGGCACTTACAGTCAAGCCTGACAATCTGACATCAATCGCTGGAACCTACATGGTATCAAGTTCTCTGATCTCTACATGTACGCTGGAGCACACGCACACACAAAATACGTAATGTAAAAAGAAAAATTAAGAGGAACATTCACTATCTGAAATTTAGCAGAAAACCAAGAAGACAGATAACTAATTCTCTAACTTTGGATCCTCATAGATAAATAAATAGATGGCTCTGTGTGTGTGTGTGTGTGTGTGTGTGTTAAACATACAATTTTTGGAGACGTATGTATATATTAAATATGTATGTTTTTCAGATGGGGGTCTCATTTATCCCTAACTGGCTTCAAATTTACAGCCAAGTGGGGCCTTGAACTCCCAACTTCTAGCTTCTGATCCTCAAGTGCTAGAATTAAGGTAAAACACACACACACACACACACACACACACACACAAATATATTTTATTTATATATATATATATATATATATATATATATATAGAGAGAGAGAGAGAGAGAGAGAGAGAGAGAGAGATTGATTTTGAGATTATGCCTTACCTGTTGGTGTCGGGTACTGGGAAAGGTATACTGGACAGAATGTGAAGGATAACGACTTTGTTCTGTGCTGAAAGCTCCTTGGTTGGGAGGGTAACCTGAACTTGACATTATCAGTAAAGACGTCCTCACTGGGCTGTGAGATCAAGTCCAACAAACAACCATGTTTCTAGGAAGCAACCTACACAGAACAGGAAAAGAGAATTCTTAAGTACTAAAAACATGTCTTTCTAATAAATTATAACTGTAGCTATACAAACAAGACCACAATTTCCAGGCAAAGCTCCTCAAATATTTACTTGAAAGAAGTTATTAATGTTTGGGATGGGGGGCAGCTGGAGAGATGGCTCTGTGATTAAGAGCATTGGCTGCTCTTCCAGAAGACAGGGTTTCAAAATCCAGCTCACAACTATCTATACCTCAAGTTCCAGTGGATCTGACTCTCTCATACAGATATATATGTACATCAAACACCAAATATACTTAAAAATAAAGTATAAAGTTTAATAAACAATGTATCTTTTCCTCTACACAGACTATGGTAGATACACTAAAGCAGTGCAGAAACAGCTTTGACTTTTGCCTTTTCTTTCCAGGGTCAGTGCCCATGCGCAGCACTGGACTTTCCTTGTCCTTATTAAAAAGCTCTCCTTTTACTGAATTGAGGCTAAGTAGATTTTTTACTAAAACCTTGGTAACAACCCAACTGTCATATCTATCAACTGATGATAAAACAACAAAGGTATGGAGTAGAGGGCATTGTTTCCTAACTACGTAAAATATATGAAACTGTACCATAGCATTAAATAATTCACACTCTTATGTATGACTTGTATATACTAGTTCTACTTTAACATTTCACATTTTAATGTCTCCATAATAAATATTTAAGGGAAAATGTAAAATGCCTTTTTCTACACACCTCTGCATACCTATACTGTTCTAACAGCTGACACAGACTGACCAAGGCATGCTTCCTTGCTGTGAGGGGACACAAGACAATAAAGAACAATCAATGGACAGTGAAAAATAGTATCAATTTATAATAAAGCATGTAAATGAGATAATAAATAAGTGAGCAGGATGAGCAGGGTGATCTTAGAAAGCCAATCTCTGCTAGGATGTCACATGTCCTAGTTTCTGAAACAGCTCCATTCTGCATAATGGAATTATACAAGTCTCAGGCAAATGCAAACGTACCAAAGTCAAGGAGACTGAAGGAGACAGAGAGAGGATGGTACAGGCCTGAGACTAGGAGAGAACAGAACAACCAAACGAGTTCTGTAGGTTGTCTGAACGTGAGAGCCCTTTTTCATATACATACACCCATATATACTAAATATTAATTATATCCATCTTTATGTGGCATTTTTATTTGTTCTGGCATGATTTTCTCCATTCCTACATTTTAAAAATATTAGACTTCAAGTTTTAGGCTTTTCTTTAACATACATCTTCTTAAACATTCACAGGTTTTCTGGTCCAAAAAGGGCATAACTGTGCTTTCTTTCTTATTATTTTTATTAAATTGTTTTACGTACAATCCAAATGTTGCCCCACTTCCCTGTACTCCTCCCAGAGCTCTTCACCCTATTCCTCCTGCCATTTGTCTCTGAGAGGATGCTTCCTTACCCACCCACCCACTCACTCCTCCTCACATCCCTCTCCATCCTTCTTCCCCAGCAACCCCCCTCCCTGGGGCATCAAGTCTCTATAGGATTTAGGCTCATCCTCTCCCACTGAGGACAGACAAGGCAGTCCTCTGCTTCACATGTGCTGGAGGACACAGGCCATCCCTTGTATGCTCTTTGGTTGGTGGCTTAGTCTCTGGGAGCTCCCAGGGGTTCAGGTTAGTTGATACTATTGTTCTTCCTTTGGGGTTGCAATCCCCTTCAGCTCCTTCAATCCTTCCCCTAACTCTTCCATAGGGGTCCCCAACCTCAGTCAAATGGTTGGCTGTAAGTAGCTGCATCTGTCTCAGAGGACAGCCATGCTAGGCTCTGGTCTACAAGCACAGCATGGCATCAGTACTAGTGTCAGGGTTTGGTGCCTGCGCATGGGATGGATCCCAAGTTGGGCCAGTCACTGGATGGCCTTTGTCTTCATCAGGATTTCTACTCCTGCACAAACATCATGACCAAGAAGCAAGTTGGGGAGGAAAGGGTTTATTCAGCTTACACTTCTACATTGCTGTTCATCACTAAAGGAAGTCAACGACTGGAACTCAAGCAGGTCAGGAAGCAGGAGCCGACACTAGAGGCCATGGAGGGATGTTTCTTACTGGCTTGCTTCCTCTGCCTTGCTCAGCTTGCTTTCTTCGAGAAGCCAGGACTACCCCACCCACAATGGGCCCTCCCGCTTTGATCACCAACAGAGAAAATGCCCCACAGCTGGATCTCATGGAAGCATTTCCTCAACTGAAGCTCCTTTCTCTGTAATAACTCCAGCTTTTGTCAACTTGACACACAAAACCAGCCAGTATAGCCTTTCCTTCAGTCTCTACTCCATTTCTGTCCCTGCATTTTCATTGGACGGGAACAATTCTGGGTCAAAACTTTGGAAGATGGGTGGGTGGCCCCATTCCTCCACTGGGGGCCATGTTTATCTACTAGAGGTGAACTCTTTGTTCCCTCTCCCCACTATTGGGCATTTCAGCTAAGATCATCCCCATTGAGTCCTGGGAGTCTCTCACATCCCAAGTCTCTTGGACTTTCAGGATGTTCCCTCCACCCTCCACCCCCACCCCTCCCTGCCCCTTCCTGCCCCGCCCTGCCCCACCCCACCCCACCCAGCAGCTGCATATTTCCTTTTCTCCTGGCCCTTTGGGCTTCTCTCCTGCCCCCTCCCCCCATGTTTTCTTTCTTAATTGACAATTAATTGTCCCAATTTATCCACTTGGTGAAAAAAATAATATCTTTGTTACTCTTCAATAATTAAGCGAATATCCTGGAGATCCTGGAATATCACATATTGACATTCAAAAGGCGTTTACTGCAGTACCACAATAAGACAAATTACAGAAACTCTCAACTCCAGTCCATAGCCTGTAGTACATTTATATAAAAAAGAACTATACCGGAGTTACAATAGCTACAGCTACACATTTCAAAACAGATAGAACTCAAAAATGTTGACATTTCACCAAATATTAGCATATATTCCATAATTCATAATACACATATAATGTAAAAAGCACCTACTCAAGGATAATAACATCTCAAGAAGGACAACAATCTATGACACTATTTTTTCAAAACAAAGGAGATGGCAAGATGGCTCAGCAGATAACAGCATCTGTGGCCAAGCATGGCAACCTATGTTCCATCTCACATGGTAGAGGGAAAGAACTGGCTTCATCTTACCATCACAGGTACACTATAGCACACACACACACACACTCAACACACACACCAATAAATGTTTAAAAAAAAATTTAAAGCCAAAGTAAGTAAAATTAAACACGGCTGTTTTCTTAAACAACAACAATATATAGACAACTATTGGTTATATTGCTCTATGAACATTTTATTTATTTTATTTTGTTTACTTATTTCATTGATTTATTTAACCTGAATATATGCTATGTCCAGAACATGCAAGAGGAGAAGGTCTGAGTGGAATGCTGAATTACCTGGAGCTGGGGTTATACACAGCTGTCAGCCAGAACGTGGGTTCTGGGACCTAAGCCTGGGTCCTCTGCAAGAGCACCAAGTATTCTTGACTCCCAAGCAATCTCTCTAGCCATACATAAAGGAAAGTCATTTCTATTACTGACTATGATAATCGTGCTCACTAATTAATTTGGGCTTTTATGTCCTATTTTTTTACAATTATAAAAAACCTTTTTTTATTATTTGTACACTTGTGTACACACACAATGCAGTACAGCAGTGGTTGTCAAAGAATAACTCTGGAGTCAGTTCTCTCCTGCCTTTACATGGGTTTTAGAGGTCAAATTCTAGTGGCCAGCCTAAAAACATCTTCACTAGCCTGACACTAAAACAGGAGAGTGTGGTGACGTTTATGTCTGGAAGGACAAGCAAGCTTCCTTCACTGTGCTTTGTAGGTGCTTCCCTCTCAGAGCCTTTGCCTTTTACATTTAACACATCATGACTTTCACTCAAGAACTGAAGTAATCTTTTCAGGTATAATAAAAATTGTATTGAGAATTTTGGTTTCTTTAAAAACCCAGTCATGTTATGTGGATGTTTTTGTTTTAATCCCAGCTGAGAAATGTGGGGCTGCTTCAGATTGTCCATAATCAGTAACTATGACTGTCTGGTGCTCTAGGAGAGGCGTGATTTTTGCCAGTTGCTGATGGTTTATGTTTGAAATCTGGGGACTAATGAGAGGGTATAAAATGTGAGAGCCCTGAAAGGGCCTAAGGCATCTGCTCCTCTTCCTAGATTGCTGGATTGGTTGGAGATATCCAGGTGATAGAGATTGGATTTGCCAAACCCTACATCCCTAATCAGCAGGAAGTAGTCTAAAGAGGTCTATGCCCCCTTTCCCCTCTAACCTTCCTTCTCTCCTAGTGTTGGGGGTTGGAATGGATTAGAGTGAAATGAGTGTTGGAAGAGTGGTAGATAGAAGAACCCAATAAAGTAGCCCAAAAAAGCCCAACACAATCTCTGGATGAAGCCAGGCCTTATAATCCCAGCTCCTCAGGAGTATGAGAGGCAGGAGAGTCCTGTCTGGGATATAAAACTATTTCAAGGCCAGCCTGAGGAATAATTAGCAAGACTGTGCCTCAATAAAAAGAAAAACCCTCTAGAATCTAAATGTTGAATTCATAGACTAACTAAATGAAGTATCTTTATCTTTCTACTACTGGATCTTCTATCCTAGAGCATAATTATAGGTTTATGCTACAAGAATGAGTATAATGAAGATAGGAATACTAGCCAGGTGGTAGTGGTGGTGGTGATGGTGGTGGCAGCGGCAGCAGCACACACCATAAATCACAGAACTCAGCAGCAGCAGCAGCAGCAGCAGCAGCAGTAAGCACCATAAATCACAGAACTCAGGAGGCAGAGGCAGGCAGATCTCTGTGAATTTGAAGCCAATCTGGTCTACAGAATGAGTTCCAGGTCTCGAAAAACAAAACAAGCAAACAAAAAGATAGGAATACTTTATAAACATGACTAAAATATTTTATAAATGGTGAAAAAAGATACATGTAGAACACATACAGAAATCCTACTTGAGTAACATAAAAACATGTAAGAATTTCATGACAAAAATTTGATATATGCATATATATGTATACATATACTAATTTGGGGAACAGATTATATATATATATACACACATACACACACATGTATATACGCACAACACATACATATCCACTATCCCACTCCACATTTAATATTTAGTGACCCCTACCCACACTGGCTTGTCTCCTGTAGACAGCCCTGAACTAGCTGGGTAGCTGAAGATGACCTTGGCCCTCTGCTCCTGGCTCCACCTCCCCAGGGCTCTACCAACTGCGGTGCTTCCCCAGCCCACTATTAGTTTTCTACTCTAGCTATGTCGTTGTTACCCCTCATGCTGGAATCAAATCCAGGGTTTTGTACCTGCTAGGCAAAAATACTGGGGAAGAGGGGGATCAGTGAGCAAACCTGGGCCAATTTCATCATTTTTTTTTCAGTCTTTACCCAATTAGGCCTAGAAAATAAAATTGAATGTCCAGAAGTGACATTCAATCTAACTTAAGACAATTTTGAGAAAAAATTTTAAAAATCACCTGTGTGACAAAAGGGTGTGTACTTTAAAGATCATCCTACCTTTACAATTCTTTCATTTCTGTTGTACAGGGGTGAGAGCACGGACTAGCTGTTGCCTCTGCCTATTTCCTCCAAGACACAACACATGCAAGTTAGCAAATTTTGAAATCACCCAATCAGTCATCAGTGGCAGCCACAGGAGAAGCTGATAGTCTACCGTGTTTTGTAGGCTCTGTAGCAAGCAGACGCTTCATCACGCCTCCTTATCTTTTGGCTAATATCAAGTGCAGATGTTTAGCAGAACCAGAAACTCGAACCATTCAGGGCCATGCCCTTATCTATGTATCTGCACTTGCTTGGATTTGAAAAGCTAACAGTAGTGGGGTGTTGGGTGGAGGTAGAGGGTTATGAGTTTGTTTTTAGAAATAAGTATATATAAAAAAAAGAGTAAAATACATCTCAATCAGAAGTTTCTTAAAGTACCAAGATTATGAAATTTAAAAATCTATTTCACATCTTTGTCCTCCATGAGCTACCAGGCTGTCATCCCAGAAAGGAACCAAAATCAGTGTCTCCTTTAGAAATATTCTATGAGCCGGGCAATGGTGGCACACACCTTTAATCCCAGCACGTGGGAGACAGAGGCAGGCAGATTTCTGAGTTCAAAGCCAGTCTGGTCTACAGGGTGAGTTCCAGGACAGCCAGGGCTACACAGAGAAACCCTGTCTCAAAAAAACAATATATATAATATATATATTGTATATATATATATATATATACTTACACATGTAAGTACAATTACATAATGATAGCACACTACACTACATATACATTATATGTACATATACATTATGCTCTATCTTGCTCTTCTATATGAATGTTCATGAATATTTTCTTAAGGTTCAGAGAGGAAGAGACAAGAGGATTATGAGTTCAATGCCAGCTTGAGCTATGTACAAACAACTAAGAGCAAAAAAAGGAAATGAAAGGAATCCATGTGGTATAAGGTAAAGGGTTTTGTTTTGTTTTAGTTTGCAGTCTAATGTTCACCGTGTCACCTGCATTCAATATTACTATAAGTTGAGTGATTTATCTGTTTCCCTCTTTTATCAGTAATACTTCAGAATGTCCTAAGTTTTGAGGAATAATTTTAGTGAAGTTTGACTTTGAAATATCAGAAATAAACTATTCCAATATAAGAGCCAGTAAGTAGCAAAATCACAGGACCAGCCCTTAGTGACAAACAAATTTGCGGGTTACAGTCTATTCCAATCTCATATAACTTCAGCCTGGAGATTTTCTATGACCTCTGCGCTCAACTCATGCATAACAAGTTCTTTCCTTCTGTTTCCTAACTAGTGCACTTTCTCAAACATCTTACGTACAAGTCAAAGGCACAGAGGCAAAACCTCTGCTTCAGTAATAACATACCAACCCTAGAATCTCTCTTTTCATCTCTTTTCATCTGCTTTTCCTTCTACTACTCACTCTGGTCCTGGGGCATCGAGATTACCTCTACAAAGTACCCTGCAGTTTAAGACCAACTAAAATAAAAACAACCTAATTTAAAGCTACAGCTGAAAAGAAAGATGGCATTTTCAATGCCAATGTCAAACTATAAATTCAGTTCTTTTTAAAATTACTTTTACATTTACTTAGTGTGTATGCTTGTATACATGGGGGGAGGGATGGCAGAGGACAATGTGTAGGACTGATTCTCTCCTTCCACAACTTGGCTCTGGGGATTGAACTCAGGCTGTCAGACCTAATGGCAAGTGCCTTTACCTACTAAGGCATCCCATGAGCTGTAAATTCAGCTCTTGGGAACAAAACCCTTAGTATCCTTAATTCATGAAATGTAAATGCTCTGTGAACTCTTTGAGAAACTTGATCAAGCCAGGTATCAAGGTATACCCTTGTAGTCCCAGCACTCCGAAGGTGGGGGCAGAAAGGCCAGAGGTTCAAGGCCAGCTTTACCATCTCTGTTGGTACCTCAGAGGCCGGTGAGGGCTACTTTAATTTTGGAGAGATGAGACTGTCTCTCCAAAATTAAAAGTTAAAAAGAAACCAAGATTGAATAGGCAAGTGCCTCATATAAATTTCAACACATATAATGCTTTAGGGTGAAAACAATGTTAAAGCTAGATGTCGCTGTTATGAGAAGAGCACATCTCTGGATGCCACAGACAGATAAAGCCAGACTCTTATACAATCAGAGGATAAAATACACCAAGAGGAGCTGGGCAATGGTGGCACAACTGTTAATCCCAGTAAGAGGGAGGCAGAGCCAGGTGGATCTCTGTGAGTTGAGACCAGCATAGTGAGACCCTGTCTCAAAATAAAAACAAAAAATGGCAAAATGAAATTCTACTTAGATACCAGATACCTGTTTGAATCGTCTCATAACACACACACACACACACACACACTTAAAAACAAAATTTCAAATACAATCTGCCAAAAATAAAAGGCTAATCCTCCTCTCACCAGAACTCCTGACTTTTAGCCTATAGTCTTTGCATAACCAAAATGTACTTAGACAAGTTTTCAAGGTGGCCTATGCTATCTTGGAAAAATATCTAAAAATATACTTCTCTGTGGCAAGTCTTCAGGCAACTCTTATGAGAAGCAAGAGTGAATCTACCAATGAGAAGGAAGACTACATTTCACCAATGTGAATACAATTCTATTTATGTGTCTGAGTGTTTTGTCTGCATGTATGTATGAGCACATGCATGGCCAGTGGAGGTCAGAAAAAGGCATCGAATTCCCTGGAAAATGGAGCTGCAGATGGTTGCAATCCACCACGTGGGTGCTAGGAATCAAAGCCCTCTACAAGAGCCACAGGTAGGTGCTCTTATCTGATAATTCATCTCTCCAACCCCAACAGTTCAATTTTTAATTTATAAGCTAGCTAATAAAACCTGATTTTAAAACAAAACTACACACACACATACATACACACACACACTAAAGTAAATGTCCTCCTGATTTTAAAACAAAACTCTATACACACACACACACACACACAAAATAAAGTAGAATGTCCTCTTTGGCACAGTAGAAAATTACAGCAAACTACTAAGTTTTACTGATTTCCATAAAGAAGCCCAAGGTTCTAGTCTAACCTCTAAAGAATGTTACGCAGGCTAAGAAGGACCAATTTCAAACTAACAAACTAAAGACTGGGAATGATTTAAAGAAAGTCAATTATCTGGAAGAAACTAGAAATCATGTAACCAAATTCTGTAATTTGTATAATACTAGAATAAATTTTCTTATAATATAAAACATTACTATTAAAAAATAAAAAATAAGCTGGGCGGTGGTGCCGCACGCCTGTAATCCCAGCACTCTGGGAGGCAGAGGCAGGCGGATTTCTGAGTTCAAGGCCAGCCTGGTCTACAGAGTGAGTTCCAGGACAGCCAGGGCTACACAGAGAAACCCTGTCTTGAAAAAACCAAATCCAAACAAACCAAAAAAATAAAAAAATAAAAAATAAAAAATAAAAAAACAAGCCAAGCAGTGGTGGCACACGCCTTTAATTCAGCACTTAAGAGGCAAAAGTAGATATATCTCTGTGAATTCAAAGCCAGCAGCCTGGTTCACAGAGTGAGTTCCAGATCAGCCAGGATTGTTACACAGAGAAACCTGTCTCAAAAAACAAACAAAAAGAGCCACACACATACCTTTTATGACAGCTTAATGTCTTACTTAGAGACAAATAAATGGAGCCAGCTAGATAGCTCGCCAGGACCTGCTAAGCAACGTGTCCTAAGTTATAACCTGGGACACCATGATGGAATGAGAGAACAATCTCACAAAAGCTGCATAAATACACAAAATAAATAAACATTTCTTTCAAAAAAAAAAACCCACGGGGGGGGGGGGGGGGGAGAGATGGTTTGGCTCTGCAGTTAGAATATGCATTACTCTTGAAGAGGACCAGGGCTCACTCTGCACCCCAATGGCAGATCACAAACACTTCCAACTCCAGTTCCAGGAAATTCAGCGCCTCTTCTGACCTCCAGTAGATTTTTGCATGCATTATGATACACACAGATACACTCACACACACACATATGCATACAAAATAAAAGAGAGATGAATTGAAACAAAACAGAAAATTAAGTTAAACTACCCTAGACTCCAGAAAGCATGATACTCAAAGAAAATCTTTCATAAGAACATAATTGGTGGGGCTGGAGAGAAGGCTCAGCAGTTAAGAGCACTGACTGCTCTTCCTAAGGTCCTGAATTCAAATCCCAGCAACCACATGGTGGCTCACAACTATCCATAATGAGATCTGGTGCCATCTTCTGGTGTGAATGAAGACAGCTAAAGTATACTCCCATATAATAATAAATAAATCTTAAAAAAAAAAAAAAAACATAATTGGTGAGCTTACAGTAAGCATTCAAAAAAGAATTCATAAATAAAAAAATGGAGCTCCTTTATCCATAAAGTGAGAAGATTCACAAAACAGTAATTAAACAGTTACTGTGAAACTGACTAGTCCTCTGAAATTTAAAAAAAAAAATTTAATAGCAAAAAGGCAAAAACAAAAACAAAACCACTGGTGGCTCTTTCAGAGGACCAAGTTTAATTCCCAGCACCAATATAGCAGCGAACACCAGTCTATATAACTCCAGTTCCAGGGGATCCAATACCCTCATACAGGCATAAAGGCAAGCAAAACACCAATGTACATAAAATTAAAAAGGAAAATATTTATTTAGAAATATTTTTTTATTTAAAACATTAATTAAAAAAAAAATCAGGCCACATGGTGGTGGCACATGTTTTTAATCCCAGCCTGTAATCACATGGGCTGGAAAACACCTTACTGAAGTCTTTATTGTAAATACTGAATACTGAGTGAGAATACAGAAATCACAGATTAATTTCATGAAAATTGACTTCTCCCTGTCTCCCTGCCCCCAGTGCTGAGGTTACAGTTGCTAAGATTTCCCAGATTCTAAAAGTATTACAAATCTGAATTAGGTCTGAGCACACTTACCCACAAAACTTTTTCTTAACCCCAAGATTTCTTTTTGAACTCCACAAAATGTAAAGTTCACCCAAAGAATTCATAGACCAGAACAAAGTCTGAAGCAAATAAAATAAGAAACTAGTGAAAAAACCTACCAATGCTAAAATCATAAAGCAATGTAAAGGAAAATGCAATATGTACATCAAGAGAAAATAATTAGACAAATCAAAGTCTCAGACATGTTTGAAGTAATAATAATCATGTCTTTTTTTTTTTAAGATTTATTTATTTATCATATGTAAGTACACTGTTGCTGTCTTCACACACTCCAGAAGAGGGCATCAGATCTCCTTACAGATGGTTGTGAGCCACCTTGTGGAGGCTGGGATTTGAACTCAGAACCTTTGGAAGAGCAGTCAGTGCTCTTAACCACTGAACCATCTCTCCAGCCCATAATCACGCCTTTTAACTACTATTTAAAGATATTTAAATTTCCATTACTTCAAAATATTTTTATTTTTGTGTGATGTACATGATGTGTATGAATGATTATGATTATTTCAAACATGTTCAAAATTATGCTGTCTATGTTATTGCCAAGGGGCATAAACTGCCTAAAACCAGATTGTTCTGAATCTGAACTGTGAATGAGCAAACATCTCAACAATTTAACAAACACGAGGAAAAGGGCAGTCCACAAGCAAGATGATGTTAAATACAATCTAAGAGTCAGCTGGGTAGTGGTGGTGCACACCTGTAATCCCAGCACTCTGGGAGGCAGAGGCAGGTGGATTTCTGAGTTTGAGGCCAGCCTGGTCTACAGAGTGAGTTCCAGGACAGTCAGGGCTACACAGAGAAACCCTGTCTCAAAAAAAAACAAAAACAAAAAAAACCCAATAATAATAATAATAAAACAAACAAACAATCTAAGAGCCAAACCTGGCACTATGGTGTATGCCTGAAGTCACAGCTATTCAGGAGGCCAAGACAGGATTATTTCAACCCAGAAGCCCAAGGTTAGCCTGGGCAACACATAAATCCTTATCTCAAACAAACAAACAAAAAATGCACAATATATTCTAGAATTGAGGCTACATCAGTGATATAGCACTTGCCTACTGTGAGCAAGGACCTGGGTTCCATTTCATTTCTATACTGCTATCCTGCAGAAAGGTGCAGGGGTGTGCGCGCGCATGCACACACACACACACACACACAAGGAGTCCACATTTCAAGTACACAAGTAGAGGAAGTAATCAAAATCGTTTGGTAGCCTTGACCTTTCCCTTTGTTTCAGACTAACCTACTCAAGAATTAATTTCTATATTATATCACATCCTATAAAACAAGCATTCCAAATTTCTAATTCATATACTTTTTCTAGCACTTAAATTACTCCCGAATTTCCTTCCCTGCATACTTGTTAAACATTCTCACATCCAACAGTACCTGAAACTAAGATGCTATCATAGACAAACCAATCTCCATGTCTATTTTCCCATCCTCACAAAAATCCCATAAACTGGCAGGAATTTTTTTCTGAAAGAAATGCTTTGATAATGCACTGCTATTTAAATAACACGAGTACACTTCTATTTTTTTTTTAATTTTCCAATACTATTCAAGACTAATTGCCATGTATTGTATTAGTCTTCTATAGCAAACACACTAAAGCTAGCTCATAGTCTCTTATCTTTTAAGTATGCAACAAACATCCACTACTCCGGGAATGAGGTAAAGAAAAGCATAATTCTTTAAACTTAAATGTCTGTGGGCTTACATGGGCCTTACAGTTTAAAGGAAACCAAATGGACATGCACCTGAGTGCCACATTCTGAACCTGTTAGCAGATCCTAACCAGTCATGGAAGGTCATGCCTGCAGTCCCAGGGCCACAGTCTCAAAACGAGCCCACACTCCAGAGTGAGCCAGAGCTAACCCTTCAAGACCCTGTCTTACCAGGTGGTGGTGGCGCAGCCTGTAATCCCAGCACTCTGGGAGGCAGAGGCAGGTGGATTTCTGAGTTCGAGGCCAGCCTGGTCTACAGAGTGAGTTCCAGGACAGCCAGGGCTATTCAGAGAAACCCTTTCTGAAAAAAACAAATCCAAAAAAAAAAAAAAAAAAGGCCCTGTCTCAAATATAAACAAACTCAGTAACCAAATAAAAATAAATAAAGTAATATCCAGAACAAAACTATACACTTTAGAGAAAAGGCAATAGGAGGAAGATCTCCCGGTTGAAGGGAAACAGCATTAAATCACTGGAAAAAAGCAGTTCATATAAGTAGAGTGTGAGAGAGCAATGTGCAAAAAGAACAATCCACAAAAGAGGGTAGTTTAAAGAGGAAAAAATACGCCTCTTCTTGGGGGACAGGGTGAGACAGGGTCTTGGTACCTAGTCCTAGCTGGCCTAGAATTCATAACAGACTACGTTCAATTTGCTGTGATACTCCTGCCTCTGCTTCCACAGGATTACTGGCATGAACCACTACATCCAATCTGGAAAAACTCATAATAAAATGCAAAATAGATAGACTCAACAGCACAGATGTTATAAATAGGCAAGCATGCCATGCTTCACTATTATTTGTGTAAAAATTATGAACTGAAATGAACTAATACAGACAGGCATGGTTGTGCTCTGGAGAGAGAGTCAGCCTGGTCCACACTGTACAAACTCCAGGACAGCCAGAACTACATAGAGAGATCCTGTCTCAAAAATGGATCAGAGAGACATAGAGAATATGAATGAATAAATAATACAGCTTTTGCTTTAAAATAAATTTTATGGCCTTAGTATTTTTAGAAAATTAGTATTACAAGGCTAAGGATACAGCTTAGTGGTAGGATATCTGCCCAACAAGCTCTAGGCCCGGAGTTAGATTGCCAGCACTGGGATGTGGTAGGTGGGAAACAACAGCCAACAAACTGACTACAGATGGTCTTCTCATTGAAAATAAGCTGGGCCTGGTGCAACTACAATAGGAAGAGAGCAGAGGCACAGGACTGAAGCCATCCTGGTCAGCAAGACCCTGCTTAAAACATTTTTTTAGAATAAAACATAGGCTGGAGAGATGGCACTGTGGTAAAAAGCATTGGCTGCTCTTCCAGACAATCCAGGTTTAATTCCTTACACCCACATGGCAACTCAAAAACCTCTGAACCTCTAGATTCAGGGGATCCAATGGCTTCTTCTGGTCTCCAATGAGCACCAAATGCATGTAGAAGACAGATATACATGCAGGCAAAACACCCATACACATAAAATCAAATTAAAATTTGAAAATAAATACAAATTGTTTCTTATATCTAGAAATCAGAGTAAGAGAAACAAGCAAATTACTGATAATAAAATTTCCGCCACTATTAATATTTAAATATCATTAAATGTAACTAGGTCAGAATAACCTAAAAGGATCTACTTATTTAAAATGCTCATCAAGCTGGGCAGAGGTGGCATATGCCTTTAATCCTAGCAATCTGGAAGGAGAAGCAGGTGAAGGCAGATGAATCTCTGTTGGGTCTGCAGCCAGTCCGATCTACAGAATGAGTCCCAGGACAGCCAAGACTATATATGCATTGAAACTGTCCCAAAAAAAAAAACTAAAAAAATAAATAGAACAAAAGTTCATCAAAATAGAGGAAAAACTTAAGCAACTACATAATGCCCCATGACAACCAAATCAGTAGCATTTTCTTCAAACTGTATATTCATTGCAGAAATGTAAAGTTATAAAATACTTTAAATTCAATACCTACACTGAACATCCAAGTGATCACTCCTTTTCTAGTCAATCCATCATCAAACTCAAGTGTTCCACATATTATAGGTTATATATAATGAACACCATATTAGATATCAGAAATGTGCCTTTTGTTCCTGTCCAATAGCAATAACTTGGGCAGATCATTTCATTCTCTGCTACCCTTAAAATATTCAAATATAAAAGTTAACTACATCTATATATGGCTGTACACGCTAGAATTCTACAAATTATAAGCTATTTATTTTAACCAATTTAATTTGTTTTTGAGATCACAGCTAAATGAAAAGTTAACAATATGGAATTAAACTGGAGAACTGCACAGACACTTATCAGTGTGTTTGCTATGTCTCTGACTTTCAAAGGCAAGTGGGTGGAGGGAACAGGTTATACTGAAGACTACACAAGTAACTTTCTTTACTTTCTTTTCTTTTCTTTCTTTCTTTAGGTTTTTCAAGTCAGGGCTTCTCTGTGTAGCCCTGGCTGTCCTGGAACTCACTCTGTAGACCAGGCTGGTCTCTTGTCACACAGATTCAAAAACAATTGGCCTCGAACTCAGAGATCCACCTGCCTCTGCCTCCCAAGTGCTGGAATGAATGTTATCCAAGTAACTTTCTGACCACATGAGCTCCTGGGGTAGCAAAAATGGCTCCAAAATATAATAAATTTTCAAGAAAAAAAAAGAACACAAAAATACCAAAATAAAAACAGATGATTCACATAGCTGCTGCTACACTGCAGTGGTTTTCATAGTTTTTCAACATTCCCCAAGGAGGCCTGATAGGGAAAGAAATGCCCTCTTCAACATTAAAATTACTTTTTGTATCCTCAAATACAAGAACAAAACATCAATTATGCTGACAACTGAATTACTTGTATCTATAATTCATTTAAAACTAAAAAAGAAATTATTTAAACTAAAAGCTCTTATTTTTGCCTTGATAGCATTTAACATAAAAAGTACTTCATACTAGCTAAAACAACTGAATAATTGAAATTATACAAGTCTCTGACCTTTAAATAAGTCTGTTCATAGCACTTCTGATCAACCTTTATTTCTTGCTTTTACACTATGGTCTAATAAAATACGTGTGAACTAAAAGAACAGATGAAGCCAGGTGCTGTGGTACCCACCTGTACTTTCAGCTATGTAGGTGTGACATAAGAATCACCTGAGTTCAGTTCTAGGCAGGCAGCCTGGACAACATACACCATCTCAAATTAGGAAACAAGAGCTGGTAAGATGACTTAGCAGGTAAAAAGCCCGTGCCGTCAAGGCTGCCAACAGGTGCCTGAACCAGCTCCTAAGAGCTCCCTTCACTTCCCCAGACATGCATGGACATGCACACTCACAATTAATAAATGTTTTAGCTTGTTTTTTGAGACAGTTTCTCTGTTTAGCCTTAGCTCCTTTCATAAACCAGGCTGGCTTCAAACTCACAGAGATCCACCTGTTTCTGCCTCCAAAGTGCTGGGATTAAAGGCATGCACCACCACCCCCCAGCATAAATGTATTTTTAAATAAATTTTTAAAAAAAGAAAGAAAGAAAAAGATGAGGAGTAACTAAATGCATAAGAACAGTACCATTTCCAGGACCAATAAAATTATGAAAATACAACTAAGATAGATTGAAAGATACAATTCAAAATGAATAATAAAACAGAGGAGGGGGAAGGAGGGCAAAGTAGAGAGAGATCTAAAAAAATAATAACCTGATAATTCACCTACATCAATCTCAGGTCTAAACAAAAGCCTTTGATTTCTAAAACAAGAAACAGTGGCAAAGAATTCATCATTTCACAAAAATGAGTAAGGAAATCTTAAATGCTATAAAAACTGGAGTGACCTGAACTGGCTGCCCTGGAACAACTGCAATCCAATTAAATCCAAAGAAGTTAACTTCAGGCATTTTATTTTTCTACATCTTGCAGATAGTCCAACGCTTTTGAGTTCACTATGTATTTGTTCATTTTTATTTTATGTGTAATAAATGTTTGCCTACATGTACATATGTGCATCACATGTGTGCCTTGGAGGACAAGAGCATCAGATCCCTAAAACCTGACAGGTGCTGGAAACCAAGCCTGGCTCTCCCGCCAACATAAAGAGCGCCAACCACCTAGCCAGTCCCAGTTTACTTCATTTTTTTTTTTTAATACTAGATACTCAGTTAAAATTATATATTATCGGGGCTAGAGAGATGGCTCAGTGGTTAAGAGTACTGACTGCTCTTCAGAAGGTCCTGAATTCAAATCCCAGCAACCACATGGTGGCTCAGAATCATCTCATAATGAGATCTGACATGCTCTTCTGGTGTGTCCGAAGACAGCTACAGTGTACTTGAATATAACAATAAATAAATCTTTTTAAAAAATTATATATTATCTACTCCTCTTCTTCCTTCTTTGAGACACAATCTCTCTAAACCTATTCTGTCCTGAAACTCACTATGTAGACCATTTTTGCCTCAAACTCACAGAGATCTGTTCATGCACAGTGTTAAGATTACCATGCCAGGCAATATAATCTTTAAAATTCATAGGAGAGGATCATAACTATATAAATACATGAGCAACAAGTATATTCTGATGAGTTGTAACATGAATACTTATTCTTCTAACTACACCATGATTTGCAGATAAAACATTACTCTCACAGAAGCATAATCCTTTTAATCTCTTTAAAGCATCTTCATAATTTGTTTTTGAAACAAGGTCATGAATATCCCAGATTGTCCTCAAACTCAATATATAGCTGTAGACAACCTTGAACTTTTAATCTTCCTACCTCCAATTCCTGAGTGGATATGTCCCTGCTTTTATGTGATGCAGGGACTCGAAACTGGAGCTACATGCATGCTAGCTGAGCTTTCTACCACATGGGCTGCAGCCCATTCCAGTTCATAACTACTTACTCAGACTAGAGTCACAAGAACAAAACCTGTGAAGGCAGAGGTTTTTCTAATGTTATGGATAAGAAAACTAAAGCACAAAAAAGTTGAACATGTTCTAAATGCCAGTAAAGTGAAGAGAGAATTACAATTCGTAGTATTACAGTTTCCCAGGTGTTTTGGTATGGCAATTAATCACTTTCTAGATATGTGTAAACACAAACATACACACACACAGGCACAAAGTTTGATTTTCATTGACAGGTGCACTTAAGACAAAGCTATAAATATTTTACAAACGGAAACAACCACTGGAGTTTTCTTTTTGTTTGTTTTTGAGAGAAAGTTTTTCTGTGTAGCCCTGGCTATTCTAGAACTTGATCTGTAGATCAGCCTGGCCTTGAACTCGCAGAGATCCACCTGCCTCTGCCTCTGGACTGCTGAAACTAAAGCTGATTCAACCACTGGACTGTAAGAGAATGAGAAAATAAGATTTTTCTCTAGTAACTTAGCTTTATTTCTTCTGTAATTTTTACCCATATCTAAGTAAGTCAGAGCTTGAGCCCAGACAAATATGAACTGGCTCATCCAATAAATGTATGATAAGTTTTAATATATTAAATGGAGGACATGGAGACATATTAAAACATTTCCCCAAATTATTAAAAATTAAATAAAAGTATGCCAGGTGCGGTAGTGCAAGCATCACCACATAAGGAGGTACATAGGGAGTCCCAGTCAGCAAGTGCTACAGGCATAAATGGTCTCAAAACAAACAAAATTAATTAATTTAAAACATCAGCTCTGCATTTATCCACCAGACAGTCCTTGTGACGCAGAACCATCATCAGCTATTAATCAAGATGAATGACTATGTGTGGGGCAGTTTTACATCCCAGGCCTGCTGCCCTTTGTATACAGCCAAGTTTAGGCTCCCATCATTCTCTCACCGGGGTGCACACAAGGAATGTAAATTTCAATTACAATAGGATATAATTAGGGTAGCAAGCAAATCTGATACAGGTGAATATATTAATCCCAAAGAATAAAATTACCCATAACGCTACTCTCCAACGTTAACTCTGTTGAACAGGCACTGTGGCAGATACAACCTGGCATGTCTTAGGCAAATACTTTTCGAAAATATCACTGATTCCCAATCCACTTCTTTGCATGACTATTCTTGGTCCACACTAATTCTAAGAACGCAGTGTCCTTTCCGTTAAGGTTGCTTTCTCAAGTACTTTCTCAAATTCCGGTCGTCGTCGTCTCCCCCCAAAAGGGGGGTGCACTCTCCCACTTGGCACAAGAAAACACCAATAACAAACGGCAGGAGGCAGAGGGTGCTGCTCTTTGCATCTGCACCACTACCAACCCTTCGCCATTATACCTCAAGTGGGCCAGTTAGAAAGGTGAACTACTTTGCTCTTCACACACTTGTCCATCGCTGTCACCCTCCTTAACCCCTTCCACACTCGCCAAACAGCCACCAACTCTCCCTCAGAGTGGGCCTAGGCGGGTCACCTGCGCCGGCCCCACCCGAGGCCGTCCATCCTCGCACCCCCTCCTCCAGTCCCGCGGCACCGCACGCCCCTTCCCCACTGGACAGATACCTCCGGCAGATGTCTGCCCGCCTAAGGCCATTCTTCCTCCAAACTCCAGAAGCCTCCACTCGTCTAGCCTCAACTCCCCGCCGCACCCGACTCGCCCCTGGGTGGAGGAGAGGAAAAGACCGGCGGCTGGGACGGGCCCCAACCCTGCGTACTCCGCGACGCCCCTGGCCCGGCCGATCCGAGGCTGGCGCCCTAGGAGCCCTCGGAAGCTCCGGAGCGAGCAGGGCCCGGAGGCCGGGGCTGCAGGCGCCGAGCCTACTCACCGGGAGCTGGCGGAGCGTGAGAGCCGGCGCGCCCCACGGCCGGACGACCAGGGCGCGGCCCCGGCGCGCGGCCCTCCGCCCGGCCCTCGCTCGGCGCGGCGAGCTGGGCGCTCACTCCAGCCGCCGCCGCAGCTTCGCCACCTTAGCCGCCATCTTGCCTCAACCCCACTCCCTCCCCCTCAGGCCCGGCGGCCGCGCTGAGGCGGCTCCGACTCCGGCTCCTCCTCCTTCCGGAGGGTTGGGGAGAGGACTCCCTCCCCGGGCGGAGTGCGGCTCTTACCTCGGCCTCGCTTCCTGGGTCGCAGAAGCCGCGCCGGTTCTTTTCAAGTTGTCCCTCACACTCAGACCCGCCCCGGCAGCGCTGCCTCGGGCCTGACCCGCCGCGGCAGCCATCGCGTACTCGGCCTGGAGCGTCCCCGCGAGCCTGCCACTCCCGCGCGCCTGGGGCCTTCCCCTCAGGCGTGGGAAAGGACAAGGAGCCTGGCGCGAGGCTAACCTGGCGACCCCTGCGCGCCGCCCAAGCGGCTGCACGGTGCTCGCCGAAGAGAGAAACCTGCGCCCACGTGGCTGGGATGCACGTTAATTTCACCCCGAGTGTTCATCGGAATGGCGGGCGAGGCCTCCTCCGCGGCGTGTCTCCTTAATCTCTACCTCTTAAGAGAATTTAGAGGCCCGCCGAGCACAGTCTCGGCCTCACCCTTCCAGTGAAATGACGTTTCCTCATAGCCGCTTACTTTTTCCTCTGACAAAGCCGCCATCTGAGAAAGAACAAATGGTGACCCGCTTCGGAAAACTTTTATTTTTCCGGATAACGGGCTGTTTAGACCAAGTTTGAAGTCATTAAAAAAAAAATGGGTTAGAAAATGAAGTGAAAGGAGAATGTTGACGTTTTAAAATGTTTCCCTTTTGGCCGGCGTGCTGACACGCCTGAAATCCCAGCTCAGGAGGCAAAGGAATGGGGATCATTGCAAATTCGAGGCCAGCGTGGTCTCTGTATATAGTGAGTTCAGGGGTACGATCTCAAAATCATTCTAAAATGCTTCCCTTTAAGCACACTGAACGGTAGGTAAGAAAGACACTAGACCGCACAGTTCGGCTTAGCCCCGAAACTGGAGCGGGTAGAGGATTTCGCCACATTTGAGTTTCCACGTTAGACCGCGAACCTTGGTCTCCAGCCGCTGCGCCCGGAACCACGGAACGCAGTTTCAGCGGGCTCAGTTTTCCCGCAGGGAGCCCGAGTCCACCCGCAGCCTTCCTTCCTGCGCAGGCGCAGTGCCACTTACCCGGCATGGAAGTGGTAGGTGTCTTGTGTGTGGCGGTGGCTGTCCTGACTTGGGGCTTCCTCCAGGTTTGGAACTCGGCGGAACGAATGAGGTCTCCGGAGCAGGCGGGCCTGCCGGGAGCCGGAAGCCGGGCCCTTGTAGTGATCGCGCACCCGGACGATGAAGCCATGTTCTTTGCTCCCACGATGCTAGGCTTGGCACGCCTGGAGCAGCAGGTGTCCCTGCTCTGCTTCTCCTCAGGTAGGAGACTGTTGGAGGGTCGCTGGGTTAGAGAGCTAACTGTTCTCAATTGACTTCTTCCCGAAAGGTTCTTCTGTCGTAGGTGGCTCCTTTCTCTGTGCTCGTCACGGGCTGGGGACAGAAACAGCCGGCTTCCCAGATAGGTTGGGGAACCCCGAGTGAACTCCACTCTTCCAAATCGAGGAGCAGAAAAATGGTGGAACTTTTGAACACATCATTGGTTCCGTTCAGCACCTTCATGTTTCTTTGGGAACTGCGACTGTGCTGGATGTTTTGTTTTTTTAAGACAGTCTCACTGCAGCCTAACATCCCAGGCGTGAGCCGCTGTGCCTGACCTGTTATCCTGAGGAACCGTCCAGTTGCAAAAGGGTCAAATATAATCGTGCACCAAACAATCTGAGCTGTATGGTGTCTGCTCAACCCACCAAGTTTCTTTCCTAATAATAGCAAAAGATCTTCCTGCTGCTTTGAAATCCATTTTCTGCTACAGAGATGCATGTGTCAAATTGGGAGATTTTTTGTTGTTGTTGTTTAACTTCAGACAGATAGTAAGTACATTTATAGATAATTTTAGAAGTCATCTGTACCCAGCTTTTATTAAAAGAATTCTCCAAAAATAAGACTTGCATAATGATACAGACAAAACCAAGAAAACTATGATACCCTAAATATAGTCACGACTACACAATGTAAAGTGTATACATACTTTTTATGTATATATTTTATGATATAGCAAATTTTATGATAATGCAAAGTATTCCTTAATAAAGCTGATTTTCAAAATTGCTCAGGACCTCTTTTCCCATGTGGTTGTCGTGTTGTTCCAGTTCTTCACTTTTTAATAACAGATTTTTCACAGGAATCACATTTTATACATTCTTTTCTCTTAGCACCACTCTCTATTTACTTAATATATATCTATGCTAGGCTTTATTCTAGATCACTGTCATCAGGATTGATATATAAAATTGGCAGAATTTGGGAGAATTATTCTTGGTTTTTAAACAAAAGTTAATGTAGATTTATTAAAGAAAAAAACAAAACAAAAAACAGAGTGGTGAGGCTCCAAACAAGGAAAGCAAACCCTCGTTCTTTTTTTTTAATTTATTTTATTATATGTATGGGTGTTTTGCCTGTATGCATGTATGTGCAGTTCATGCACACCTGTTGTGTACAAAGACTGAAAGAGGAGGATGTTGGATTCCCTGGAACAGGAGTTATAGCCAGTTGTGAGCTACAATAAGAATGCTGGGAACCTGTTGGGCAGTGGTAGCAAATGCCTTTAGTCCCAGCATTCCAGAGGCAGGCAGATCTGAGTCCCAGGCCAGCCTGGTCTATAGAGGGAGTTCCAGGACTGCCAGGGTACACAGAGAATCCATGTCTGGGGAGGGGTGGGGGGGTAGGGGGAAGGGTGCTGGGAACTGAGGCAGTTCTAGGTCCTCTGAAGAGCATGGAGTACTCTACACCTCAGCCAACTCTCTTACCCCCTTGTCTTATGTTTTATACTATAATTATTAGAATTGAATTATACACAAATGTTTCAAGATTTGCATCAAATCTGCATTTGTTTGCAAGATAGTATGGGTTCAGTATGTCCTTTAATATTAATATTTAATATTTTCTAGATTATTTGCAATAGAACTTAAAAATTTAGGTCAAGAAATCAATTTGTCCTTTTTTCAGTTCTTAAATTTGAGACAAAGTTCTCAAACATGCTGGACACCCAGCCTCCCAAAATCTTTAACTAATAAAAGATATAAGCATTCACTTAGCAATCAGTACTTGTACTGTTGTATTTATTTTCTCTGAATACAACTTGCCATTTTTAATTGGTCGCTGTTGCCGGGCAGTGGTGGTGGCGCACGCCTGTAATCCCAGCACTTGGGAGGCAGAGGCAGGTGGATTTCTGAGTTGAGGCCAGCCTGGTCTACAGAGTGAATTCCAGGACAGCCGGGGCTACACAGAGAAACCCTGTCTTGAAAAAAAAAAAAAATTGGTCTACTGTTGTAGTAAAAAGCAAGAAAATAGTAATGTTTAATATAGTGTAGAAAGGGCTGGAGAGATGGCTCAGCTGTTAAAGGCTAGGCTGACAACAAAAACAAACATATAACGTAGTATAGAACAAACTGTAATGGAGAGAGTGCAGTGGGCGGGCCATAGAGAAGAGTGCTGATTCTCTTCTCAGAAGTTTTCCTTAAAGGCTCCAAATAGGTTTTCTTTTGATCTGGGCTTGAAAAAAAGATTATACAGGAAGCAGGGCTACTAATCCTTCTAGGCAGTTAAGTCTTGTTCAAATAGCCTATCCCAACTACATCCTCAGTTCAAGGGGAAGGGAGAAGCAAAAAGACGGTTGTCCTGGTGGTGGGGACTTGGTTTTCCTCAGCCATCCTAGGAGAGGATTTCCAGTTTCCAAATAGACATTGAATCACTAAGAATTTAACAAGAAAGCGCTAAGGCCCTGTGGCTCCTCGACACACCCAGGCTGCTCAGTTGCTTTGTGCGCCATGTCAGTTGATGAGACATCTAAGTACATTTCAAGAAACATTAGTTCATTAAACTGTTCTTTTAATCTGTTACATTAATTTGTATGAATGTATGAGCCTGCATGCCGTGAACCCCACATGATAGTCAGAAGACAACCTGCAGGAGTCGGCTGTCCCCTTCCACTCTCAGCCACTGGGACTGAACTAGGTCATCAAGCTTGGCAGCAAGTGCCTTTACCCACTGAGCCATCTATCTGGCCCCAAGCCACTATTTAAGAAATTTTTAAAAAGAAGTGAGCTAGAGAGACTTCCTCAGCAGCTGAAGAGGCTTACTGCTCTTCTGGAGGGCCTAAGTTGGCTCCCAGCACAAACTTCAGGAGGCTTTTAACTGCCTATTTGAGATTCAACAACCTTTGGGTTTCTACATGCACCTGAACTCACGTGTACATACCACCCCATGACACACATTAGACATAAATGAAAATAAAATTAAATCTTAAAAAGTGTGGTAGCGGCTGGGCAGTGGTGGCGCATGCCTTTTATCCCAGCATTTGGGAGGCAGAGACAGGCAGATTTCTGAGTTCAAGGCCAGCCTGGTCTACAGAGTGAGTTCCAGGACATGTGGCTATACAGAGAAACCCTGTCTCAAAAAAAAAAAAAGGGTGGTAGCATATCTTTAATGTCAGGACACGGGAGGCAGAGCAGATAGATTTCTGAGTTCAAGGCCAGCCAAGTTTACATTAGAGAGTTCCGGAACAAGAATTACCCAGAGAGCAGGGGAAGATTAGAATCATGAAAGGCAACATTTCCCTCTAAATTGTGCCACTAACTCATAGGGGATTCTATACAGTAACTCTGTGTGTGTGTGTGTGTGTGTGTGTGTGTGTGTGCCTGCATGATCTCCATACTATTCTTATAGTCTTTTTTTTTTTTTTTTACTTTATTTGTACACTAGTTTTTCCTGAATATGTCTATGTATCACTCTGTGCATGGTGCCCATGAAGGCTAGGAAAGGCCAGTGGATCCCCTGGAACTGGAGTTACAGACAATGTGAACCTCTATGTGGGTGCTAGGAGATCCTCTGGAAGAGCCGTAACTGCTCTTAACTGCTGAGCCATTCCTCCAGCCCTGACATCTCTATTTTAAGTACTGTAACTTTTTTTAAAAAAATGTTATTTTTGCCAGGTAATAGTGGCCCACACCTTTAATCTCATCGATTGGGAGACAGGCAGGTGGATCTTTGTGAGTTCATGGCCAGCCTGGTCTATAGAGCGAGTTCCAGAACAGCTAGGGCCACACAATGAAACCCAAAACCCTGCCTGAAAAAAACACCCCGCATATACATACATACATATACGTTATATATGTGTCTGTTGTATATGGGTGTAATTTTTATGTTTGTGGTGAGGGTATACATATGTCATGCCATATGTGTAAAGGTTGAGGACAGCCTTGTGGAGTGACTCTCCCCTTCCACTTTTACATGGATTCCAAGGTTCAAACAGGTTACCAGGCTCAGCACCTTACTGCTAAGCCATCTCACCAGTCAAATTACTGAAACTTATAGTGTGGTTATCCAATATGATCAAACCGCTGATTGTTCCTCTGGGCAGGCCTGCTTTTTTTTACCTTTTTTTTTTTTTTTTTTTTTTGGTTCTTCTAAATACTTTTAGAATTCGGCTGGTCATTATTCAAGGAAAAACCTTACATTTCCCCCACCCCGACCCCACCCCTGCATTGGAATTTCACTGACTTGGTGTCAGAAGAGGACATATCAATAACAAAGTCTTTCTGGCAATCATTTTATGATGTCTCATTTCTGTTGGCCTTCTTTCATATCTGTTAAGAGTCTTGTTTGGTTCTGGTTTCTGTGCTGGGATGGAGCCCAGGTCATTGAGCATGGGAAGCATGTATTCTACCACTGACCCACACCCCAGTCCTTTAGTATTGCAATGTTATCCAGGCCAGCCTCAAACTTGTGGCTCTTCTGCTTTGGGTCCTGAGTAGCTGGGACGGTAGGCACGTACCACCATATCTGGCTGTTACTGGTGTTACAGTTAAGGTCATACATACCGAGATGGTGTTTATGCAGTTCTGTCCTTTAATCTGCTTCCGGTTTGTGCCTAGGGTTTCCTATCACACATGTTACAATCTCTGTTATGCTCTTATCCTTGATGTCTTCAGTTAAATAGACCTCCAAATAACACCCAATTTCAGTAGTTATGTCTAATTCTGTTTGTTCTTACAACTTATTCTGGGTTTTTCTATGTGCATTTTGTGATTTTTTTTTCTTATATGTTATGTGCACATGGGTCACCATATTTGTGGTAACAGATGAATGATTTGATTTTTTCTAATATGTATTTTGTATGTGTGTGAGTGGGTGTTGTATGTACACTTGTGTGTGCTGCTATGCATATACAAAGACTAGAAGAGGACATAGGGTATTCTGTTTTATAACTCTTCCTCATTCCTTTTGAGACAAGGTCTCTCACTGAACCTGAAGCTAGGCTGGCAAAGCATCTGTCTCCAACCCCGCCACTATACAGGTATAGTGGTCACAGGTTTTGCATGTGCATGCTAGGGATTCAAACTCTGGTCCTTGGGCTTGAGCAGCAAGCACTCTTACCGGCTGAGTCACCTCCCCACCCCTGGTGATGTACTTTTGCCTCAGCTAAAGCCTTTGCCTGCCCCAGGTCACTCCAGAAGATCATAGCTAGAAAAGCAGTTTAAGTTGAGGTTCCAAACCCAAGTGTCTTATGGTTACAGACAAAGCACGGTATCCCTAGTCCATGATGGGAACCTCAGTTGGGCGCTGCAAACCTGGAGCTGCAATTTCAATTAGAAGTTCTACATGTGATGTGTCCAAGTAACTTTCTGCTTCTTTACAACAGAGTAGCAGATGTCCCAGGCAGGTGTCCTGAGAGAGAATCCAGGGGCAGCCATGTTGCTGCTTTAGAAATCCTCCAGTATCACTTCTACTACATTTCCTTGTTGATGTGGTCCCAAATCTCATTAGGTCCTAGGAGAGAAGTCAATGCCATCTACTGATAGGCAGCATCAGGCTCCTCGAGATTAATGTGGGGCTAGAGATACTGCTGGGGCTATTTTTAGAGTCACTCACACCACAGAACATTGAGTGGAAGTTTAAACCTGAGGGCTAACATTTTTCTTAACTTACTTCCCAAGCAAGCGAAGTCCAAGCATCCCTGTGTAGGGTGGACTTTGTAGTTGCTGTTTGTCTCTCTCTGAAAGTGTAGGCTTTTGAAGGCTTTCTTTGTGTAGAGGTCCCTCATTTGTCACTAAGGCCCAAGCCTGACTACAGAACAGTGTATGCAGATGCCAAGTGCCCTGGGTCTAATCCCTCAGGACTCAGCTACTTTGTTTCCATCCTTCAAATATTGCCCTCACTTTCTCCTCAGTCATATATTCTCAGATGTGTTTGCCTCTGATCTCACATGTTTCAGCAGACATCTGACTCACCATATTTCCTAAAATAAAGCTTACTGAGTTATTTTAAATAATTCCTTTTTAGTCATTAACAACTCTTCACAGTGTTTCTTCTTGAGAAACATTTAAACTCAGCCTAAAGGTGTAGTCTAAGGCACATGTGATGGCCATAGCCCCAGGAAGGAGTTCAAGGTTATCCTCGCTACACACTGATCTAGACCAGCTTGAGTTACATAAGTCCTTATATTCAAGTAGGTTGGAGGCAAAGAAAGTGACAATTTAACACTTTTTTCTATCCAAATACATTTGAAATTTCTTTTTATTAGAAATAATTCTTAAGTATTGATTGTATTCCGTCAAGAATGAAGTAACTTGGGGATGGAAAGATGGCACATTGAGTAAGTGCAGTTGCTGCTCTTGCAGAGGACCCAGGTTCAATTCCCAGCATCCACATAGTGGTTCACAGCCATAATTCCAGTTCCAGGGAGTCGTATGCCTTCATCTGACCTCCATGAACATCAAGTATGCACATGGTGCACATACATGTAGGCAGACTAAAAACACACATATAAAATGAATAAATCTAATAAGAACTTTAAAAGAAAACTTTTTAAAAGGAATGGAATAAATTAGTAATATTTAAAAAAAACATGAGCTAGAAAAACATGAGAATATGATTTCAGGGACTGGGGAGAGGGCTCAGTTGGGAAGAAGCATAAGAACCTGAGTTCAGACCCCCAGCAACCAGCCACATAGACCATGGGCACACATCTATAACTCAGCATTAGATCCCTGGAGCTCATTGGCCAGCCAGGCTGGCCCATGGAGAGCTCCTGGTTCAGTGAGAAACCCTATCTCAAAAAATAATTTTGGGGGGGCTCAGCGGTTAAAGAGCACTGACAGCTCTTCCAGAGGTCCTGAGTTCAATTCCCAGCAACCACATGGTGGCTCACAATCATCCGTAATAGGATCTGATGCACTCTTCTGGTGTGTGTCTGAAGACAGCTACAGTGTACACATGTAAATAAAATAAATCTTTAAAAAAATAATTTTTGGGTGGTGGTGAATGGTGTCTTTAATCTCAGTACTCAGGAGGCAAAGACAGGATTTCTGAGTTCAAGGCTAGCCTGATCTAAGAGCAAGTTCCAGGACAGCCAGAGCTATACAGAGAAACCCTGTCTTGAGAAACCAAAAGATAAAGTGGAAAATGATAAAGGAAGGTAGTTAACATCAACCTCTGGCCTCCTCCTGCATGAACACAGACATGTACAATACATTACTGTCTCAATACATAGACTATATCCCATGACTTCTCCTGTGGAGACATAAAAACTGACTCCAGACCAACAGACCAAAGAAATGCTTCTTTCCAAGTCTAAGTGGTGAGCCAGTGACCTTGCAAAAGTTTCTTATAGGAGCATAGGTAACTCCAAGGCAGACACATCACCAGAAAGCTCCATCCCAGAAACGGTGACTACTTCTGGCCTTCTTCCTCCTAGATGCTGGGGGCTAGAGAGGAGCAGCATGGCCACAAGACCACATGCAGCCAGAGATAGCAAGTAGTGGCTGAGTCTCAAGTGACCGTCTCATGTCACCCCCTGCCTTCTGCAGGGAATGTTAACAGGGCCATTTCCTTACCTCAGACCTAGTTATCACTGTTCTGCTTGTTTTGTTGCCATGACTAGATAAAGGTCACTACCTCAGTCTGCTCCATGATGGCCCACAGAGAGATATATCAGTCCCAAGAGGAAGTAGCTTCATCACAACATGACATAAGGTTACCATGTGATCACAGCAACCAAGAAGACAGAGCCACCCAGTGACTAACAGAAGGACATGCCTCTTCACAAGCTCTTGTGTCGGCAGCTTGACCACTAGATTATTTATTAGAATGAAAGATTTCTTATGTGTAGGAATGTTTTCCCTCACACAAGTGTTCCATATGCATGCCTGATGCCTGAAGAGGTCAGAAGGGGGCATCGAATCCCCGGGAACTGGTTACAGGCAGGTATGAGGCACCATACATATGGGTGCTGGAGACTAAATCCAAGTAATCTACAAGAGCAGTAAGTATTCTTAACCACTGAGCCATTTCTCCAGCTACTTATTAGGACTTTATACATTTGAAAAATGTATGTTTACCTACCTTTTCCTTACAAATATAATTATCTTAGAAATTACATGCCAAATAACCCTATACTCCCTATTTAATTTATTTGTTTTGTGTTGGGGGGGAGCATTTGCCACAAAATACTCATAAAGGTCAGAGAGCAAAAGTCAATTCTCCTACCACCATGTGGGACCTAGGCTGCAGTAGATATTTTATCCATTAAGCCATCTCACTGGCCCCAGGGCCCTATTTCAAAACTACACAGTGTAAAGCCCCACCTACACCTTTAATCCCAGCATTTGAGAGGCAGAGGCAGGCAGATCCCTGTAAATTCAAGACTAGACTAGACTACAGAGTGAGTGAGCTATAGAACAGCTAGAGCTTCACAGAGGAAACTCTGTCAAAAAAAAACCACCCAAAACAAAAACAAAACAAAAAATCAATAACAAAAAATAGTGCATAAGTGCTTGTAAAAATGCTATTGTTAAGGCAAGTGCATGCTGGTAATCCAAGCAGTTGGGAGGTAGAAACAACAGGACCGAGAGATCAAGGGCATCCTTGGCTGCATAGCTAGTTCAAGGGCAGCCTGAGCTACAGGATACATGAGACCCTATCTCAGAAAGACAGACAGACAGACAGAGTGAGAGAAGGAGAGAAGAGAAAGAAAAGAAAACGATGGTGTTAGCTGGACCTGTTGCTAACATGCCTAGAGTTCTAGCTACTTGGAAACTGAAGGAAGAGGGATCACTGAGGCCAGGAGTTCAGGGCCAGTCTGGGCAACGTAGTAATACCTGTCTCAGGAAGAAATATTGGGCTGGTAAGATGGATCAGCAGGTAAAGTAGCCAAGCCTGACACCTGAGTTTAGATCCCCAATATCTAGATGGTGGAGGAAATAATCAGCTCCCAAAAGTTTTCTCCAATCTTCTAAATGCGCACACACACACACACACAAATGTAAGTTTTTAAAGGGAATATTGCTGTCTTGCTGATTATTTACTTAGTTGGAGTGTTTTGTTGTTTTGTTTTGCTTTGTTTTTACAGTCCTGGGTCTTAACCCCAGGGAGTCATGCTTGCTAGCTAAGCACTATCCAACTGTGCCAAACCCCACACCCGGAATTAGACTTGTAAGTGTAAAACTGGAAGGCTTGGTTATAATATGGAAAGCTATAAAAGAAATATTAGTCGAAAAACAGATCATTTCCGAGATCAAAGTAAATTCCACAGTAACAAACATTACCTGTGAACCTTAAAAGACTCAGGTGTAGAAAAAAAAAAGCTACAGCATCCCTGTGTTGGAAGTAGAATGATGTGGCCAACTAAATGTCAGGAACCTTGAAGAACTTAGAACTGGAAACACTTTACACCTCCACCTCGGTGAGCAGACACTGTTCTCATTCAGATTTCTTGTTCCATCTAGGACACATATGTCTATTGTCCTGAGAAAAAGACGCCAGGCGGTGGTGGCGCCTGACTTTAATCCCAGCACTTGGGAAGCAGAGGCAAGCGGATTTCTGAGTTTGAGGACAGCCTGGTCTACAGAGTGAGTTCCAGGACAGCCAGGGCTACACAGAGAAACCCTGTCTCCAAAAACCAAAAAAAAAAAAAAAAAAAAAAAAAAAAGACAGCCCCTCGGTGTGTTGGGCTTTGTTAATGATCACCTATAAGTTACAGGTCAGAGAAACTAACATTAGTATTTCTGTGAATAAAAATACAAATATAGTCCAACCTTTTGGAAATAGTGAAAAATGACACCACTTACAAATATGGCCTGATTTAGATGTGTACTTGGTGGGGGGTTTCCCCCTTAAAAGATCCTTTACTATTGTTTTAGGGGCTGGAGAGATGGTTCAACCGATAAGAAATTTGCTTTTCTTCTAGAGGACCTGAGCTCTATTCTGGACCTGTTCAGGTGGCTGAAAACCACCTATAACTCCAGTTCCAGGAAATCTCTTCAGGCATGGATTCACATGCACAAATACACACAGACCCACGCACATATTTTTAAAAATTTTTTAGTTCTACCAAATTTAGAGGCATAATTTATATTTTATAATAACTCATAATTAGGTTTTTAAGTTTTATCACATTTATTTATTTAGTGCATGCATGCATGTATGTATGTATGTATGTATGTATGTGTGTGTGTGTGTGTGTATGGGCCTATGCGTGCCATATGGACTCAGTTTTCTCTTTCCACCCTGAGTTTTGGTGACTGAACTCAGATCTTCTGGCTGGTCATTGAATTCTTTTATCTGCTGAGCTGTATCACTAGCCCCCCGGAAGAGTATTATAGAGTGAAATTCTGGTTTCTGTTTTTAACATTTTTTTCATTTGTGTCATAAATATCTATGATATAAGATTTACTATTTTGAACATTCTTAAGGTACCTTCACAAGATTATGTAACCATCACTCCGATTTCATCACTCCAGAGAGAAAAACTCTGTAACCCCTTAGGCAATAATTCCCCATCCCTTCCTTCCCCTAGCTCTGTGACTACAGTTCTACTTTGTTTCCATGGCTTTGCCTGTTTGGGTGCCTCATATAAATAGATTCATGTGGTCATTGTTATTTTATATGTGGCTTTTATTATCTTAATATTTTTAAGCTCATCAGTGTTGACAGTAGAATGTTTCAGAACTTTGTTTTGTTTGTATCAGGACCTCACTATCTGTAGCAGACTAGCCTCAAACTCAGTATGTGACACAGAGTGGCCTCATATTCACAATCCTCCTGTCATAGCTCCCAGAGTACCAGGATTATGGCCTATGCCACCGTACCAGTCTACTTTATTCCCATATTGTGGGTGAGAAAGGAGTTATAGTTCTGGGGATTGAACCCAGACCCTTGCTAGGCAAACCCTCAACCACTGAGCTGTATCCCAGCCCCACTTCGTTCATTTTGGCAGTTGAACAATATTTTTGTTCTGTGTATGTTTCATTTTTTACCTCGTTCCTCTGCTGATGCTGCAGTGAACAAGGACTTGATAAACTTAAGATGTACAAGTACCTATTGGCATACTGGTGTCTAATTCTTCTAAGTATGTTCTCATGAATGTAACAGTAGAGTCACATTGTGATAGTGTTTAAATCCCTGAATAGGCTAGGTATGGTGGTACATGACTTTAGTCCCAGCAGAGGCAGGTGGATCTAGCCTGGTCTTCATAGCAAGTTCTAGGCCAGCCAGGGCTACATAGTGAGACCCTGTCTCAAAAACCAAAAAAACAAACAAACAAACAAACAAACAAATAAATAAATTTCTGAATAGTTGGCACATAGGAACCATTCTATGTTCCCGCCAGCAGCATGCTGTGGTCCCTGTTTGTTCTACATCCTTACCAAAGCTTATGACTTTACATTTTGGAACTCCACCCATCCTAGTTGGTATGACGTGATACTCTATTTTGAGCTTGATTTGCATTTTCCTAAGAACTAGTGCTGGACAGCTGAGAATGAATAGTCATCTTTGCTGCATTCAGTGTGTTAGTTACATGACTATTTCCTGTTCTCATAGTATATGTGGAAATTTTTATTGAACTGTTATTGTTTTAAGTAGTCAGTGTAGTTCCATTATTCTAGACAATGTGTCAACCTCATTTTATAATGATAGATATTTGGACCTTTTTTTCCAAATATATTTTAAAATTAGTTGATCATAGTAAGTTTCAGGCAGCCAGGTGGTGGTGGCGCAAGCCTTTAATCCCAGCACTCGGGAGGCAGAGGCAGGCAGATTTCTGAGTTCGAGGCCAGCCTGGTCTACAGAGTGAGTTCCAGGACAGCCAGGACTATACAGGGAAACCCTGTCTTGAACTCCCCCCCCAAAAAAAAAACTTCATTTTATTATTATTTATAAGGCTACAGAAGAGAATTATTCATAGGGGCTGTGGTAAATATATTGGGAAAGTAAAGAATATAAACTTTTTCTGGTATTAATGGGCAACTGGTTATTAAATTTTTTTAAAGATTTATTTATTTTATGTATATGAGTACACTGTAGTTGTCTTCAGACACACTAGAAGAGGGCATCAGATCACATTGCAGATGGTTGTGAGCCACCATGTGGTTGTTGGGAATTGAACCCAGGACCTTTAGGAAGAGCAGCCAGTGCTCTTAACCACTGAGCCATCTTACCAGCCCTGTTATTAAACTTATAAAAAGAGGATGATGAGCGGGGGAGGGGGAGGGGGGCTCAGGCGCACGCCTGTAATCCCAGCACTTTGGAGGCAGAGGCAGGTGGATTTCTGAGTTCGAGGCCAGCCTGCTCTACAGTGAGTTCCAGGACAGCCAGGGCTACACAGAGAAACCCTGTTTCAAAAAAACAAAACAAAACAAAACAAAAAAAACCCAAAACCAAACAAACAAAAACAAAAAGAGGATGATGTGCCAGGTGTAATGGTGCAAGCCTTTAATCCCAGCACTCAGGAGTCAGAAGAAAGTGGATCTCTATCAGTTTGGTCTACATAGGGAGTTCTAGGACAGCCAGAACTGTATAATAGAGACCCTATCTCAGACCCACAGACAGAGTTTTCTGTCTTAGGGGTAAGGATTAACATTGCTGTGATACAGTACCATGATTAAAAGCAACTTTAGGAGGAAAGGATTTATCTCACAGTTCTGTATAACAGTTCATCATCAAAAGCAGTGAGGGCAGGAACTCAAGTAGGACAGGAACCTGGAAGCAGGAGCTGATGCAGAGGCCAGAGAAGAGTACCACATCCTGGCTTGCACACTCTGGCCTGCTCAGTCTGCTTTCTTATAGACCCCAGGACCACCAACCCAGTGGTGGTACCACCCACAATGTACAGGGTCCTCCCCCATCAATCACTAATTAAGAAAATGCCCTACAGGCTTGCCTACAAGCCAATCTTACGTAGGCATTTTCTTAATTGTGTTTCTCTCCTCTTAAATAACTATAGCTTGTGCCACTTTAACAGAAAACTAGCCAGCATATTTTTATAAACAGTGCCTGCACATTTTCCTGTAACACCTAAGAGTGGTACCCTATCCATTTAATTAGTTTTAGATATCTAGAGACTTTTATTTATCTATAAAGGTGAAGCTGGGAGTCAAACCTGGTGCTTCATACACACTAGGCACAGCACAGATAGATGATAGATAGATAGATAGATAGATAGATAGATAGATAGATAGATAGATAGATAGATTTATGTATTAATGCATACATGAATAGATGCATAGGCATTGTAAATGGTGGTGCTAAAATGTATGGTCATCTGCTAATAGGAACACCTTAACATTCAATTTCTATTTTCTTCAGCTTCTTATCTTAATCACGGCTTTTTTCAGATGCTTTAGATCCTCCGGGGAACAAGATAGGACATGAATGAGTGAGCACACAGGCCTCTCTGGTTAAAGTACCCTTTTATCTGTCTCCTCAGGAAATTACTACAATCAAGGTGAGATTCGAAAGAAAGAACTTCTGCAGAGCTGTGCTGTTTTGGGGATTCCGCCTTCCCGTGTAATAATTATTGACACGAGGTACTTTGTCCTTTAATAATGTAGAAGTCCATTGGTAATAAATTGCATTGGTACATTGAAAAGACACAAAACAAAATACCAGAATAAATGGATCCTACATCAGAATTTTTTTTTTTTTTTTTTTTTTTACTTTTGCTGTTTGGTTGGTTTTTCAACCTGGCCTTGAACACCTTGTGTAACTAAGGATGATTTTTAACTTCTGATTCGCCTGCCTCCTACCTCCTCAAGAGCTAGGGTTACAGGTGTGCACTGTGTTTGGATCAAACCCAGGACATCACACATGCTAACTAACCCAGCTGCATCTCCAGCCTCTAGGACCTTCTTGAAGCTTCCTTTCCTAGGCGTGGAAGCAGCAATTTCTCCAGGGCATGGCTTTTCTTGGCAGGGAAAGTGTACAGAGACTTGTAACACAGCTGTAGGATTCATGTTTATAGTGCCATTATTTCTCATTGTTACCTGACCTTGGCAATGGAAAAGGCTAGGACAGCTATTAAAGAGTTGAAAGAATCAGGAGTTTATACTGATGGTTACAATAAAACACTAGTGTTTCAGGGGTTTTATTTAAAATCCTTGATTTTTTACAATTATTTTTTTTCTCCTACACTGACCATCTTGCTTCCAACAGCAAAAACATAATTACTCCTTTTATTTTCTAATATTGTTAAGAAGTTTAAAAAAATGAGTGTGATTTCGTTGTTTACATTCAAGACATGAGATATTGAAAATGAAAGCCAAGCCAGGCAAGGTTGCACCCACCCTGACACCAACATTTGGGAGGCAGAAGCAGACAGGTCTCTGAATCTGAGGCAAGCTTGTCTACCTAACAGTTCCAGGTAGAGAGACATAAGAGAGACCCTGTCTTTAATGTGTGTGTGTGTGTGTGTGTGTGTGTGTATGTGTTTATATATATATAAATATATATAAGTGGTTGGTTGGTTGGTTGGTTTTGGTTTTTTTGAGATAGGGTTTTTCTATAATGTCCTGGCTGTCCTGGAACTTTATAGACCAGGCTGGCCTCCAACTTTGAGATCCATCTGCCTCTGCCTCCTGGATGCTGGGATTAAAGGCATGCACTACCACTGCACAGCTCAGAGTAGCATATATTAACAATGAGAACCTCATGAAAAGTATACAAGTATTCAGAACATATAAAAATGTGTGTAAGGAAGTCTAAGGAGATAGCTAACTAATATGTAGATCCTCAACATAATGAAAGTCAAACTAGTCTCACACATCTAGAGTAAGATGAAAGGAGAATCCCCCCAGAGTGGCAGGCTAGGTAGAGACCCCTGTCTTAAGATGGGAAGTGAGCACTGTCCCCAAAGTCACCCTCCGAAGACTTTCTCTGACTTACATCTGTGTGACATCACACAAGCCCATGCACAAACACTTGTTAAAAAATGAAAAGAACCAAAAATATGTAAATGCCATATGCACTTTTCTATGTAAATATACTTGTTGCTGCTTTCTTATTCAAGTTTACAAGGTTTGGGTAATGGGTTCATGAGTGTCACAAAATTTTAAGCTTAAAAACTTGCACTGTAAAAAAAAAAAAAAAAAAAAAAACTTGCACTGTACCAGTTGGTTTTGTGAATTTCAGTTTGGGAGCTTCAAGCTGTCTGCCTCACCAGTCTGTGCACACACTGGGGTTTGTGCTTCAGGTGTGTTTATTTACTTTTGAAGTAAGTTCTCACTATGTAGCCCTGACTGTCTTAGAACTTGACCCATAGACCATCCTGGCCTTGAAACCACAAGAGATTTGCCTCCTATCTCTGCCTCCCTGGTACTGGGATTAAAGCATTTGCCACCACACCAATTCCTAAATAGTAATTTTTAAATGTTTCTTAAAATATTTTGCCTCTAGGAAGGCTAATGTAGAAATATTCCCGTGAGTTCAAGGCCAGTTGAGGGCTACAAAAGGTCAGGGGCAAAGGTACCTGCTTTAAAGCTATAAACTAGACACCTGAGTTTAATCCCCTAGATCATGTAGTAGAAAGAGAGAACTGATCTCTGGGCGTGGTTCTGTGACACATAGGTACTCACACAAAAATAAATTTACATTTTTAAAATTTTAAATTGTAGGCTGGAGAGATGGTCCAACAGTAAGCACTGACTGCCCAAGTTCAATTCCCAGCACCCACATGCCAACTCACAACTGTCTAGAACTCCATTTCCAGGGGATCTGACACCCTCTTCTGGGCACTTCACATGTGTGATAACATACAGACAAACCACCTGTACACAGAAATAAAAGTACATCTAAAAACAAAACGTGTGTGTGTGTGTGTGTGTGTGTGTGTGTGTAATATGTGCTCTGTTAGTTTTTTTAAGAATTTATTTATTTATTTATTTTATATATATGACAAATACACTGTAGCTGTCTTCAGACACACCAGAAGAGGGAATCGGATCCCATTACAGATGGTTGTAAGCCACTATATGGTTGCTGGGTATTGAACTCAGGACCTCTAGAAGAGCAGTCAGTACTCTTAACCGCTGAGCCATCTCTCCAGCCCCTGCTCTGCTGTTTTTTAATTACAGTGTGTGTGTGTGAGTGAGTGTTTATTTATGTAAGTCAAAGTACAATTTGTGGAAGCCGTTCTCTCCTTCTATCATGTAGGTACCAAGGATGGAACTCAGATCATCAGGTTTGGTGGTAACTACCATTACCCTCTGAGCCCTGCTATTTTTAAGAGAACAGAGTGGTAGACACAGGGATAATATCTTTACTGTAAGCTTTATCTCACTATCTCTCAATGTCCACATTCCAGGAGCTAACTCTAATTTAGTGTTGGCTGGGAAACTCTAGCCAGTGTCTAAAGTGAACTGGTAACTTTGCAGATACATCTGACGTCATACTTTGGCACATACAAAGAATCCTAGGAGGAAGACGTGACTCCCTGGTCTAGGAAGCATGGCCTCTTGCCTCGATTCTGGATACACTCATTGCAAAGGAGCACGACGACCTGCCACGCAAAGACCTCTTCAGTCTGCGTGCCTAGAGGGACTGTCTTCCTTACCACTTGTTTATCTTTAATTTCTACATCTTTCCTACAAACTTGATCTCCATCTTTTTTGGATTGGGGTGGGGTAGCTAGTTTCTTGACCTTAGAAGATTAGAATCTGAATGTATGAATTAGAATCTGAATAAGAGAAGGAAGTGAGCTTTCTTGACGTGGTGGGAGGGTAATAGATTACAAATGAATGCTTGATCTGCTGTGACTGTTTTAGATAGTTGTAATAATATGATCTGTCCTTTCCCATAAAGCCATCCTAAGATAAAGTGAGTCCAGTGTAGCTCAGTAGCATCATCAAAACTCTTCAGTGGTTGTGACTATTTTACCATAAAGATACCATAATTAGCTTAGCATATTGGTTCACACCTATAATGCCAACTGAGCTAGGAGGATCATGGGTTTGAAGCCAGCCTAGTCAGTCTACCCTAATTTGTTTTATGTTTTCCTGCTATTTAGATTTTTTTCTAATGATTTACAATGTTGAGATGTCTTAATAAATCTTTAAACCATTAGGTTACCCAGTTACAATCTAGTAGGTCAAAGAATATGACTCACAATTTTTTCCCACTTAGTTGGTTCAGAAGCCTTTTTACCGTGCTGGATGGAGACCTGAGCGTGGAGACTGAGCCTGTGCGGCTCAGCCAGTGCCCTGCTCTGCTCCTCCCCAGTGTCTAGGAGCTAAAGTGTTCTTGCTGTTGATTTTGAGTAATTTTAGTTTTTGTTACTGATATGGATAAGAGTTTTATTGGTCTGTGTTTTAACTTTTTTATTATGTTCACTGTTGTGTGTGCACATGTATGATATACATTCATGCCGTGTTATGTGTGTCTGTGAAGTGGAGATCAGAAGACAGATTGCAGAAGTGCATTTTCCAGAGATCAGACCAGAATAGCTTTTTCTTTTTTCTTTTTTTTAAATTTGTATGTTTTTATTTTGCATGCTTATGTGTTATAGTTTGCATGGATATGTGAGACACACATATGTAGGAGCATGTTTATGCACACACACACACACAGAGGCCTGAGGTTGACATCATGTGCTAGAATTATGACAGTCCACCACACCCAAAAGGCATATATATGAGTTCTGGGGATCCGAACTCTGGTTCCCACTCTTAGGTGGCAAGCACTGTTTCCCCAGCCCCAGAGTAGCCTTTTATGTTCATATTTCTATTGATCCTCCTTTCAATATAATCTAAACTTTTTCTAGCTCTCCTACTTTGCTTTCTATTACTGTGATTAAAAAAATAATAATAGGGCTGGAGAGATGGCTCAGCGGGTAAGAGCGCCGACTGCTCTTCCAAAGGTCATGAGTTTAAATCCCAGCACCCACATGGTGGCTCACAACCATCTGTAAAGAGATCTGATGCCCTCTTCAGGTGTCTAAAGTCAGCTACAATGTACTTACATATAATAAATAAATAAATCTAATAATAATAATAATAATAACAAAAATAAAATAAAAAAACACAACCAAAAGCAACTTAGGGAGAAAAGGGTTCAAGTCAGGGGTACCTGCCCAGGCATGGCATCACCCCCAGTTACTGGACTCTCCACATCAGTCATTAAGAAACTGCCCCATGGAAATGCTCACAGGCCTCTCTGATGGGGGCCTTTTCTCAACTGAAGTTCCCTCTTCCCAGATCACCCTAGCTTGCATACTGGCACCCTAGCAGAGACCATTCAGCTGCCACAGTTTTTTGCTTCAGCGCTCCAAAGCCACGTCCACATTTTTAGTTATTATTTATTCTGCCTGGGTTGCCATAACCAACTACCAGAGACAGGCAGCCTAAGCGGACATGTGTATTCCCCAGTTCTTCATCCTGGAAGCAGGAAGGCCAGTTTCGGGTGAAGGTCCTCTCCTTTGCAGATGGCCACCTTCACACCATGCCTTCACGTGGGGCAAGCAGGGATCTCCAGTTCCATAAAATTATGCCCTCATCCCCGTGCGCCCATTTAATCTAATTTACCTTCTAAGAGTCACTCTGGGGGATAGTGCCTTAACTTCCTATGAACTGAGGGAAAGCACAGTTTAATCCATAGAAATGTGCGAGCCTCTAGGTCTGTCATTTCCTCAGACGCTTTAGATGTGTCACAGAGAAACTGAAGGGGAAAAGGAAGAAGGAAGCTTTATTGAGGACCTGTAACCTGTGATGATAATAAGTCAATAAAACCCTATATCAGAGCCAAAAACATACCTAATACATGATCTTGCTTAATCCTGAAGGTGATCCAGTTATTTTCCATCTTACTGATAAAATGTTGAGCCTGGTGAGGCTGTCATTTGCTCAAGGTCACTCAGCTGCAAGGCTGGAGGCCTGGCAACTGCACTGAGACCCTCAGGCTCAGAGCATGAGCTTCAGCCCGAGAGTCTCCTGGCTGCTCAGTACTTTCCTTTTTTTGTTTGTTTATTTTGTTTTTGATTTTTGTTTTTTCAAGACAGAGTTTCTCTATGTAGCCCTGGCTGTCCTGGAACTCACTCTGTAGACCAGGCTGGCCTCGAACTCAGAAATCCACCTGCCTCTGCCTCCCAAGTGCTGGGATTACAGGCGTGCGTCACCACGCCCGGCTTACTCAGTACTTTCAAAGTATAAGTCCATACACGGTGCTACGTACCTCATTTCAAAGGCCACAGCACTTCATCTGTAGGCTCACTCCACAAGACAGCTTTTATGATCTTCCTTTGTTTTGTTGCACATAAAGAACAAGAGCTCAGAGAAATTAAGAGTCTGAAGTCACACATTTATGAAATGTCAGTGCTAGGTAAGACTCAGAGACAGAACGGGAGATGAAGTAGATCCTGACTTTCTAGAAAGAAGTAGGTCACAGCTTTGTTAGTGTATTTGAAAGACCATCATAGGTGTAAAGTGCTTTGTGCAAAATCATCTGTTTGTTCTTGCTGCTCTGAGCCCCGCTGCTTGGTTTCAAGGATATGTTTAGCCAGCTGAGCACCCAAGTAAACCCTTGTTGGGAAAAAGCGACTTTCAAGGAAAGAGTATGCTGGTTAGGTTTTGGAATTGTTTTTGTTTGTTTGTGAATGTCTAATATATATATATATTACACTGTAGCTGTCTTCAGACATGCCAGAAGAGGGCATCAGATCTCATTACAGATGGTTGTGAACCACCATATGGTTGCTGGGAATTGAACTTAGGACCTCAGGAAGAGCAGTCAGTGCTCTTAAATGCTGAGCCATCTCTCCAGCACCTGTTTGTTTGTTTGTTTGTTTGTTTGTTTGTTTGTTTGTTTGTTGAGGCTGGGTTTCTCGGTGTAGCCCTGGCTGTCCTGGAACTCACTCTATAGATCGTGCTGGCCTTGAACTCAGAGATCTGTCTACCTCTTCCACGTACAAATTAGAGCCATCAGGAAAAAGGGACCACAGTTGAGGAATTGCCTCGATCAGACTGGCCCGTGGAGATATGTGTAGAGCATTTTCTTAACTAAGGATTGATGTGGGAGGGCCAAACACGCTGTGGGCCATGCCAGGGCAGGAGCTATAGCAAGGCAGGTAGAGCAAGCCATGGAGAGCAGGCCAGGAAAGTAGCACTCACATGGCCTCGCTCTAGGTCCTTCAGGTTGCTGCTTTAGATTTCTGGCTCTCTTCAGTGGTTGACTGTGACCTGCCTTTCCTCTCGGAACATGCTTCTGCTCAGGCTTGAGCCTAGCAGCAGACATACAAACTAGGGCAGAAGGCAAAGTCTCAGGCCTTAGCCAACTAAATGACTGCTTACAGGGCCCGTTTAAAGGCAGACTTTGCTAATTTAGTGAGTCATTAAAAATACATTAAATAATGCATTAGGGCTGGAGAGATGGCTCAGCAGGTAAGAGCACCGACTGTCTTCCAAAGGTCATGAGTTCAAATCCCAGCATCCACATGGTGGCTCACAACCATCCATAAAGAGATCTGACACCCTTTTCTGGAGTGTCTGAGGACAGCTACAGTGTACTTACATATAATAAATAAATAAATAAATATTAAAAAAATGCATTAAAATGCATGTTTCAAGATGGGCCACAGCTATACACACCTGTAATTTCAACACTTAGGAGACAGAGGCCAGAGGAATTTAAGTTCAAGGCCAGTTTATGCTATGGTTGGAGGCTAGCCTGGGCTGCATAAGGGAGACTGTCAAAACAGAAAGAGAGCCAGGCCTGGTAGTGAACACCTTTATTCCTGATACTCACAGAGATGGGCCAGTCTGGACTACATAGGGGGTTTGAGGACAGAACTAGATAGTAAGGCTCTGTCTCAAAAAAACAAAAACAAAACAATGACAAAAACAAACTCAGAAAAGCTGGGTGGTGGTGCATACCTTTGGTCCTAGCACTTAGAAGGCAGAGGTAAAAGGATCTCTGAGTTCGAGGTCAGATGGTCTACAGAGTGAGCTCCAGGACAGCCACGTCTACACAGAGAGACCTGTCTAGAAAAAAAACACAAAACAAAGCAAAAGCACAGGAAGAAGAAAACAGTTCCACAAATGCTATTGAAGGTCCAGAATAAGTAAAGCACTGTGCAACATTTTGGGAAGAAAGAAAAACAATATAAAGTAGAATATGAAAGTAGGCATGGATGGCAACATCTCCATGACCATACTGGTCAGCTTTCACTGAGCATGTGTGAGTCAGCTGAGCCCTAAAGCCTCAGCGTTTCCTCAATTAACATGTATACTTAACTTGCCTGTTGGCTTGTTTTGTTTGTGGTGCTGGGGATGGAACCCAGGTGCTGTGCCAGAATATCTTTCTGAGTCTACTTATTTTCCCATTCTGTCGATTAGCCTACATAATTCTAAGGGTTCAGCACATTAAAGCCTCTTCCTCTTTCCCGATAATTATCTTAACAGCAGCATGGCATTAGAAGGCCTATGGCTTTAATAATTTAGCGGAGCAAGGAAATAGAATCTGCTGTCCACTAAGGAGCATACATTAGGCTGGCCTGCTAGCACTTCCTAGAATTCTTTTTCAATAAATCTATACAGATCATATAGTGACAGAGAATCCAGGAGGCAGACATAGAACCATTGGACTGTTTGTTATATACCTCAACCCCTGCTCTTCCTGTCCCAGAATATTCCTCCTTCAGTAGAAAACCAAAAGAGAGAGTACTTGAGGCCAAAGTGGTTCTGACCTAGCACCCCCTCTTACATGTGCAAGATTAAAATGAAACCTGTAGTCCTTTCCTCCAGATCTCAGAGGGCCTGGGCTGAGGTTCAAAGATATGGTTTCAGCAGTGCTGGCAAGACTGGGCTCTCGGCTGCTGAAAGGAAGCTAAGGACAAGAATGTTTCCTAGAAAAGAAACCAGCAAAGGAGACCACAGTGGTCCTTCTGATAGGGAGCCACCATGTGAGCACTCAAGCTGCCGTCCTATTTCTTTAAACTCAGATTCCTCTGAGAACTAAGGAGAGGCTGGGCTTCCACAAAACATGATTAGAGGAGGCAGTGCAAAAGGAGTGAGGTGCGTCCAGGGAGGGGCCCGCTTAAGACTGCGTGTCTGTGCGGCCCTTAGTCTGGGGTGTTAGTTATTTCCCCATCAGAGGCAGCCTGAGGAAGGAAGGGGTTTGTCTGTCTGTCTGTCTGTTTGGAGTATTACTTTCTTTTTCTCACATTTCCAAGGGGATGCAGTCTATTAGGTCAGGGAAGGCAGTAGGAACAGGAAGTAGCTGGGTGCATTTCGTCTGCAGCCCAGGAGCCCAGGATAGTAAATGTTTATGTTCAGCCTGCCCTACCCCCTTCTCAGACTGGGATTCTAGCTCATGGAATGCTACCACCCAGTTTTAGGATAGTTCTTTTTAACTCAGTTAAGCTAATCTAGATAATCTCTCACAGATATAGGCAGGGATCTGTATCCGTAGTGATGCTAAATCCCATCAAATTGATAATTGTGGAACTGGCAAGATAGCTCTCAGTGAGTAAGGGTACTTGATGCCAAGCAGAAGGACCAACGTTTATGTCCCAGAGCCCAGGTGGCAGGAAGAAGAACTCTGGCAAGTTGTCCTGTGACCTCCACTACAGAAACAAACATATAAACAAATAAATGTGGGGTGGATTTTAAGATGAACTATAACATGTTCTTAGTTATACTTAATTTTAAATTACATGCAGTTTTTAGGTGAGAAGACACATGCCAAGACCATGTAGATGCCAGAGGACAACTTTTGGGAATTGGTGCCCCCTTTCACTGGATGGGTCTTGTGGGCTGCACTCAGGTTGCCAGGCTTGGCAGCAAATGCCTTTGCCCGCTGAGCTGTCTGGCCAGCCCTTGGTTTGTCTCAGTCTATAGGCCTAGCTGACATGGAACCTGCTATGAGCTCTGTCTTTGCAGTGGTCCTCTTACCCTTGCAAGTGTATGTCACCAAACCCAGACTGATGCTACAGATTGGAAGTTTAGAGGAAGTTTTCAAATATTATAAAAGTAAGACTGGAAGTGATATTGTATTTTATGGCATTCATTAAAGTCATGTGTAAAATAGCAAATAGTTGCCAAATGTCTCTCAGTAGGCCATTAATGAATCTTTGTGGTGGTTTGAGTAAGAATGGCTCCCACAGGCTCATAAATTTAAATGTTAGTCACCAGTGAGTGGCACTATTTGAAAAGGTTAGGGTTAGGTGGTGTGACCATGATAGAGAAAGTATGTCACTGAAGATGGGCTTTAAGGTTTCAAAAGTCCAAGCCAGGCTCAGTCTCCTCTCTCCTCCTCCTCCCCCTCCTCCTCCTCCTCCTCCTCCTCCTCCTCCTCCTCCTTCTTCTTCTCTCTCTCTCTCTCTCTCTCTCTCTCTGTCTGTCTGTCGGTCTGACTCTGCATCTGTCTGTCTCCCTGTCTCTCTCCCCCTCTCTGTCTCTCTCTGTGTTTGGACCAGGATGTAGCTCTCGGCTACTGCTCCAGCACCATGCATGCAACCATGTTCCCTGACATGATGATAATGGACTAAGCCTCTGAAATTCTCAGCAAGCCCCTAAGAAATGTTTTCTTTCCTAATAGTAGCCTTGGACATGGTGGCTCTTCACAGCAATAGAACAGTGACTGAGACAGCCATAATCCAGAGATAGCCATGCATATTTAATAGTCATGGAAGTTGTTCAAGTGTAATATTAAGTTTTAAAATACATACTTTCTTTTTTACAGTTTTTTATATTTTTCATGGGTTTAATAATTTGCACTCAGTATAAAAAATTGGATTAGACTTGCTTTATATCATTATCAAATGCCCATTATTTTTTTTCTTGTTAGAAATGAAGAGTCAGGGCTGGAGAGATGGCTCAGTGGCTGGTAGCACTGGCTGATCTTCCAGAGGGCCCAGGTTCTAGTCCCAGTCCCCATCTAGCATCTCACAAACATCTGTATCTCCAGTCCCAGCAGAGCCAGGTGAGAGCCTCTGGTCCCCTCAGGTACTGTACACATGTAGTGTACAGACATACATCCAAGTATAAGGGCACATAAAAGTGTGTGTGTGTGTGTGTGTGTGTGTGTGTGTGTGTGTGTGTGTGTGTGTGAATGGACAGAGCTGAACACCTCCTACCACTAAAGGGGTGAGGACACCAGGAAGATTAGGTGTTCAAGGCCAGCCTCTGCTACTTAGCAGTTTTGAAACCAACTTGGGTTTCATGAGATGGTGTTTCAAAAAAAAACGAACAAAAAGAAGTTCAGACATGATGATACATGGGGATGTGTGGCTGTGTGGCTGTATTCCCAGGTATTTAGGAGAGTGAGGCAGGAGAATTACAAGTTCAAGGCCTGCTATACAATGAATTCAAATCCAAATTCGTACTAGGCAATTTAGTAAGGCCCTGTCTCAAGATAAAGCATTAAAAAGGAAATCTGGGATATAGTTTAAATCTAGAACACTTGCCTAACTCTCATGAAGTCTGGGTTTAATCCCAGTTAGTGATCCTCACTGCCAATGTCCACCAACTGCAAAGAATGAGTTACATGCCTAAAAATCCCAACGCTACTCCAGAAGCTGAAGAGGAAGGATCTCAAGTTCAAGACCAGCCTAAACTACTTAGTTATGGTTTCCATTTCTATGATTAAACACTGTCACCAACAGCAACTTGATGAGGAAAGGGCTTGTTACAGGCCTAGAAGTAGGAACTGAAGCAAAGGCCAGAGGAGTACTGCTTTCTGGCTTGCCCTCCATGGCTAGACTAGGCTGGCCCCAAACTCAGAGACCCACCTGCTTCTGCTCCCCTAAGTGCTGGGATTTAAAGCATGCACCACCAACCACTCAGCTCAGCATTGTTTCCTTATACAAGTTAGGACCACTTGCCCCAAGCCAGTAGGACCCACAATGGATTGGAGGTGCAATGTCAAGAGTGCTTGCCTGTCTGTCACAAGGGTCTGTGGTTTAGTCCTCATCTGCACATACATACACACACATATAGTAAGATAAGAATGTAAATGAATAAAAATTTGTTATAGTATCCTAGAGGGTTTTATCATCTCCAGGAACTAGATTAAAAATAAAGTTGAGGCCAGGTTTTTACCTTTAATCACAGCACTTGTGAGGCAGAGGCAGGAGGATCTCTGTGAGTTCCAGGACAGCCTGGGTTACACAAAGAAACCCTGTCTCAAAGAAACTAAACGATAGATAGATAGATAGATAGATAGATAGATAGATAGATAGATAGATAGATAGATAGACCAACCAACCGACCTTGGAGGCTAGTGAGGTGGCTCAACAGGTAAAGCTGATAACCTGAGTTTGATCCCTACCTAGCCCCACACAGTAGAGGGAGAGAACTGACTTCTGTAAGTCCCTCTGACCATCACACACCGTGGCTCACATGCACTTGTACATGTGCACACTCACAAATAAATAAAATTAGTTATTTACAGTTAATTTACTTATGTGTGTGGCCTTTGGTCTGCAGAGGTCAGAAGAGGGCATCAGATCACATGAGACTTGTGAGACTCTTGTAACAGACTCCTGTGAGTGCTAGAAGTTGAATCCAGATTCTCTGGAAGAGAAGCAAGTGTTTATAAGGGCTAAGAACATCTCTCCATCCCCAAATAAAGTAATTTTTAAAATAGACTCGGGCCAAGCACAGAAGCACATGCCTATAATCCCAGCACTTGTGAGGCTGAGGCAGGCCGATTGCTGGAAGTTCATGGCCTACTTGGACTATAGTGTAAGATACTATCTCAAGCAAACAAACTCACAGACCTGGGAATTATCTCTAGCAACAGGCCTTTAGACCTGGCCTCACTTGGCCCCATGAGGCAAACAGGCACACCCACACTCTGATCTCCGTCCTCTGTTCAAGAAATAAGTGTTCTCTTAGATTATCTCTAAGGTCTTTTTTTTACAACAACCACTTTATTACTTACCAGACAGAATAATTAACCTGCAAAAAGGTAAGCGCTTCACAAATAAAATATAAAATGCCCAATTACATTTGCGTTTTAGCTTAAATCTATTTTTAATGGTCAATGTTACTTTAACTTTCATGGGATATAATTATCCTGAAAAGTTATTGATGACCTAACTGAAATCAACATTTTTGTTTTGTTTTGTTTGTAAACAAGATCACGTGTAACCTTAAGTAGCTCAAATCTATGGCAGCCCCCTGACTCACCCTTCCCAGCCCTGAGACTGCAGGCATAAGCCATTATTCCATGCTTTGACCTTTAGTTTTAGGGGTTTGTTTGTAGCCTTTCACTAGACTGGCCTGGAACTCAGAGAGGTTCACTTGCCTGAGTGCTGGATGAAAGGCTTTCACCGGCCACCAGGCCACCTGGAATTTTAACTGGCACTTAGGGTCCATACTGCTTCACAGTTGAAAGGCAGGTGGCCCAGTCCTGCCACCTGTCTTTTCCCCCCTCTATTTTCCTATGTGTTGTGTACACACAGGCGGTGTCTCTCTCTCTCTTCTCTCTCTCTCTCTCTCTCTCTCTCTCTCTCTCTCTCTCTCTCTCTCTCTCTCTCTCTCTCTCTCTCGTAGTCTACAGGGGAGATCGAAGGCCAGCTTGCGGAGTCAGTTCTGTCCACCATGGTCAGGGTCAGCAGCAAACACCCTCTCCCTTCTAAGCTATCTTGCTGGCTCAACCTGTCTTTTATCTACTTAGCTTGAAACAGATTGCGCGTATCAAATTACCGCTCACTCTGTTGTTTACCTATTAAACAAATTCCCAGAATTCAGGGAGGAAAGTTACTGGTGACCTATTTTCTCAAACTGGCTGCCAAGACTACACCTGACACATCTGTTATTTACAGCTTCGTCACTGACCTTTACCACATAATTCCTGCTCCTTGTAATACGCCTTAATAGACAGTTGCATTTACCTCTGAACTTTCATTATTTTAAGCTCTTTCAATATCTATATAAATTTTCTCATTATTTAAACAGGGTCTGGCAAGATGCCTCAGCTGGTAAGGATGCTTGCTGCCAAGCCTGATGACCAGAATTCAATTCCTAGGACCTACAAGATAGGAGAGAGCTGACTCCCACAAAGTTGGCTTCTGACCCCTACCTACCCACAAAACAAAAAATGATAAAATTAATTAAAATAAATTTAATTTAAAAAAAACAGGAAGCTGGGCGGCGGTGGCCCTCGCCTGTAATCCCAGCACTCTGGGAGGCAGAGGCAGGAGGATTTCTGAGTTCGAGGCCAGCCTGGTCTACAGAGTGAGTTCCAGGACAGCCAGGGCTACACAGAGAAAACCTGTCTCAGAAAAAAAATAAAATAAAAAAAAATTAAAAAAAAAAACAGGCTACAGATGTTAGCTCAATTGGTAGAATGCTTGTTTATCATGCATCAAGCTCAGCTTCAGTCTTGAATATCCCATTAAATGGTGACACACTCCTGTACTCCCAGCACTTGGGAGAAAGGTGGAAGATCAGAAGCTCAGGGTCAGCCTCAGTTACATAGTAGGTTTGAAGTCAGCATGAGACACAGAAAACCCTGTCTCAGAAAGAAAAAGCAACAAGTAGAGACAAGGTCTTGCTGCACGGCCCAAGCCAGTCTGGAGTTTTTGGTCCTTCTGCCCTACTCTCCTGCACAGCTGGAATTGCAGATATAAAACGGGGTGCCCGGGCTTATGAGAGTATTTTTAATATTCTACTTCTAAAATGTTCTGTGTGTATTTACTATGTATATGTACATGCACAGTGAGTTGCTTGTAGGGTGAGGAGTGGGAGTCGTTCTGTTTGGTTTTGCCTTCTACCTACAGTGAGCATCCGGAAGCGTCTCCTGCCTCTGCTTTCCATCTCACTCAAGGGATGCTGGGGTTGTGGAGCTCACTACAACATCTGGGGGACTTGGCTTGTTTTAATGTAGCTCCTGGGGCTTAAACTCAGCTCTTAGGCGTGTATGTGTGGCAAGCACTTTGACCTGCTGTGCCATTTCCCTGCTCCTAAATATGCTATTTAAATTATGGCGATCTTCAACCAGAAATGTGGTTGCCTGCAGTCTTGTCAACTAAGAACCACCAATTCTATTGCCTGTTGTTCTTCAGGCTGTTTTTGCCACATTGTGACTAAATAAAATGGCAGTGTTTAAGAGTCTGCAGTGCTTCTAATGCAGAGGAGCTCAGGCAGTGAACTAGGGTCTCCACCATGTTAGATGACCTGCTGCTGCGGCCCCTCCTCAGCCCTAGACTGTCCTTGGTGCCATTTTCTTCCTTGTTCCTAAGATCTGTTTTGCTGCTGACTCCAGCAGTCCTCCTTAGTGGCAGCTGTCGACCCTTTGCTCTGTCCATTTCCTAGCTGCTGCCTTTGACCTAGACCGTTGTAGTTGCCTAAATATTCCCGCTTCCTCAATGTATTCCTCCAGGTTCGTTTCCAAAGGCATACCTGACGGGGCTCCTCCCCTTTTGAAACCTGCTCTTAATTCCTCCGTGTACACCGTTTGTCTGTGACAGGACAGGTATCTCATACCCCAGGCAAACTGAATTTCCTGTTCTCAAAACAGCTGTGTCCCCACCCCACCTCCTTAGCACTCCTCAGCTCTGGCTGGTCTCCACCTGGAATTCCAGCCTTTTCTTGAATAGTCTTTTCATTCTACTCCAGCAAAGCTTCTTCCTTCAGGAATGGGGGGTGGTGGTTTTTATTTCTTTGTTTTGGTGCTGGTACTAAGCCCTGAGCCTTGTTCTTACTTGGCTGCACACACTCTCCGGCTGAGCTGTGCCTCCAGTCCCAAAACTGTGTTTGCTTTACACTCCACAAGCTCCGATCTTCCTGCCCTGAACCTCCAGATCATTTTGGCCACTTTCTTGCAATCCTTTCTTTGAGATGTCACTATTTGAAAACTGTGCTGGTTCTCTGTCTGTATCTCATCTCTCACCATGCTTAGCAGCTCAGTCAAGCCCAAATAATGGAAGCACATTTCTAAGTCAAGCTTTCCTGTTTTCCTCTTGCTCCCTTGGAGAACTCCAGTGGGTAGCACCCAGAGCACCTGATGCTTACCAGTCAACCGCTGGGAATTTGGAAGGATTTGGGGCCCATGTCCTCTGGCTTTCTACCTTGTTTTATTTCTTTACTTCAAATGCTTGTCAAAATAAAAAATAAAAATTGGTCGGGAGGTAGGGGCACATGCCTTTAATCCCAGCACTCAAGAGGCAGAGACGGGTGGATCTCTGAGTTGAGACCAGCGTAGTCTGCAGATTGAATTCCAAGACATCCAAACTGCATAGAAAAACATTGTCTAGGAAACAATCAGAAATTAAAATTAAAGAAGATAAAATATGTAGTATAACATGTGTGTCATCAACCCATTGCTTAATATGACAGAAGTGGGACAATCAGGAGTTCAAGGCCACCCTTCCTTAGCAGGAGAGCTCTAGGCCACTCTGCCCTAAATGAGAACCTGTCTTTAAAAAAAAAAATCAGAAATACCCTCTTTGATGAAGTGACTGTAATTTTAGTTTTATTAAAATGAAGAATTTAGCTGGCCGTGGTGGCACACACATTTAATTTCAGCATTCAGGAGGCAGAGGCAGGTGGGTCTCTGTGGGTTCAAGGCCAGCCTTGCCTATAGAGCTAGTTCTAGAACTACCAAAGCTGCACAAAGAAACCCTGTCTAGAAAGAAAGAAAAAGGAGGAAGAGGAGAGAGGTGGAAGGAGGAAGAGGAGGAGGGGGAAGGAAGAAGAAGATTCTAAACCCAGGGTGAGGGTCATGTGTGAGTGTGCTTGCCTGGCATGGGTCCCAACCCCAGCAGGGCAAGGTAACACACCTGCACCTTAACTTCAGCAACTGGGAAGAGGAGGCAGGAGGATTACATCTTCCTTATCACCAATCTTATCTACATAGTAAGTTCAAGGCCAGGCTACTGGAGCCCCTATTTTTAACTGTAGCCCTGGCTGTCCTGGGAACTTACTCTGTAGACCAGAGTAGCCTTGAACTCAGAGATCTTCCTGCTTCTGCCTCCTGAGTGCTAGGATCAAAGGCATGCACCACCACTACCCTGCAAAGAAAGCAGCATTTAAGTACAGTCAGAGGTGAAGCAACCACCCCGTTCTTCTCCATTTGAAACAAGATAGCACAACCTTCTACTCAGATGATTTTTTTTCTGTTTTTATATATTTCTAAGTATTCTTCAACTCAGGGAGACCCCCCAACAAATTAGGTCTGGTCACTAACAATAGAAAAGTTATGACAGAAAGAGACTTGATTTTCATTATGATCATATTAGGCAGAGGGAGGAGATGAAGCGTCTCTCCAGTTCTAGAGGCAGAATCATGGGCTCCAGGGCTAGGTCTAGTGTGCGCATAAAGAAGCAGTCTTAGTCAGACTGTGGTCTGGTTAGTCACCGACTCATCTCTGCTTGGTGAGTCTAGGAAACTGACCTAGTTCACATGCAGTGATTGTTCCTGTCAGGGAGGTGGGGGTGGGGGTCAGTCTGTGTTTCCACTTCAGTCTAGCCTTCAGCTTTGAAGGGAATCTGATCAACTTAGGGCAAACCCTCTTTGTATCACCCATCCTTAGATATACCCTCTCCCTTGTGCCAGCCCCTATGCCAAATCCAGAACCTTGTAACTGCTGAACATGTGCTTTACCACTGAACTATATACCGCATCCCCCGGCCCCCATAAGTTATTAGGTTGGCTACTTGTGAAGCTGAGCAGAGTTCAAGTAAAGGAGATAGACACAGAATGAAGACAGGTGGCGCAGGCCTTCCAGTCTGCCTTTTGGATCTTGTGGGCTCAGAAGTGCTCTTGTTTGCTTGCTTTCTCGCTCACTCCCTCGCTCGCTCGCTCGCTCGCTTGTTTTTGAGACAGGGTTTCTCTGTGTAGCCCTGGCTATCTAGAACTGGCTCTGTAGACCAGGCTGGCCTTGAACTCATTATCAGGCCTTGATACATACCAGGTATCAGATGACAGGTTATTGTGAGGCCATGCTCTCACCATGTTAGGTGTCCATGAAGGGTCCAGGCAAGGGAGTTAAACTTTTCCTTAGTCTGGTATATCTAATAAGTTCTTTGGCCTAGTTATGATTTCAAGATAACCATGTGCTCCTACTGTCTCAATTTACCCCTTTTTAAAAAATAAATGTCCATTTTATTTGTATTCAATGCCAAAACTCAACAAGTGAGGATTCTTTCCTTTTATCCTTTGGGTTTTTTGTTTGTTTTGTTTGTTTGTTTGTGTGTATGTATGTGTGTGTGTGTCTGTGTGTGTGTGTGTGTATATATATATATGTGCATATGTGCATATGTGCATGAGTGTTTCACTTGCAAGTATGTCTGTGTACCACCCATAAGCAATACCTGTGGAGGGCAAAAGCGGGTATCGGATCCCTTGGGACTAGAGTTACAAAGGGTTTTGGACAACCTTGTCAGTGCTTGGAATACACCTCTCTGGTCCTCTGAAAAAGTGGCCAGTGTTCTAAATCCTGAGCCATCTCTCAGCCCAAGGTGGCTCCCTTTCTTCTCCCAGGGATAAGACATTCAGCAGCCTGTGCTGAATGGGTTGTACTAACAGATAGTGGTTTGCTAGTGTACCCAGGTGCTGCTGTTGTCCTCCTTCCTTAAAATTGGGTCTAAAGTTACTTGTAAATTGGAGTCTCTTAGGACAAGGCACAGCCAAAACAAAAAAAACAAAACATGGTTTTATATAATGTGGACTAGTGTAGAGCAGATCCCAGCCTGTTCTCGATACCACACTAAACAACACACTGGCAAACTGTGAGATAAAATTTCCTGGAAGAGCTCTGCAAACTCCGTTGCAACAATATGAAAGATGTCTTTGAGAAGAAGCACAGACTACTGATTTCTGCCCAGCACTGCTGTCCAGGCACAAAGCCTCAGCAACCTCTGGGTAACTTTTTCAAAGTGCCAAAGAAAAAGTGGTGGCACATGCCTTTAATCCCAGCCCTTGGGAGGCAGAGGCAGGCGGATTTCTGAATATGAGGCCAGCCTGGTTTAGAGAGTGAGTTCCAGGACAGCCGGGGCTACATAAAGAAGCCCTGTCGTGAAAAACCAAAGGAAAAAAAAAAAAGCCAAAGGACTCCACAGGAATTTGGGCATCATTCATAAATCACTCAAGGGTTTCCGGTCTACAAGTAGCAGTAGTACTTACACATATATAAAGCAGAAAGAAACAGGGTCCTAATGTTCCAGACTAAACTAACTACTAATTGGTAAAACCCACTTATCACCAGACCTTGTCTTCCTCTGTCTTAGTCTATGGGAGGAAGAAGGTAAGTGGTCATTAACCTCCTGCATCAGCCTGTAGCTGCTTCAGCACACCTGTGAGGACAAGACCCTGTGACCTACAGACAGTATTAAGGAAATATTTCCCACCAGTGCCAAACACTTCCTGGCTCATTTTGCATCAAAGGAGAAAGGAAAAGTCCATTTCATGATTCTACTTGGGAGACTGAAGCCCTGTGTAGAAAAGGGTCTGTTGGCACAGCACATCTAATCAGGTGCTGACTTTTGTAACCTCCTTCTTACACCCCTCAGGTCATGTTTTTCCTTCTCTTCATCATTCTTTCCATTATCTTATTTCCCCTCCATGTTTGTCTCACTCTAGAACTGTGGTTCTCGACCTTCCTGATGCTAAGACCCTTTAATACGGTTCCTCATGTTATGGGGACCCCCCCCAACCAGAACATTATCTTGTTGCTACTTCATAACTGTAATTTTGCTGCTGTTATTTATCATGTAATGCTATGAAATATGTATAACTAGCCATTAGGAAAAATGCAAATTGGGCTGGAGAGATGGCTTAGCAGTTAAGAGCACTGACTGCTCTTCCAGAGGTCCTGAGTTCAAATCCCAGCAACCACATGGTGGCTCACAACCATCCCTACATAACAAGATCTGACACCCTCTTCTGGAGTGTCTGAAGATAGCTACAGTGTACTTATATATAGTAAATAAAAAAAAGAAAACCGCAAATTAGCTAGGTGGTAGTAACACGCACCCTGATCCCAGTGCTCAGGAAGCAGAGGCAGGCAAATTTCTGTGAGTTCAAAGTCACCCTGGTCTACAGAGTGAGTTCTGGGACAGCCAAGGCCACACAGAGAAACCCTGTCTCCAAAGAATCATAAGATAAATATCTGATATGCCCAATATCTCATCTTCAGCCCCAAAGGGGTCGAGACCCACAAGTTGCTGAACCCTGCTTTTAAATGTTGGGTCCAACCTTTTAGTTTAGATCATTCTCCTTGGACTTCCCTGGTTCCTCTGAGCTCTAGCAGGAACACTGCAGGATTGCCTCAGCATGGGGAGACAGTCCCTGCCTCCCCCAAGGAGCCCTTGGTAGGGAAGAGCCAACTGCAGGGCTCAGGCTCCAGCTGAGCTTTCAGGCCCTGGGCCTGCCAGATCGGCGACACTGAACCCTACTGACCTTTGCCCACTTTAGATGACAAAGGAAGTAATTAAGTTTAGAACTGTGCCTGAAGTGGGTGGAGGCAGGGCAGCTGATTCTGCCAGCACTGCTACACAAGCCACAAGACCAAATAAGGCTGTATGAACCACTTCCATCTGTATGAGAGTTCAGAGTGCAGTGTGCAAAAGTAGGACTTGGTTCTCAGGGAGATAAGTCCTTACCTAACCCTGCCAGAGCTCTGCTGCAGTATCCGCCCTGGATGCTTCTGCAGGGGCTCTGTTGGAAGGAAGACAGAGCAAACCCCCTCTTGCTAGTGGAGTGTAGGGGCCTCCCTTCTTATACCTACTGACTGGAGGGATCTACGGCACCACAGATTTTTCCAGTGTTTCCATGGCGCTGCTGAGGGACTGTAAAAGTACCAGTAAGGATGAGTCAGTAGACTGTGTGGAGAAGGTCAGAGTTTGAGGATATTTCGCTATTAGAAAAGCCAGCATCACAGGCTGAGGCCAGCTTGTTTACTGAACACAGAAGTCCAGGGTGGAGCTGGGAGCTGGGAGCATTTTCCTGTAGTACTAACACTGTTTGCTAAGTCCACCCTCTCCCCACTCTCTAGGGATTGTCAAACACAAGGCCTGGTCACAGTCTTCCTCTGCTGCACTGGATGGTTGCCAAAAATACTGTCTTCCTTCTCCTCAGAGGCCTGCGATGCCCTCAGCTCTACCAGCTGCCGGTGTGCCTCAGCAACCACTGCCTGCTAGCTGCTCACACCGCCAGCTCACACTGCCTGCCTCCCTGGCTTGACCCCTTGGCTCTCTTTCCCTGGGAAATTCCTTCATCCTGCAAGATTCCAAACCTCAGCCCCACTCAGCACTATGCATAAACAGCGACCTATATCCATGTTTGGGTATAGCCCTGAACATGGTGCATGTCAGCTAAATGCACACTGAATTTGTTCTCAGAGTCTTGCAGTGATGTTTTGGGGTCCCTGGCACCCTTATCCCCAGATACCCCTGCTGTCTGACAAACCCATGGCTCAGGAGGCTCAGTCTACCATCTGCTTTCTAGTGCCATCTCAGGGCTTCTGTGCCATCTCAGTCCTGGAGCACCCAAGTGAGCTCACCCCAAAGTTTGAAGAGCAAACAGGCTACATAGGACATCTGTCCTCTGTGCAAAGGTACTTACAGCTGTTTAGACACCCAGGGATCTAATAAGCCATGTCTGTAGTTATGTCAAATCAATAAAACCACCTCCCTCCCTGTGTCCCTCCCTCTGGCTCCCTGTGCCCTTCACAGTCCTTGCCTTCAGTCTAGGCTCTGCGCTCTGGGGAGCTGAGACTTGGTTATCTCAAGACTTTAATCTATGGGGAGCTTTTCATTTGGAGGCTCTCCCACTTGATTGTCTTGTTTTGAAATTTTAATTTCTTTTCCTATTTCTATTCCTCTTTGGCGTGAGTTATTCTTTATGTGACCAGCAAAGGTTTGGGGCTGGAGGCTCTTTCTGATGTACATACTAGCACTCCATGTCTCAGGTGTGTCATTCTGAACAAGCCTATAAATCTGTGCTACCTTTGCAAGTCACTCTACAAGAGGTTAGCGAATTCGCCCTCTGGTGGTGGCCGCCCTCTCAAGCCTGAGGTGAATGTAGGTTGGGCGTCTCTCCTTGCTTGACTGGCTCCACTTCCTTAACCTAACTTTCTAGAAGTCTAGGGTCAGCCTCACGGCAGCCATTTGAACCCTGCCTGTGCCTTCTCCACAGGCATCTTGCTTTAATTTTGCATTTCTCGCATTCCTTTTGAGAATCCGAAAAATACATTCTACTTGATAGTTTGCATTCCTTCCTTGTAATTTGCCTGTTTTCCTTAAATGATCTTTTTGTTTGTTTGTTTGTTTGTTTTAACCCAGGCTGGCCTCAAACTTGAACTCCTGCCTCAGTCTTCTGAGTCTGATTCAGCTTCCAACCATCTTTAAGGTTTTTAAGTTTTTGGGCTGGAAAGATGGCTCAGCGGTTTAGAGCACTGACTGCTCTTCCGAAGGTCCTGAGTTCAAATCCCAGCAACCACATGGTGGCTCACAACCATCCATAACAAGATCTGACTCCCTCTTCTGGGGTGTCTGGGGACAGCTACAGTGTACTTACATGTAATAAATAAATAAATCTTAAAAAAAAAAAAAGAAAAGAAAAAAAGGTTTTTAAGTTTTTGCTGGCATATATTAATTTATATAGTAATGGGTTTCATTTTGACATTCTCAAACTTGTATGCAATGCCCCTTTATCATCATCAGCCCCATGGCCCTCCCTTGTGACCCCTCCCCTCCCACTGCTTCTCTCTCTCTTCCCAGCTGGTCCTCCTTGTCCATGTCTTCCTTTTTGTCTTCTCCTTTTGTTTGTGTGTTTGACCCGACAAGTTTACTTTGGGTTGTTTTCAGGGGCATGGGTGACGGGTTATTTATAGAAACACAGCCACCTTGCCAGCGCTCACACTACTGGAGAAAATCAACCTCTCTCTCTCTCTCTCTCTCTCTCTCTCTCTCTCTCTCTCTCTCTCTCTCTCTCTCTCTCAACAGTTATTAACCCTCTATGGATCCTCAGAGGTGGGTAGGGCCTCCTAAATTCCTGATAATCTCATTTTTATGCAGTTTTTATGCTCATAATCACAACTACTTAGAGTTTAAGAATGCAATGTCAGGCTGGGTGTGGTGGCCTGAACCTTTAATCTCAGCACTCAGGAAGCAGAGGCCGGCTGATTGCTACACAGTCTCCCTAGAGTTCAAGGCCAGCAAAGGCTACTTAGTGAGACCCTGCTTCTAAAGGAAGAAAAGAAAGAGAAAGAGAAAAGAAAGGAAAAGGGGGGATGGAAGGAGGGAAGGAAGGAAAACCAATGTACATGTCTTGTCAGGATAACAACTCTTTATTGAAAAGAGTTTTAGAAATGTATATCTGTGTATCTGTATAGATCTGAGAGTACATGTGTGCAGGTACGTGTGGAGGCCAGAAAACGGCATCAGATCTCCAGCATCTGGAGCTACTAGCGATCCTGGACTGTCTACTGTGGGTGCTGGGAACTAAACTCGTATCCTCCAAAAGAGCAGAAAACACATCATTGACTTCTGAGCCATGTCTCCAGTCCTCTTAACAGAATTTTTTTATTTGTTTGTTTATTGTTGTTTGTTTTTTGAGACAGGGTTTCTCTGTGTAGCCCTGACTGTCCTGGAACTCACTCTGTAGACCAGGCTAGCCTCAAATGAACTCAGAAATCCGCCTGCCTCTGCCTCCCAGAGTGCTGAGATTACAGGCGTGCGCCACCACCGCCAGGCTCAATAGTATTTTAAAGATTATTGGGTTGAGCTTGGTTCTTGCCACTCTGCCTGGCTTGGCATAGTCACACGCCTACCTGGACAGCCTTGGCCTGACAGCGAGGCACAGTCATCTGTAATGCCCAGTTCCCAAGGACTTCGTGCTCTCTCTGGCTTCCCCGGGACCAAGCACACGAGTACACAGACATGCATGAAGCCAAATGCATAAACATGCAGCATCATTAAATACATTTTTAATTAAAAAATATTTTATTCAGAAGTAGTGAAGTACACCTTTAATCCCAGCAAGGGAACAGAGGCAGGTGGGTCTCACTGAGTTCAAGGCCAGCCTGATCTCTATAGTAAGTTCCAGGCCAGCCAGAGTTCCATAGTGAGACCCTGTCCCACAGTAAAAGCAAATGGTTTGTTTCTGAGGATGGGCAAGTTGGCTCAGCTGGTGAAGATGCCTCCTGCTGAGCTTGAGGATCCCAATCCCACCCCCAGGACACAGGGTGGGAAGAGAGGGCCAGCCCGAGGTTGGTCTGCTCATCTCCACAGGTACTCACGCATGTGCATGTGCACACATGTATGCACTCCCACAAAATAAATAAATGAAACATAATGTTTTAGAACAAGAACGTTTAACTAGTCCTCACTTCCTTTGGGCACGCCGTTGGAGGGTAAGCCCTCCGTTCAGTTTCAGTTTCGTTTGCCAGCTCTTTCAGAAAACAACACAGAATTGATCTGGGCAGGAGGTCTCTCAGAATCAGAATGTTAAGATGCAATGCATCAGCGGGGCAGTGGTGCTTTAATCCCAGCACTAGGGAGGCAAAGGCAGGCGGCTGAGTTTGAGGCCAGCCTGGTCTACAGAGTGACAAAGTTACACAGAGAAACCCTGTCACGAAAAAACAAAGATTCACCTTGCATTTAGTCCTGGAAATTTTTAGGATCTCAAAGCTCAATAACTTTGTTGTCCTTGGACTTGGATGTTAATAAATTACAAGGGAACTGCTTTAGAATACCTGCCTGCTGGGGCTGGACAGGTGGGTCAGTGGTTAAGCACTGCCACTCTTCCTGAGGACCTGGGTTCAATTCCCAGAAGTAGTCTCAGAAATATCCACACATATACGCCCACACCCCTTAGATTCTTTTTTCAACAGTTTCTGTCTTTTTTTTTTTTTTTTTTTTTTTTTTTGGCTTTTCAAGACAGGGTTTCTCTATATAGCCCTAGCTGTTCTGGAACTCACTCTGTAGACCAGGCTGGCCTCCAACTCAGAAATCCACCTGCCTTTGCCTCCCAAGTGCTGGGATTACAGGCGTGTGCCACCACTGCCCAGCACAGCTACTCTTCTTAACAGGGTTCTTGTAACAATTAGTGTACATGCACACTCCTCACTTCATCTTTGACACAGAAATCGAATTTCACTGATTTTGTCACAAGAAAATATGGAGAGCCACATACAAAGAGATATATGTGTTGGGCCCTTGTTATAATCTTAGTACAATAATAAACACAGGAAACAACCTAAATAACTGATCATGTGGAACTTTTTAAAAATTAAATCCAAAGCTTAGGAAATGGCTCATTGGGTAAGAATTTCAAAACCACAGTATCCATGTTTTAAAAAAAAAAAAAAAGAGCAAGCTTGGTCGCAGGGCCACAGGTGCCAGGAAGCCCAGTGATGCAGAGGGAAAAGAAGTCAGGGTTTACCGGCTGCCAGCCGGACTCAGCTTAGTGAGAAACCCTGTCTCTAAGGAAGAAAGACTGGTAGAGCAGGACCCCGGTGTCCTCTCTGGTCACCGTGCCTAAGCATGGGTGCATGCTCCTTCATAGGTGTGTACTCCTAACACAATCACACAGACACACACAACATCACAATCAACTCTAAGTTAGCAATGGCTTCTGCACTGTAGATATCAGAAGCCACTATGGTGCCACCTGAGACAGTGTGAGGCTGACTCTCCGGAGCCCTTAGTGTCTGTGTCCCCTTTTGTCATTCTGTTGTGTCTGTCTTTCATACTTGATTATTCTCGGGACCAAAATGGCTACTATAATTCTAATCAGCATGTGTAAACTCCAGCCATCAGGAAGGCAGCTATGCTCACCACTATACCACCAACGTGGCAACTCCAGCCATCAGGAAGAAAGACTGTACAAAGAAAACTGGACACAGGTCATTCACCAACTGTTTCTTTAGAGTCCAAAGACTGCCTCTGACACACCTGTTCTGCCAGCACTGTTACCAAAGCAGAACTCCTACTCTACCAGAGAAGATAGAAATCGGGCAAAGGTTAGGCTGTGTACTAATTAGAAGTGCACTATCGGCAAAGGATAAAACTCATTTGGATTAAAAGGAGGGGTGTAGCCAGGCGGTGGTGGTGCACGCCTGTAATCCCAGCACTCTGGGAGGCAGAGGCAGGCGGATTTCTGAGTTTGAGGCCAGCCTGGTCTACAGAGTGAGTTCCAGTTCAGCCAGGGCTATACAGAGAAACCCTGTCTAGAAAAAAAAATCCAAAAAAAAAAAAGGAGGGGTGTGTGTGTTTGCTTGAATTTCTCTTATATTTTCTTACATTGGATTGGAGAGAGAAAGTTGGGATGACTTGCAATCTGTGCTCAATCCATCGCTTTTTAACTCAAATCAGTTTTTTGGTAGTGGCAGAGTTTATTCTTGAGACAAAGTCTTACTCTATAGCTCAGGCTATCCTGGAACTCACTATTGTAGCTAGGCTGGCCTCAAATTCATGAAGATCCTCCTGCTTCAGCCTCCCAAGTGCTAGGATTAAAGACAGCCAAGAGCCATCATGCCAGCCTTTGGTTTTGTTTTCTAGGAAAGAGTTTTGCTATGGAGTCCTGTCTGTCCTGGAACTCAGTGTTGTCCAGGCTAGCCTCAAACTTGCAGAAAATCCTCCTGCCTCTGCCTCCTAGGTTCAATAATTCCAGGCATGTGCCAACATACCCAGTTTGTCAGATTTGTTTTATTTTGTTTTGTTTTGAGACAGTGTATCTCTGTGTAACTCAGGCTGTCTTGGAACTCTCTGTAGACGAGGCTGGCCTCAAACTCAGAGCTCTGCCTGTTTCTGCCTTATGAGTACTGTATTAAAGGTCTGCACCACCATGCTCAACAAGATCTGTTTTATAAAAGTGCCATCTTTGTAAGTTTTCACCAAGAGGCCAGTATAATTTCCTTTGGTTTAGCCAGATAAAAATATCTCAACCAACTGGTGTGCATTAAGCATGCCTTAATGAAAGTGCCTTCCACATGGGAGGCATGGGTTCTTACTGTTTGTTTAAACAAATTGTCCCTTTTTTTTTAATTTTTTTAATTTTTTTTTTTCCCGAGACAGGGTTTCTCTGTATAGCCTGACTGACCTGGAACTCACTCTGTAGACCAGGCTGGCCTCGAACTCAGAAATCCGCCTGCCTCTGCCTCCCAGAGTGCTGGGATTACAGGTGTACGCCACCACCACCTAGCAGCTACAAATTGTCCTTCAAGTTGAATTATACCAAGTACACAAGAAATAGCTTTATTCTTTTGGTTTTTTGAGACAGGGTTTCTCTATGTAGCCCTAGCTGTCCTGGAACTTACTCTGTAGACCAGGCTGGCCTTGAACTCAGAAATCCGCCTGCCTCTGCCTCCCAAGTGCTGGGACTAAAGGCATGCACCACCACTGCCCAGCTGAAATAGCTTTATTCTTATATATTTTACTTTAGACAGACGTAATACAGGCCATAGTTGATGGAGGGAGACAGTGAAGGTTCTCATACACAAGTATAGTTTACAGTAAAGAATCTAACTTTGCCCTTGGATTCTGGGAAATGAGATAAGTCATAGCTGACTTCAGTGCAAATTTTGGGCAATTTGGTATCAGCCACATCGAGCTGAGATCAACCATAGGCAACCAGTCAGACACTACTAAAACTCTGAACACCACAGCTCTGTTGAACTCTCCCGGGTGACTGTGCTCCCATGCATTGACGCTGCACTGACAAGTCCCGCCTCCACATGAAGCGGGAAGGCAGCTCTGCCTTAGGCGACTCTTCCTTCAGCTGACTTTAATCTATACCTTTGCTTAATCATGCATGCGACAATTGTCAGTGAGTAGTTTATGTATTTCTAGTGAATTGTTGATGGTTTGGGGAAACTTCTAAACTTGAGGTCAGTATCAAAAATCAAGGCAGGTCGGAAAACCAAAAAAAAAAAAAAAAAGAGGCCCAGAGTGGACATTTCACTTGACAAGAGTAAGGTTTACAGACTTGATGGAGCAAGGCTGAATTTTGTTCCTCTCTCTAAGCCCGGCCTCTACCCGGAGGCTCCCTGTCATGCTCCCATGCAGGAGCAGCCGAGTGTGCTGACAAAACTGGGCTCTCCATAGAAAGCTGGGCAGAGGTCGTCAAACGAATCAAAGCAAACAGTGACATGAGACTCCAGTTATTTTCCTGTTGAAAAAACCTTGTGACTCTCCTTGGTCCAGAATTCTAAGGTCAGTTATTGGCCCTCACTGTAGGAAGGTTGTGTTGGCAACCTTCCTGGTAAGGAGCAAAGATTGCAGCGTGTGTTGTGTGTGACGAGCATGGATTTCTAGTCGTTTTCTGTCTGTAACCCTTATTTCTTTAACTGAAATCTGAGCACAGAGGAGTAGGGCACTCCCCCCACTGACAGAACTCCTCACAAAGCTGGGCACAACACCTGCTGGGTCTCAAAAGGTGATTCCAGCCCAGGTGGTAGTGGTGGCGACAATGGCACATGCCTTTAATTCCAGCACTCAGAAGGCAGAGACTGGCGAATCTCTGTGAGTTCAAGGCTAGCCTGGTCTACAGAGCAAGTTCCAGGACAGCCAGGGCTACACAGGGAAACCCTGTCTTGAAAAACAAACAAATAAAAAAAAAAAAAGAAAGAAAAGACCAAAGGGGATGAAAAAAGGCTATCCTCACCATGAAAGGGTTCGAGTGTGCTTCTCTCTTGCAGGGAGTTTCCGGATGACCCAGAAGTGCAGTGGGACACGGAGCGTGTGGCCAGCACCCTCCTCCAGCACATACTCACCAGTGGCCCTGACCTGGTAAGGGTCTTCTGCTGCTTGCCTCAGGGCTGCCTCCTATGCTCATCTCTGCTCTAAGAGCTCTAAGAGGCTCTCTGCTCAGCCCGCTGAAGGGCAGACATGCCTTTCAGTTCCCTGACATCTTTTTTTTCCCCCATTGTTGTTATTGTTTCTTGAGACAGGGGTTTCTCTGTGTAGCCCTGGCTGTCCTGGAACTCACTCTGTAGACCAAGCTGGCCTCTAACCCAGAAATCCGTCTGCCTCTGCCTTCCAAGTGCTGAGATTAAAGGCGTGTGCCACCACCGCCCCGCCAGTAAGACTTAATAATATGTCTGCTATGTCCTGTTTCCCTGGAACCTGAGTTGTTACTTCATGTAGAAAAGGGATTTTACAGATGTTATTAAAGCTTTCAAGATGAAGAGGCTATTCTGTATGGGGTGCGGGGCTCAATGTAATCACAACAGTCCTTAAAAATGGGAGCACAGCTGGGCGGTGGTGGTGCATGCCTGTAATCCCAGCACTCTGAGAGGCAGAGGCAGGTGGATTTCTGAGTTTGAGGCCAGCCTGGTCTACAGAGTGAGCTCCAGGACAGTCAGGACTATACAGAGAAACCCTGTCTCGAAAAAACCAAATCCAAAAGACCAAAAAAAAAAAAAAAAATGGGGGCACAGAGGGGAAGGCCATGTGACAAGAGCAGAAGTTGGCACAATTTCTTTGAAGATGGAGGAAGAAGAAAGAGATGGGACATGATGCTCATGCCTGTAATCCCTCAGCTGCTCAGAGTCCTACCCACCCCGAGCTGCTATACTCAGCCTCTCAATAAGGACAAACCCCGTTCTCCCAAGTTCAGGATTGCAAGGACCAGATCAAGAAAAGCCATGACTTTTAAGGCTGAAATGATGAATTTATCCTAAAAATGGAGTGGAGTCAGCAGTAGGGTCAACAGCTCTAACATTCTATGATGAGGACCAGGACTGGAGTTAGTCCTGGAAAAACCACTGTCTTAAAAAAAAGCAGTGTGCTGAGGCAAAAAGACGGCTCAGTGGCTAAGTGTACTTCCTGCTCTTCCTGGAGACCCAGGTTCTAATCTTAGTAGCTATATGCAGGTCACAACCACCTGTAACACTAGGTCCAGGGGACCCAACGCCCTTTTCAGGCTTCCATGGGCTTCTGCATAGAGACAGTGCACATAAACTCATACAGGCTCGAGCATACTCGTGACAAAAAGAAAAAGTCTTTAAAAATAGAAGGTCTAGCAGTGGTGGTTGAACACACCTTTAACCCCAGCACTCAGGAGGCAGGCAGGTGGACCTCTGTGAGTACAAAGCCACCCTGGTCTACAGAGTGAGTTTCACGATATCCAGAGCTACACAGAGAAACCCTGTCTCAACACCCTACCCCCAACAAAAGGTCTAATATATCAGTTCACTCAATGAATGTGTCATTGATAGAAAAGCCTAATCTGCTTCTCAACCAGCATGCTCTATCTTTTAACAAAAGTCAAAGGAATAGACTTTGAATTAGCTATTAGCTTATGAGGGATTACTATTTTGATTATTTGGAGATTTGGAAAGTAAACCTTGGCAGCTTTAAAATGGGCTGTTAGTCAGGTGTGACCAGCTAACCTTTAATCCTAGCACTGGGGAGGCAGAGGTAGGAGGATTGCTGTGTGTGTTTCAGGCCAGGCAGGTCTATGTTGGGAGTTCTAGGACAGCTAGGGCTACAGATCCTGTCAATAATACACGAATGAATAGGACAGGACAGGATAGAATTGACTGTGGCTTAACCCTAACCTGCTAGTCCTACGAGAGCTGAGATGGCTTTGCCTACCCTTGCAAGCAAATATGAATCTCCATTTCTGCTCTAATGGTGACTGAATTTTTCTTTATAAAGTGAGTATAAATTTATCCTCATTTTTGAAAAAAGAAATGGAAGCTAACTGGGCATGGTGGTGCATGCCTTTAATCCCAGCACTCCAGGCTGATCTCTTTGAGTTTCAAAGCTAACCTGGTCTACTCAGCGACCAGTGTCACAAACAAACAAATGAAAAGGAGACTTAAATATCATAGCTTCAGAATTGGGAATGTAGCTCATTGTCAGACCTGGGGCTTATACACAAAGCTCTGGGTGAGATCCGCAGAATCCCCTTCTTCCCTGTATGTTTCTGGAAGCTGCCAACCCTACATCTTTATTTTTATTTCATGTACATTCATGTTTTGCATGCATGTATGTCTGCATGAAGGTGTCAGATCCACAAAACTGAAGTTATAGGCAGTTATGAGCTGCTATGTGGTTGTGGGAATTGAACTCAGGACCTCTGGAAGAGCAGCCAGTGCTCTTAACCACTGAGCCATCTCTCCAGCCCCAGCATTTACAACTTTCATCTTCACATAAGAATGCTACCCTAACTGTGAAGCCAGTTGGCACTAGAAGTTAGTTCTGTGTCAGTGAGAGTCTTGTGCAGGTCCCTGGGGTGCTGAATTTTCAGGAGAAAGGTGGGGAGGCAGGATGTAGCTTGAAAAATGCTCTTCTCAAGCCTGAGAGCTGAGAACTTGTTCACTCTAAAATACATAAGATGCCAGGGAACTGCTGGGCAGTGGTGGGCCTTTAATCCCAGCACTACAGAGTGAGTTCCAGGACAGCCAGGGGTATACAGAGAAACCCTGTCTCAAAAAAAAAAAAAAAAGCCTTACTCCATAGTCTTCATTCACACGGGATGGGAGCCCAATCATCTTCTTAAGGGTGACTTGTCTTTTAACTGGTCCTAAACTCCACACTGATGGATTACGTCTCAGAGTGGCAGGCCAAAGATCTGCTGGTGGTTAAGGAGAGACAAATGTGTTCTTTCACCAGTTCTGATGGCTTGCCCTAGAAAATATCCTGAAAAGTGCACCCAGCTCCAGAATACTTTCTAATAATGGTTTGAGGCCAATACATGGTAGGAGGTCTATGCCAGACAGCTTCAGAGTTTCAGGACAGGGGTTCTAGCCCAGTGGGTAGGTACTTGCCTAGTATGCACAAGTCCCTGGGATTTGAGTCCCAGCAGTGCAAAAACCAAAAAAGAAAGAAAAGGTGCTTCTTAGTTTTGACAAATGGGGACATTCATCCCAGCTGTGAAGCCCTTCTCTTTGTCATCATGAAACCGTCTAAGAAATGGCCTGGATTGGCACTAACACTCCATGGCGCTCCTGAAGACGGAGACCTGGCTCTCACAGTAGCCAGGTCCTGTAAATAGAAAGACGAAGCCTGGTGCATTGGTACAGATCTATAATCCCATTACCTGGGAGGTACAATCATGGAATCAGGAGTTTAAGGCCAGTCTCAGCTACACAGAGAGTTCAAGACAAGGCTGGGTACATGAGATATCTGTAACAATAACGAAATGAATGAGCCCTTCCTCCCGGTCTGTCCCTACAGGTGGTGACTTTTGATGCAGAAGGAGTCAGTGGGCACAGCAACCATATTGCTTTGTACAAAGCTGTGAGGTGAGGTATGCTTCTCTGGGTGATGGGCATGGGAAGGGTTCCTCCACTTTTCAGGAGTCACAGGATCACAGTTACTGAACACTTCCTGCCTGTTAACAGACTGTGGTCTGGCAGTTGCACGCCTGTAATCCCAGCACTCTGGGAGGCAGAGGCAGGTGAATTTCTGAGTTTGAAGGCCAACCTGGTCTACAGAGTGAGTTCCAGGACAGCCAGGATTACACAGAGAAACCCTGTCTCGAAAAAACCAAATCCAAAAAAAAAAGACTTGTAAGATGATATAAACCCTCTCCTCCCAAAGTTGCTTTTTGTCATGACAATAGAAAACTAACAAGAACGTGAATCGATTTTTAGAGAAAAAAAACAAGGGTAGTTCTCATCTGTAGTGGGCAGAATTTGAGGCCAAATTGTTCCATAATCCATAGGCCAACTTCTGGATTAAACTGTGTGAGAATGAAATGCCCACTCTGGTTCTCTCAGCCACAGCCAGAAGTATGGAATCCTACAGATTTAGATGTTGACTTATATAATAGAAACCACTGGCAGACAGTGTGCTTGGTTGGGGCTTGGGCATGCAAGCCTTGCTCTGAAGGTCCCTCCTGTTTACACAGAAGAGTAGGTGTCTTATATTCTCTCTAATGCTTGTCCTTTCCATCCTCCAGGGCCCTGCACTCAGGAGGGAAGCTGCCTAAAGGTAAAGAAGGCCTGTTTTTGGTTTTTTGGGTTTCTGTTTTTTTTGCAAATAGACAACAGTCACTACCCCGCTATGAAACGTACCAAGGACATTTGCAGATATTGTCATCCCTCCATATCTGTTCATTTCTGTGGACTTAACACCATGGGAGCAAAATTATTCAAGGAGATGCTAGAGACCAGGCTCCCCAGTTAAAAGCACTGCTCTTGCAGAGGACCTGGGCTCAATTCCCAGTAGCCATATCAGGCAGACTACAAAAACTTATAATACCAGTTCCAGGGCACTCAGACATCCGATACAGGAATGTGGTGCACATAAGTTCATGTAGGCACACGTATACACAAAAATATATTTAAATATGCAAGGAGAAAAAATGGCACCTATACTGAACATGCAGATTCTTTTCTCCTTATTAGTCCAAGACAATGCAATACAGCAACTATTTCCACAGCATTTACTACATTAGAGATTATAAGTAACCTGGAGATGAATTACTGTATACAAGTGGATGTGGGTAGGGTCTGTGTAAACGCTGCATCATTTTATGTCAACTTGGGCATCCGTAATTGAAGTATTTGTGGCAGTCCTAGAACAGTACTGCTGGGGACTGGAGGACACCTATTCAGAGTGGCCCTAGACTGTGCCGTATTGGAAGGTGTGCACGGCAGGTTCAGACTATATCTAGTTTCTTCATGGGAAGATAGCTCTTCCACTGCTAGTATTTTGTTAGTCTGTCCAAACTCACCTCCCATCACCCACCTAATGAATGAGGTTGTAAGTGCCTCACAGGTTCCTGATCCATTGACGAACTTGAAATAGTAATGCTTTCTAAACCCCTGGGAGGCTCAGGAACCCCACCGGCCATTCACTGCCCGATGTCCTACTCTACATCTCTGAGTAAGTTCTGGGCTGGCCTGCATCACAGGGGTGACATGATCAGAAAGTGAAACACAGGAGATGAGTGCTGTCTCCACAGACTGTGGCCTTCGGAGCACTGCTGCCTTCCATTTGACTCTCCGTCCACCTTGTGAGACAGGCAGGCCTACACTCTCAACAGCACTTTACCAACTAGGAAGCTAAACTCCAAAGCAGTTTAGAGAATTTCTGTGCCAAAATGTTTTCAGAGATGGGGTGCCAAGGACCAGTCTTGGCTTGGAGAGGGGTTCTGAGAGAAGGCGTGTCTTGGAGCCAGTGGTACAAACAACTCCAAGTCAAGGCAAGGGTCTGAGCTGGTGGCCTCTGTTCTGCTCAAGACAGCTTCCCAGTCTGTGTCTCTGCTTTTCCTTCTCTGGAGATCTTTAGCTAGTTCTGTGTTCTGCTGGTACCAGTTCTCCAAGCAGTTCTCTGGCTGTTCTAAAAAGTTCTCCAGATAGCTCATCTCCTGCAGATCTTAAGGCTCGTCTTCTATTTTACATTCCAATCCAGTCATTTACTTCAGACTTCCTTTAGATTATCCTAGGAATCTGCGTTCCAACCAAGGCCCTTTGATAGGAGACAGCAAGTACATTTTTATTTTAAACATTGCAAAAGAATTCAGAGATCTGCATGCCTCAGTTAAGCCGGACTGCAAACCCGTAGGGTGGGACCCCACCCAGAATTTACCATTTCTACCTAGGCAGGGCCTGACCTGAATTCCCTTTCCCAGTATGACCTTGAACTCTGGAATCTTTGTGAGCATAAACAACAACAACAAAACTGAGCTGGAGGGCTGGAGAGATGGGTCAGTTAAGAGCTCTGACAACTCTGTTCCCAAAGTCCAGAGTTCAATTCCTAGCAACCACATGGTGCCTCACAAACATCCTTAATGGGATCAGATGCCCTTTTCTGGTGTGTCTGAGCAAGTGTATTTATATACAAAAGATAAATAAGTTTAAAAAAAAAAAAAAAAAAAAGGAGAGCTGGAGAGATGGCTCAGTGGTTAAGAGCACTGACTACTCTTCTGAAGGTCCTGAGTTCAAATCCCAGCACCACATGGTGTCTCACAACCAGAGTAGTGAGCTCTCACGCCCTCTTCTGGAGGGTCTGAAGACAACTACAGTGTACTTATATATTATAAATAAATCTTTAAAAAACGTAGCTGGATGGGATCTCCTGCGATCACCACTCCCTAAGTCTGTCATCTCCTTCCTACGTATCTGACAGGTCAGCTCACAGTACAGCTGCCTCCATTCCTTTACATCTGGGAAGCTCCTAACACAGTTTATATTGCATACTTATATTTTGCATAGTTGAGAAATTATATATTTTTTTGGAGGGGGGTGTTTTTTGGTTTTTTGAGACAGGGTTTCTCTGTGTAGCCCTGGCTGTCCTGGATCTCACTCTGTAGACCAGGCTGGCCTCAGAAATCCACCTGCCTCTGCCTCCCAAGTGCTGGAATTAAAGGTGTGCGCCACCACTGCCTGGCTTGAGAAATTATATATTTTCAAACTCATGGTTTTAAAGTTCTTTTCACAGCCTTAAGGTCTGTCTTGTAGGTCCCAGCTTTTACCATTTTGTGGAGACATTAGCCACACCTATGCCTCTGTGACTGATGCTGTCTCTGAATATCATGGAGACTTTAACACTAACTGGGAGGTTACGAGGAAGAACTGGGGAATACAAAAATATGTACATTATTATGCAGACAAGCCTTTTGCCCACAGCAGCTAATGATACTTAAGGAGACCTGTTGGTTCAGATCTAGAGGTGGGAACCATGTCATTCTGCCCCTACCAAGGCCATGCCAGACTTGGCAATGGCATCTCACTCGGAAGCCTAAGCTGACCTCACATTGATGGACATCCACCTGTCTCTGCCTTTTAAGTGCTGTGATTACAGGTGAGAGCTAGCACACCCAGCACCTGGTGTCAGAGCACAGTTGGAATGAGTCTTTAGTCTCCCAATTCAGAAATTCCTGTCTATCACCTTCCTTCCACCCTCTGGTGGCCTTCCTCTTGCAAGGACACTCACAGCTGTGGAACACTTCTGCCGCCTGCAGTCCTCCCGTGTGAGAGAATATGGGTCAGAGAGCAGCTCTGGGGCCACAGGGTGCCTGGCAGCTGAAGAGCAAGGGAGGGCACTCAGGGAGCACCTGGCCAAGAGCAGCATGCGGTCCCATCTGCCCTCTCCCTGCCCAGGGTGCCGTGTACTCACACTCCAGTCTGTGAACATGCTTCGGAAGTACGTCTTCCTCCTGGATCTGCCCTGGTCTCTACTGTTGCCCCAGGACGTTCTCTTTGTACTCACCAGCAAAGAAGTGGCACAGGCCAAGGTAAGCTATGTGTTTCCTGGACATTGCCTCATGTCCCTTGGCTCTTCAAAGCCCTGCTACCTGCAGCACTGCCCCACAGGCTAGACTATCCCAGCCACACCTGACTGGAATGCCTTTTCAATGATTTGGGCTTGTTTTCTGATTATTAAATGTATAAGTAAATAATTGGTACCTGCTCGTCTTAAGAAACTTAGAAATACATACCATATTAGTAGCATGAAAACATGCAGCTGGAGAGTTGGCTCAGTGGTTAAGAGCACTGGATGCTTCTGTAGAAGATCTGGTTTCAGTTCCTGCACCCAAAACCATCTGTAACTCCTGCTCCAGGGGGGTCTGTCACCCTCTTGTGGCCTCCATGGGTACTACATACAAGGGGTGCATATACATGCACTCAAGCACTGACATACATATAAATCTAAGAAAAAAATAGAGCTGGCAGTGGGGCAGGTGAGAGGGTAGGTCTACAGATAACAGGACCAGAGTGACTGTCAGCATATCCTCTGTGATTCTTCCAGAAAGCCATGTCCTGCCACCACAGTCAGCTCCTCTGGTTCCGCCACCTCTACATCCTCTTCTCCAGATATATGAAAATCAACTCACTGCAGTTCCTCTGAAGCCTTGGAGAATTGTCAGATCCTCAGAACAAAATGGAGAAGCAGAACAAGAAGTCCCCTGGCCAGGCTCTGGACTGACTTACCTGCTTGCCCCAGGGAAACCCCAGCAAAGCAGCCTCTGCCAAACAGAGACGACGTGGTCACTGGGTCACCCCAACCCAGCTTCCTCTTCTGGGGAAAACCTGCCAAAACCAAACCTACACCAACACAATAATAGTCACCCCACTAATTTACCAGTAGTTAGCATGATAACAGAATTTTCACCAGACCTCTAGCATAGCCTAGGAAGATTGCCTTTACCATAAATGAGTGTAAACGTGCCACAGAACCAGTTCCCAGGTATGACTTTTACACTGCTTCCAGACCTGACTGTCTTGGTCAATCTGCTGTTCCTGGAACCCGACTCCCTTCACATCTGCTGAGCTGCAGTTTACTTGGATCACAGTTCTGATGCCTGTGAAGCCCAAGAGCATAGCAGCCTCTGCACGACAGCTGGTGAGCCCCCCACCCATCTCTAAGGCAAAGGCAGCCATCACTAGGAGAAAGAGCCCGGGAGCCAGAGCGCTCCTTCAGAACAAAGCCACATCTACAAATAACCCAGTCACCTCCAAAAGTCCTCACCCTAAACCCCGGGGCTTTGAAGACACTTGATTTCCAGAGGACACAGCCAAACCCTAGCACAGGTTCATCACAGATACACACATACACACACACACATACACACACAGTCTTCGGGTACTTCAACCATAATTCCTTGAGTTTTTATTTGTTCCCCCCTTATGAGAACTTTACAGTCTAGAGAAGCTGTGCTTATCACCATGGTGATGTGTGTGTGTGTGTGTGTGTGTGTGTGTGTGTGTGTGTGTGTGTGTGTGAGAGAGAGAGAGAGAGAGACAGAGACAGAGACAGAGAGAGGGAGAAAGAGAGAGACAGAGAGACAGAGATGATCATGGAGGTCCTCCCTTTTAGGAGCCAATAAACATCTTGCTTCTCTGCCTTTTCAAAGTAGGAGCTGGGCCCACACTTTTAATCCCAGCACTTGGAAACAGACACAGATGAATCTCTGTGAGTTTGAGGCTAGTCTGATCTATGTAGTGAGATCCAGACCAACCAGGACTCACAGAGAAAGACCCTATCTCCAGTGTGTGTGTGTGTGTGTGTGTGTGTGTGTGTGTGTAATTTTTTAAAAAAGAAAAAGACAAACATCTGATAGTGAAATATTGAAACAATACAAAATAAAGTATGGGAAGCTGGGCATAGTGGTATATGCCTTTATTCCCAGCATTCAGAAGGCAGAGACAGGTGGATATCTGTAAGTTTGTGACCAGCCTGGTCAACATGTGAGTTCCAGGACAGCCAGAGCTACATAATGAGTCTCTTAAAAAAGTAAAAAATAACCTCAAATAAATATGAGTATTCTAATAGGACAGATAGTGATAAAACTACATAAAGCAATATACCCACATGTAAAAATCTACATGATAATGAACAAATAATTTTCTTAACCTAATTTGTTTAGGGGAAAAACTGTATTTCCATACCCACATGTGTAAACAAGCAGAGGCTTCCCATGCCTGTGGAGCTGTCTCTGAAGATTCCTTTTGTACTGTGTTCCTTCACTGAGCCCTCTGCAAGGCTGATTCACTAATTAGCAATGATACAGAGGTTGAAAGGCTGCACCAAGTTATATTGGGGTATCCTTAGACACCTTACTCTCTGTCCGCTCCCCACTTCTGACCTAGCATCTTTGTGACCCTTGGGTAAACACGTGAGAAACAGAAGCAGATCCCTAGTTCCCACCAACCAAAAGGCTAAGGATTCTCTTAGTATCTGAGGCCCACACCCGAGATTCCTGCTTTCCTGTGACCTGATGTTCCCACTGTGTGTGTGAGAGCTGCCCATGTGTGACTGTGTGTGTGTGAGAGCTGCCCATGTGTGACTGTGTGTGTGAGAGAGCTGCCCATGTATGACTGTGTGTGTGAGAGCTGCCCATGTATAACTGTGTGTGTGAGAGAGCTGCCCATGTATGACTGTGTGTGTGTGAGAGCTGCCCATGTATGACTGTGTAAGAGAGCTGCCCATGTATAACTGTGTGTGTGAGAGAGCTGCCCATGTATGACTGTGTGTGTGTAAGAGAGAGCTGCCCATGTATAACTGTGTGTGTGAGAGCTGCCCATGTATGACTGTGTGTGTGAGAGCTGCCCATGTATGACTGTGTGTGTGAAAGCTGCCCTGTATGACTGTGTGTGTGTGTGAGAGAGAGCTGCTCATGTATGACTGTGTGAGAGAGCTGCTCATGTATGACTGTGTATGTGAGAGCTGCCCATGTATGACTGTGTGTGTGTGTGAGAGAGAGAGAGAGAAAGAGAGAGAGAGAGAGAGAGAGCTGCTCATTTATGACTGTGTATGTGAGAGCTGTCCATGTATGACTGTGTGTGAGAGAGCTGCTCATGTATGACTGTGTATGTGAGAGCTGCCCATATATGACTGTGTATGTGAGAGCTGCCCATGTATGACTGTGTGTGTGAGAGAGAGCTGCCCATATATGATGCAAGTGGTACTGCTGCTATAAAACCTCATGGAACTGTTTCCACATTGGAACATGGAACTGGGGTGACCTGAATGTGTCCTGGACATCGTCACGTATTTCATCCCAGGATAAACTACCTCCTATCCTCTTTGAAGTGAGAACTGTTACTTTGTTGACAATACCCTTTTGAGTTTTTTATGATATACACACAATACAACGTATGAAAAAGTTTTCAAATCTTAGACATTAAAAAGATGCATAGAAAAATTATAATGATTTGAGAATTATTTTGTGCCTATTTGTAAAAGTTTTCAAATCTTAGACATTAAAAAGATGCATAGAAAAATTATAATGATTTGAGAATTATTTTGTGCCTGTTTGTATTTGTTTTACTATATATTCACAAATTAAGAGGTTGGGGATAGCCTGGCGGTGGTGGCGCACGCCTGTAATCTCAGCACTCTGGGAGGCAGAGGCAGGTGGATTTCTGAGTTTGAGGCCAGCCTGCTCTACAGAGTGAGTTCCAGGACAGCCAGGGCTACACAGAGAAACCCTGTCTCCAAAAAAACAAAAAACAAAAAAACAAAAAAAAACAAAATAAAAAAAGAAAGAAACCTTTTAAACTAATTCCTTGGCATACACATAGACTTTTATTACTTACTGAATACTGAATCTGCATGCTGAGGTGGACGTGATTGTTTATTTTATATAATAAACTAAATTCTAACTGAGGATTTGATGCTGCAAGGTACAGCATCCTCAACATTTTTTTTTATTTATTATATGTAAGTACACTGTAGCTGTCTTCAGACACCAGAATAGGGTGTCAGATCTCTTTACGGATGGTTGTGAGCCACCATGTGGATGCTGGGATTTGAACTCATGACCTTTGGAAGAGCAGTCCGTGCTCTTACCCGCTGAGCCATCTCTCCAGCCCCATCCTCAACATTTTTTTCAAAGATAACTGATATTGACTAAGAGATGATTGATAATTGATACTGACTATAAGATCAGTTGATTTTATAGTCATTAGTGATAGTGCCTATTCCCATTGATACATAGTATAAAATGGCAGAAGTGCATTTAGGAATGTTTCAGAAATTGAAGGAAATCCTACCTTAATTCCAAGCCAAAAATAATTTAATGATTTCTTATGAAAGTCACTGAAAACAGAAATTTAAAATTTTGTTTACATTTGTGAGTGTGTGTGTGTGTGTGTCTCAGGACAACCTTCAGGAATTTTGTTCTTCCAGCATGTGTTGTTCCAGGGACAGGCACACACCTTTGCCAGCTGAGTGACCTCACTGTTACCTGTCAGATGTAAGTTAGGTGCTAATCAAGCCACATTCATTTGTAGTCTCATAGCTACTCACAACTCACTGGCTCTTCAAAAAGAAATGAGTAGAATAAAATATTACGGGGCTTGAAGAGATGGCTCAGTAGTTAAGAGAACCCGCTGCTCTGGCAGAGGACTTGGGTGCAGTTCTCAGCACTCAGGGTGTGGCTCACAACCGCCTATAACTGCCACTCCAGGGGATCCAGTACCCTCTCCTACCGTCTGTTGGTACCAGCCACATACATGCTGCATACCCATAAATGCAGCCAAAACATGTATACACAGTAAATAAAGGAAAATCTAACACTCTAACAATATACTCCAAAGACTGATTTAATGTGTTCATGCTGCAGGATCAGAGTTGAAACATCAAGTATTGCTTTTCCATAATCACACCACTGTGTTTCTACAAGAGCCGATAACTTTTTATGTATTATGCTAAAGTGAAGTCGCATAATACAAAGGTTGAGCCAGACATACTCAGCCAGTATACAATTGGTTCCCAATTAATTTGGTTAGTGTGAGTGTTCATTTGCTATGTCTTCAGGGAGGTTTTACTGCTCACATCCTCCATGACCCCATGTTCACTCACACACAGGTCCACAGCTACAACTCAGAGGCAGGACTCGACATCACAGCAGAGAGGACAGGCATGGGTAACGTAACCGTGAACTTGCTCATCTGGGTTCTGAAAAGCTCAAAATAATGCCTTCTTGGTGAAAGGACAGGAACTGGAGGGAGAGAGGCTGTTGAGGCCTGGGCCCCCAGGGGCAGCCACAGATGTTGGCAAGTGAAGGTGCCCTCCAGTGAAATGTGGCCCTGGGTAAGCTTAAGACAAGAGGAATTATCCTAACACAGGTCTTCCTCTGGGTAGATGCAGCCCCTCCCTAGAAGCAGGCCTGGTGGCCAAAGATGTTAATTCCTGAGCATTTGCAGAGGCAGGGCTAGGATGATCTAAGTTCATGTGCTCATGTACATAAAATAAATAAATCTTTTTTTTCAAGATTTATTTATTTTATACATGAGTACACCACCATTTCCCTCTTCAGATACCCCAGAAGAGGGCACCAGACCCCATTACACATGGTTGTAAGCTACCATGTGATTGCTGGGAATTGAACTCAGGACCTCTGGAAGAGCAGTCAGTGTTCATAACCACTCACTAAGCCATCTCTACAGCCCTACAGCCCAAATAAATCTTTTTCTTTTTTCTTTTTTTTTTTTTCTCTCTTTTGGTTTTTTTCGAGACAGGGTTTCTCTGTATAGCCCTGGCTGTCCTGGAACTCACTCTGTAGACCAGGCTGGCCTCGAACTCAGAAATCCACCTGCCTCTGCCTCCCAAGTGCTGGGATTAAAGGTGTGCTCCACCACCGCAGGCTCAAATAAATCTTTTAAATAAATAAACAAATAAATAAATAATTAGGAACAGATGGGTGGATGGATGGATAGATGGATGGACCTATAATAGCAAGTATATTGCAGGATATTTAATCACATTGTGAACCCTAAGATAGTGAACTGGAAAACATGTTTCTTGTTGTGGAGTGGCTCAGTCCTAGCACATAGCTTTCTATATAAACAAGAACTAAGTAGAGTCAACAATATAGGTTAAGTGGCAGAGCACTCAACCAGTTGAGAGAGAGTGAAGATAAGAAAGCCCAGGAAAGAGAAGGAAGGTCTTTGAGTTGAAGGGTATTTAAGAGAAGGAGAAGGAGCTTTGTCTTTCTGGGCTGTGCTGGAGTAGGAAGGCCAGCTGGGTGCTTTCTCTGCCTCTGACCTAGCAGGTTCTCAGCGCAGCCACTGGCTCCTGAGTCTTCATTGATAAATTGAATATTTGGGATTTTGTTTTAAAAACAACACAAGCGCAAGATCTATCTGAGAGGAGAGAGTGGGGGAAAGCTGAGAAGTAGAAGTCATGCTAGAAGAGGTCTCTTGACATCAGTGAAAAAAGCCCCGGAAGGGGACGAGGCCACTGGTGGGAAGGGACAATAAAAGTCCATGTCCATAACTGAACAGGACAAGTCGATTCATCAGAACTCATTAAATCCCAAGCCGCTTTCATTTGTTAAAAAAATATAAGCCAGGCAGTGGTGGTGCACCCCTTTAGTCCTAGCACTTGGGAGGCAGAGGCAGATGAATCTCTGTGAGTTTGAGGCCAGCCTGATCTACAGAGTAAGTTCCAGGACAGCCAGGGCTACACAGAAAAACCCTGTTTTGAAAAATCAGGGTTTTCAGTACTTGAATACTACTACTACTACTACTAATAATAATAATAATAATAATGATGATAATAACAACAATAATAATAATATAGGCCAGCCTGGCCTAAATAGCAAAGTTCCAGGACAGCCAGGGCTATATAAAGAGAGCCCACATGGTGGTGCACTCTCAGAATGTTGAAGCAGAAGGATTTCAAATTTAAAGCCACCCTGAGCTACGTGGCAAGACCTTCTCTGTAAAAACCAAACCAAACATAAGCAAACTCACTCATTCAACCTGTGAGTAACAGCGGAGGCTAGAACAACAGGACACTCTCAAAGACACTGTCTCCTGGGGTCGCAGTTACCATCTGGATCTGCAGAGACCAAGTGTAAATCCAATAACCAGACTGCCTTTCGGTTTGCTTCATTAATGCTCTGCAGTTGTCATGACAGGAGGGAGGTAAAAGCATTCTAAAGGTCTCTTCTGGAGCAGAGGCATGCTGAGGGAGGGGTGAAGTGTTACCATGCAGAGGGACAAATAACAGGGTTCAGCGAGATTGTTAGAACTGGGAAAGCACTGTATCCAGGGGAACACGACGCCTGCTAACAGCTGGGGATGCAGCTCAGGAGTGGTTGCCTAGGATGCATGGAGCCCCGGGACTGATGTCAGCGCTGTATAAACACGCTGTGTAGTGCTGCAGGCCTGTCATCTCAGCACTCAAGAGGTGAAGGCAGGAGGATCAGAAGTTCAAGGTTATGCTCTGTCTGGTTCAGACTAGGAGGTTACCTTGGCTATAAATAAACAAATAGCCTTCAAAGCAAAAGAGGGTGTGTGTGTGTGTGTGCTGGAGAGATGGCTCAGTGGTTAAGAGCACTGACTGCTCTTCCAGAGGTCCTGAGTTAAATTTCCAGCAACCACATGGTGGCTCACAACCATCTATAATGAGATCTGATGCCCTTCAGTCATGCAGGCATATATGCAAATAGAGCACTCATATAAGTAAGTAAATATATATGAAAAAAACCAACAAATCCCACACTTGCAGACATACATGTGCACACATTACACATTATCTAGAAATAAGAACGTTACACGGGGCTGTCCAGTGGTTAAGAGCACTGACTGCACTTCCAGAGGTCCTGAGTTCAATTCCCAGCACCCACAATAATGGCTCACAACCATCTGTAAAGGGATCCAATACCCTCTTCTGGTGTGTCTGAAGACAGCTACAGTGTACTCACATACATAAAATAAATTTTTCTTTTAAAAAAAAGTTTATTTAAAAAAATAGGCAAAACAAAAAAAAATGGTAGAAAGGATGCATTTTCTTTGAGAAATGAAATAAAATAATCTGAAGTTGGTAATTTAGCTCAGTGGTAGAGCACTTACCTAGCAAGAACAAGGCCCTGGGTTCAGTCCTTAGCTTCAGAAGAGAGAGAAGGGGAGAAAGAACGAGAGGAAGGGAATAGGGAGAAAGGAGAGGGGAGGGGGAAAGGGTAAAGGAGCAGGAGAGGGGGAGGGAGAGAATAAGCCAGCATATGAAAATGCTAAATTAGGCCAGGCAGTGGTGGCTCACGCCTTTAATCCCAGCACTTGAGAGGCAGAGGCAGGTGGATCTCTGAGTTCAAAGCCAGCCTGGTCTACAGAGTTCCAGGACAGCCAGGGCTACACAGAGAAACCCTGGCTCAAAAAAACAAAACAAAACAAGCTAAATTAAAATAAGAATGCAGAGCAATTTCTAGGACAAAATAGATTAAATAACCAGTGGAAGAGTGTTTACAATCCCATGGCAACCAAGTGGGAAGCTTAGTGGAAACAGATGATTTCCTAAGCCAATATCAGAATACCACAAATCCTAGCCACAGCACCATAAACAGGGTCCAAGCAGTTCAATTTGCTAAGTAAGACTGCATTACCACGTGGAAATCAGGGTCTTAGGACCTTTAGAGCCTTGACAGTGAGCACCATGGTGGCTGGAATGAAAATGGCACCCCAAAGGCTCATCAGTTAGAATAAAATTTTTTTTTTGATTTGTTTTTTTTTTTTTGAGACAGAGTTCCTCTGTATAGCCCTGGCTGTCTTGGAGCTCACTCTGTAGACCAGGCTGGCCTCAAACTCAGAAAACCGCCTGCCTCTGCCTCCCAGAGTGCTGGGATTACAGGGGAGCTCCACCACGCCCCGGCAATTAGAATATTCTATTCCCCACTTGGAAGAACTGTTTGGGAGGGGTTAGGAGGTGTGTAGGAGGTGTGTCACTGGGGCTTGGAGATTATAAATGCTCAGGTCGGGCCCTGCCCCCCTCCAGCCCAGCTGCCTCTTGCTTGTAGATCAAGATGGGTCTGCCACTGTGACTTTGCTCTGCCATGGACTTTAACCCTCTGGAACCATAAGGGCGATTAAATACTTTCTTTTGTAAGTTTCTTAGTCGTGGTGTTTTGCCACAACAATAGAAAGGTAAGACAAGCATCCACAGACAACCCCAGGTTTCCTGTGGCCTGATACTGACTTCCTATTACAGAGGAGCTGTTTGGCTTTGGGAGGGACTCTAAAAGACATGTGCAGGGACTCAGGATCACAAGGCTGGGGTGCTCCTGTCCTGAGGGATGGAGGGAGAAAAGGAAGATAAGTCCAGGCCACCATTTCAAAATAAGAGTTCTTCAAGGACCTGGTGCCAACTAAGAACAGAGTTATATGGCACAAGGCTTTACTAATGACTTTTTTTTCTTGGTTTTTCAAGACAGGGTTTCTCCATGTAGTCTTGGCTGTCCTGGAACTCACTCTGTAGACCAGGCTGGCCTCCAACTCACAGAGATCTGCCTGCCTAAATCGGCAGCTCAGTTCAGAGGTCAGCAGCAGCAGTTCCATGACTTGCAAACCCTTCACAGATACACCAGCAGTCCAGTTCAGTAGAGTCAGGATGGCAAACTGGGGTCAGCAGCAGTGGAGTGACCTAGCAGAGACAGCCAGGTCTCAGCCTTGGGAGTCAGCAGGAGGGACCAGCAGGAACACCAGGAGGAGTTCTGGGCTGTGCCTCTCTCTGAGAATCGAAGATAAGAAGTGTTTCACAGCTAGCTTCATAAGCAAGCCAGATTCAGCCTCTGTCACTGCCACTGAGTCCTATTTATACCCTCCAAACATCACGTGTTCTCCATGGATCTTACTTCAGCCTGTGTCTTGCCTCAGCACTGGTATCTATCTCAGCTGACATCACTCTGCCAATCATATTTTTTGGGTGCATTTCTCTCTATGGAGTCCTGATAAATGTAGCTCCACTATGCAATGTAAGGTGGACCAGTACATGAGTGTCATTAGCAAAGAATTCTTCCTCACACGTACTTTCATGTGTTTGATTTAGCAGAACATTCTTTCTCCTGTGTCTGCTTCATCAAAATGTTCCTTCATAAGTCTGCCGTGGGCTTTCACCCGTGTCCACTTCAGGAAAACACACCTTCACAACTGACTTTCCAATGAACCTTTCAGTTTCCACTTCGCCTTTGTCTGTTTATTTTTGAGACATACTATGTCTTACTGTGAAGTCTGGACTGTCTGAAATTTGTTCTTTAGACTGATTGGCATGGAGTTTGCCACAATCCTCCTGCCTCTGCCTCTGCCTCCTGAATAATGAGATTTACAGACATGGGCAATAATGGAGTTTGGACTCTGAACTTCAGTTTCTGTGGAGCATGTAGCCCTAGGACTGACTTCGATAGTCTATCTGATATACAGTCTCCCCTAGAAGCAGATGGAGCTCAGAGAACAGCTTTCAGGAACAGGCTCTCCTCCCGCTGCGAGTTCCAGATCTGGCTTCATGCTTTCAGAGGCTGAGTTGTAAATTACCACATTTTCTGAGGTAACCTCTTTTGGGGACTCTTCCCCTGCAGTCTTTTCATTGGCTCCGTGTCTCTCTGTTCCTTCATATGTCCATCATGTGGCTTCCCCCAAACCTCTCTGTGAACATACCCAAGTACTTCATAAACATTTGTTAAGGCAGGCTATAGCACACAGGGACACACACTGATTTCCCCCCCCTTTGAAAACAGTTTCTCTGTGAAGCCCTGGCTGTCCTAGAACTACCTCTGTAGACCAGGCTGGGCTCAAACTCAAGAGATCTACCTGCCTCTGCCTCCCCAATACTGGGATTAAAAGCATGAGCCACCATACCCAGCTTAATTTTTAAATGCTGTAGTGAAACTAAAAACTTTGCTAATTTTAAAAAGAAAACACTGAATTATTCAGTCAACTACATTAAATAGTTCCTGGAAACTATCAAGTATTCAATAAATATGAGTATTACCATTTTTGTATAATAGCCTGGCTTTGTCTTATTCAAAGCTGTTCTCAGTTTCTCAATTACCTTTATATAAGAGCCAGCCTTCTGATACTAAAACCTCAGCTGGTGAGTAACCAAATTGTCCTTTTTCATTATTGTGGATGTATATTTGTGTGGTGTGTGTTCATATGTATAACCTATGTTCCCATGTGGAGTTAAGATGCTACATTTTGTGTTACATCTGTCTTACCACAGAGGGAGAACAGAAGTGGCTAAGGCTGCATGCATGTGGTCCTAGCTTCTAACCACAGCACTTGACGACAGAAAATCAAACAAAGAAGCTGTTTTACCTTATTTTAAAAAACATGGGGGCTGGAGAGATAGCTCAGCAGTTAAGAGCACTGACTGCTCTTCCAAAGGTCCTGAGTTCAAATCCCAGCAACCACATGGTGGCTCACAATCATCCGCAACAAGATCTGATGCCCTCTTCTGGAGTGTCTGAAGACAGCTAGTGTATTTACATATAATAATAAATTAATCTTAAAAAAAAAATGGGCAGGTACAGTAATACATGCTTATAGCCTAGCATGCGGGAGGCTGAGATTTGCAAACACAGGCCAGCCTGGGCTACATGATGAAACTACTGGGGGTGGGGGGGGAGGAAGAAGAAAAAGACTGCCAACAAAGAGCCCACTGTGATAAAAATAATCAAATACATGAGTAGATAAGGAATAAACTAAAATCATATGTCCGGAGTGACTCCTGTCACAGGCTCCCCCGCCCTCCTGAACTATCTCTGTGTACCCTGAGAACCTAGAGTCCATGTCTTTACAACTCACAAGGACTGTAATCATTCAGTCTTCTGGCTGTAACTGCTGTTTTGAGTTGTGTCTCTTCTCAATGTGGCTGCTGGTATCTTAATAGTGCCTGCTATGTTAATCTGATCTGAAGTGATAAGCTTCAGAAGCAAAACTCAAAGTTCAAAGAAATATGTCATAGCAATAGCATTAATGTCAGAAATATTTATTTTCTAAAAGATCACACAAAAGTTGGTAGGAAGGGAGAGAAGGTCAGGTGTCTTACATGAAACCTGGGTTAAGGGCAGAGCTGCCTAAAGAAATGGTGGCTGGAGCGAACCGAAGGGACACGGGGAGTGGAGATGGCAGCCAGGCCTCCACAGCGACACAACCATGGCAGCCTACAAGGCTGCTGCCCTGTCACTCCTTAGACATGTTCTTGATGGTCTTGTGCTCCTTCATGGCCCGCTCCCAGTCACTGCCGTTGAATTCCTCAGTGACCACACTCCGCACGGTGCCTTCATCCAGGCAGTGGGGGGCGATTCCTAAGAGCAAGTAGAACAGAAAGAGGGGTTCCAGGTGCGGGTAAGGCCAGAGAATGTGTCAGGCAAGCGCTCACCTGCAAGCATCATTCCCACACTCAAGCTATCTGAGTGGCCGCTCATGAGGATGACGTGTGTCCTGATGATTACCAACATTGCTCTAGTCGGAACACCTTCAGTCTTCTGGCTTTGGTCCTCACCTGTCCCATGAAGATCTGATGCCCTGAATGAGGGTCAACCAATGCTACACAGCATTCAAAACCACACTGAGGTGGGGGGGGGGGGAGAGCTCAGTGGTAGAACACTTGCCAAGTATGTACAAGGGCCCTGCCTTCAGTCAAAGGGGTGGGGACCATTAATATGGAACGCATTAGGAAGGTTCAAGCCTGGCACAATCTCTTTTGAGTAGCAGCCTGAAAAATTCTCAGACTTTTCCTGGGTTTAAATAAAGAATTAAATACTTTCCAATTTATACAGGACTTTATAACTATATAACACAAAACAAACCAACAAATAAACAAATAAAAAAACCCTTTCTTATTCCAAGATACCAGGACTTGGTGGACCAGAAACCAGCAGCAGTAGCTGAAGACATGGGGTAAGGTGACCCTGGGAGAACAGGGACAAATAGACAAACTGATCATTAAGAAAACAGTAGTAGCTGGGCGGTGGTGGCACACACCTGTAATCCCAGCACTCTGGGAGGCAGAGGCAGGTGGATTTCTGAGTTCGAGCCCAGCCTGGTCTTCAGAGTGAGTTCCAGGACAGCCAGGGCTATACAGAGAAACCCTGTCTTGGGTTAAAAAAAAAAAAAAAAAAGGAAAACAGTAGCCAAGATCATGTCATGCCCTCTCCTCTCTGCATAGTCACTCTGCACCATCAGCTTCACGTGAGGCTATTACACAGGGACAGTCAGTCAGTCAGTCTCCATTTACCCTAAGGGCAGGTTGCATCCACTTCCAGGTCAAGTAGGACCTGAAGAGGGCTCTAGAGGCTCCTTTTGCTTCTTTTTAAATAAATACATTTATCTGTCTATGGTGTTTTGCCTGCTTACTTGTCTGTGTACCATGTACGTGCACACTGGTGCCTGCAGAGAGCACTAAAGGGCACTGGACCCTGAGATTACAGATGGTTATGTACAGACGGATTCCACTACTTTGTGCTGGAATCCAAACCAGATCCTCTGCAAGATCACCCAGAGAACCACTAAGCTGACTTTTTAGCTCCCCCATATCATTATTTTTGAGGGGTGGGGGTGTTGCGTGTGTCTCTAGCCTAGGCTAACTACAAAGAAGCTACATAGCTGAAGATGGCCTTGAACATCTGATCACTCTCAAGTGCTGGGGTTAGGCAACAGCACACCTTGTTTTCTTGCTGCTTTTTTCCGAGATAAGGTCCCACTATGTGGCCTTGGCTATTCTGGAACTCACTCTGTAGATCAGGCTGGCCGAGAACTCAAAAGAGATGCACCTGCCTCTACCTCCCAAGTGCTAGGATCAAAAATATTTGCCACCACATCCACACTTGGCTCTTCCTCTTCTTCTTCTTCTTCCTCCATCCTTTTATTTAACTGTGACATGAAATCAAGCATCATGCAGTGCAGTAAAGAACTTTTTTCCCCTAGAACAAATTAAACTTTATTTATCTATTTAGGGACAGAGTGAGGACCATGCATGCCAGGCAAGTGTTCACTCTGCCACTGGGCAGCAGCCATAGCATTGATTTTGTTTTAAATCAGCAACAGCCACCATCAGGCCTCTTCCTCCCTTCACACTGTCATTGTTCCAGTGGCCTCCCCCAAAGCCACGGGCACATTTCCTACCCATCTTGTTTTTGTTTTTTTGTTTTACATTTATTTTTATTCATGTATTTATTTTATGTGCCTAGGTGTTTAACCTGAAGATTTTGTGTACCACATGCATGCAGTGCCCAAAGAAACAAGAGGAGAGTGTCAGATTCCCAAAACTGGAGTTACAGATAGAAATTGGGAATTGGAGCTGGAGAGATGGCTCAGTGATTAAGAGCACTGACTGCTCTTCCAGAGGTCCTGAGTTCAATTCCCAGCAACCACATGGTGGCTCACAACCATCTGCAATTGGGATCTTATGCCCTCTGAAGGTGTGTCTGAAGACAGTGACCGTGTACTCATATACATAAAAGAAATAACTAATTTGGTCCTCTGGAAGAACAGCTGGTGGTCTTAACCACCCAGCCTCTCTTCACCCCTTCCCACTGATTGGCTCCATATGTTGCATGTCTTCCCACAGCCCTACAATACTAGTGATTAAAAACCACCTATAGATGGAAAACTTTACCACAGGCCCAGACACTGGACCAGAGCTCACTGGAGGAACCTTGTTCTTCTGACACACGCCAGGACCCATCTGTCCAACCACAAGCACTCTGGGCACCTCAGGGTCCCAAGCCCACAAACAATCCCTTCACTCACCAAAGCCCCCAGGGTTGGATCGCGGAGTATAGAAGCTCTGGACACCACATCGCTTACAGAAGGTGTGCTGGGCTTTGTGCGTGTTAAATGTGTACGTGGTTATGCTCTCAGCACCCTGGGAGAACAGGGACAAAGAGACAAATTGATCATTTAATGTTATTAGAAGTCGATCTTTTGAAACATTAGTGGGGGTGACTTTTGTACAGTTCTCTGGGTTATGGGGACAGCTCCTGATTCCTAGAAAAGACCGAAAACCTCTGGACTCCCCAGAGACAGTTCACACTGGAGCATGTTAATCTGTGGATCTCTTATGCCAACTGCACAGTGAACAAACCATCCTCAGACCTTACTGATGTCAAACAGAAGACCCGTAAAGACCTGAGGGATTGGTTATATCTAAAGAAAACAGAGGCCAAGATCTTAAGAGCACTACTAACTATACTGGAGTTATTAAGGATAGGAAAAATCTCTTTGCTACAAGTCATAGACAAAGGGTTAGTTTTCTTTCTTTTTTTAATGTGAGAGGGCCCAGACCATTGTAGTGTTACTTAAGTCCTGAAGTGTTTTTTAAAAATTATTTATTTAATTTTATGTGGACTGGTGTTTTGCCTGAATGCACATCTGTGTGAGGGCGTCAGATCCCCTGGAACTTAAAGTTGCAGACATTTGTGAGCTGCCATGTGGGTGCTGGGAATTGAACCCAGCTCCTTTGGAGGAACGCCCATGGTTCCCAACCACTGAGCCATTTCGCCAGCCCCACAGTTAGTGCTTCTTCTTCTTTTTTTTTTTTTAAGATTTATTATATATAAGTACAGTGTAGCTGTCTTCAGACACTCCAGAAGAGGGAGTCAGATCCTGTTACAGATGGTTGTGAGCCACCATGTGGATGCTGGGATTTGAACTCAGGACCTTCAGAAGAGCAGTCAGTGCTCTTAACGGCTGAGCCATCTCTCCAGCCCCACAAGATATTTCTTACTTGGTGAAAAAAGATAAAAAAAAAAAAAAAATCACAAACAGTAAGGCAGTGGCGGCACACACTTTTAATCCCAGCACTTGGGAGGCAGAGGCAGGCAGATTTCTGAGTTTGAGGCCAGCCTGGTCTACAGAGTGAGTTCCAGGACAGTCAGGGCTACACAGAGAAACCCTGTCTTGAAAAAACAAACAAACAACAAAACCAAAAAAAAAAAAAAATCGCAAATGTGAGGCTGGAAAGATGGTTTAGCAGTTAGAGCACATACCGCTATTGTAGAAGACCTGAGAGTTCTGCTCTCAGCACTAACTTCAGGCAGCTTAGAACTGCCTGTAACTCCTGCTCCACAGTGAGCCAGTGCCTCCACAGGCACCTGCACTCACACGCGCATGTGCACATGTACATACATAAAAGTGACTGGTGAGGCTAGAGAGATGGCTCAGTGGTTAAGAGCACTGATTACTCTTCCAGAGGTCCTGAGTTCAAATCCCAGCAACCATATGGTGGCTCACAACATCTGTAAAGAGATCTGATGCCCTCTTCTGCAGTGTCTGAAGACAGCTACAGTGTACTTATATATAGTAAATAGGCTGGAGTGAGCAGGGCCGGAGCAAGTGGGGCCAGAGCAAGTGGGGGGAGGGGGCAGGAGGTAGGGGGGTAAAAGTGGCAGGCCTAACAATCTCTCTGGCCTCTGTGGGCACTCACATGCAGAAGTGCTTGATAACAATGCATACATACACATAACAATATAAATCTTTTTTTTTAAAATCACAAACTGTGGAAGCTGGAGGGATGGCTCAGTGTTTGGGAGCATTGGCTGTTTGTCCAGCGGACCTGGCACCCACAGGGCAGCTCAGCTCATGGTTGTTTGTGGCTCCAGTTCCAGAGGATTTGACACCCTCACACAGAAGACATACATGCAGGCAAAACACCAATGCACATGAAATGAAAAGGAATTTAAAAAAATCACAATGCTGGTTAACATGGCATTGAAGAACAGAGAGAAAAATACATTCGGCCAGCAGGAGTGTTGCATGCCTGTAGCGTTAGCACTAGGGAGGTGAAGACAGGAGGATCAGAGATTCAACATCAACCCAAGCTAGCTCAAGGCCAGCTTGGGCTGCATGAGACCCTGCCTCAAAAGAGAACAACAGTAATAGTGACAACAAGAGGCTGGCTAGGTGGTTCCATGGGTAAAAGTCCTTCTTGCTCTTTCAGAGGACTGGGGGTCTCAGGTGGGATAGGGAAGCTGTGAGGACACAGGAGGAGGCCATGGCTGAGGCCAAGATGGCAGGTAATGGGCTCTGTGACAGGAAAGTAGGTCAGATTAACATAGTCAGGTTAGAATAGATGAATATCCGCCCAGCTACAATGTAAGAAGGTCTCCACATCATGTCATCATTTGGGGACAAGGGATGGTGTAGAAAAGCCCTGTACTTATACACGCCTAAAACATCTTAGAACTCCAGCTCCCAGGGATCCAGTGCTTTCTTCTGGCCTCTGTGGGTTTCTGCATATGTGCACATACAGCCATGTAGATATATACATGCGCATACACACCAGACTCACAGACACATAAAAAAGTAAATTTAGCTGGGCAGTGGTGGCGCACGCCTTTAATCACAGCACTTGGGAGGCAGAGGCAGGCGGATTTCTAAGTTCATGGCCAGAGGGTCTACAGAGTGTTCCAGGACAGCCAGGGCTACACAGAGAAACCCTGTCTTGAAAAAAACAAAACAAAACAAAAACAAACAAAAAAAAAAGTAAATTTAGCATTTTTGAGTGTTTTTTAAATTTATTTTTATTCTATGTGCACTGGTGTTTTGCCTACATGTATGCCTGTAAGAGGGTGTCAGATCTGCAACTGGAGTTACAGACAGTTGTGAGTTGCCATGTGGGTGCTGGGAATTGAACCTGGGTCCTCTTCGAAGAGCACCCAGTGTTCTTAACCACTGAGGCATCTCTCCAGCTCCATATATTTAAATTTTTTAATTTATCTATTACATTTTATGTCTTTGGGTGTTTTGACTGCGTGTATGTATATGCACCGAGTGTATGTCTGCTCCCATGAAGGTAAGGAGAGCAACAGAACCTCGGCCTACAGCATCCGGGTTTTCCAGACGAGCAGCCAGTATCTTTAACTTTCTCTCCAGCCCCTAAAAATGTTGTTTTGTTTTGTTTTTACATTTATTTTTAATTTCGGGCCTACCCACTAATAAGTAAAAAATATATATGAAAAAGTTTAAAAGAGAAACAACAGAGTCAGTTAAAGTACACCTGTGGGCTAGAGAAGGAGCTCTGTGTGGCAAAGCTACAAGCAATACTGTTCAGACCCGAGTTTCATCTTCAACGCTTAAAAAAATGTGAAAAATAATCAAGCAAGAATAGTAGCACAACTCTGCAACCCCAGCACTCGGAGGCTTAGGTAAGAGGACTGTAAGTTTGAGGCTTAGCCTAGGCTACACACCGAGGCCCCATCTAAGAAAAAAAAGAATCTCAAAGTCCTTAAAATGTCCTGCTGAGCTCTCTGTCCCCCACAGTTTACAGATAGCAGGCTTAAAAGATGGGGCAGGGGCTTGTGGTACTAACCTTCAGGAGTTTGAAGCGAGAAGCTGGAACAATGAAGTGTCTATTCTGCTTCTTCTTGCAGATGCTACAGCTACGGAGAGAGCAAGGGCCAGGCTGTGAGCGGTCATCTGCATCATCCACATGGCCAAGCAGCCCAGCCCAATGCCTGTAGAACCAGCTGACCTCAAGCAGGACACCCTTCTCAGCACCATCCAGGGAAGAGGACTTAGGCTGCTGGACAGGCCACCTGGAGCCCCAGCTCTTCGTGGCCGTGAAGCCTACTGGTAACAGCCAGCAGGAAAGACCACACAGCATTCAGCAATCCTGGACCTCATGTCTGCTGCCCCTCCCTCCCGACCCTGAAGAGAAACAGTGGACTTAAAAGACACCCAGAAAATGAATTTCAGACAGTTCTATACCCTTGTGCCTTTTTAGAAGACACATCAGAGCTGAGAAAGGAACCTTAGGATTCCTCTAGTTCCACATAAGAAAATCAAGTTCCCAACATTTTATCCAGAAATACCAAACTGGAAATTGAGTCAATATCTGTTTTTTTCAATCCCACTATTTTTGTCTGTTTTTATTTCTCTACCCTAGGAATACTGAACCCAGGGTATCATGCGCACTAAGCAGGGATTCTATCACCAAAATATACCTCCACCTTTTTAAAGAAATTTAACTTTGGGACTAGAGATGACTCTGCAGTTAAGAGCAGTAGTTAAGAGTAGTAGTAATAGACTCTGGTTCAATTCCCAGTATCCACCTGGTAGCTCACAGTTCCAGGGTATCAAACACCCTCTTCTGAATTCTGGGGGTATGCGGTGCAGACATACATGCGTGTACAACATCCACATGAATAAAATAAGTTTTTAAATTTTTTAACTTTATTCTGTTCTTTGAGATAGAGGGGTCATGTTAAAATTTTAACATTATTTTATTTTTTGAGACAGGGTCTCATGTATCTCCAAGCTGGCTTCCCACTTACCATAGAGTTGAAGATGGCCTTGAATGTCTTTGCTTGCTTGCTTATTTTGAGAAAAGAATCTCATGTACACAAGCTGGTGACAAACACTGATGCAGCTGAGGACACAATCCTGAACTTCTGATCCTCCTGTCTCTACCTCCCCCTGGGTGTGGCCAAGTTAATGCAGTACTGGCGATCAGACCCAGCTTTGTACATATTAGGCAAAGGCTCTACCTCCAGCCCTAACTTACACTTTAAAGTATTCTGATTTAGTATAGGAGTCTCCAAGAAATTATGCCATAATGCTTCTTTCGAAATCTGGACTTCATTAGTGGCCTAGCCAGGTCTACACTTGAGGAGTATTTATTACTTATATAATAAATAATATTTATAGTATTTATTATTTATATAGGATTTAGGTAAAATTAGAGGAAAAAGGACTGGACCCTCTTGAGTAATTAAGTACATGCCCATAGCCAGTCCAGAAGGCAAAGCCTGTTCCTGCTCTATTATAATGCCAGGGAAGATGCTAAGAAGCAGGCCTTCGAGGGCTGGAGCGATGGCTTAGCAGTTAAGAGCACCAACTGCTCTTCCAGAGGTCCTGAATTCAATTCCTGGCAACCACATGGTGGCTCACAACCATCTGCAATGGGATCTAATACCCTCTTCTGGTGTGTGTGAAGACAGCTACAGTGTACTCATACATGAAGAAAATAAGAAGCAGGCCTTCCACTTTTGGGGGTGGTACCAGGGGACTCATGCCAAGAACAGAGAGAATCAGTACAAAAAAAAGCTTCCAGGTGTACATACTCTCCACCCGATTACTTCTAGTTCCCTTCACTGATAGATTCTAAGAAGAGTCTGCTCAAAGTGGGATTCCCAGCAACCCAACAGAGAATTACCACCAGCTTGATCCACCTCTTCTAATCACCCCTAAATCAGTGGGATCAGTTGGACGCAGGAGCCTATAAGCCACAGCCCTAGAATCCCGGCATTCTGTCACCTAAACTCTGCTGCTATGTAACTCTGTGGTACAAACACACACAGATCATACAAACTGTGGGTACTACTCTGACTGACTCAGAATGTTTAGCCTTCCCCCACTTTAAAACAAATTCATCGCCAGGTGGTGGTGGGGCACGCCTTTAATCCCAGCACCTGGGAGGCAGAGGCAGGGGGATTTCTGAGTTCGAGGCCAGCGTGGTCTACAGAGTGAGTTCCAGGACAGCCAGGGGTACACAGAGAAACCCTGTCTCAAACAAAACAAAACAAAAAACAAATTTATCAGACCAATCAGGTGACTTGGTGGGTAAAAATACCTGCCACCAGTCTGATTGACTGGATGACCCTAGGACAAGGAGAGAACAGACTCCATCCCACAAGTTGTCCTCTGATCTCCGCACATACTAAATGAATAACATATAATATTCAGTTATCACTGAACATTCCAAGTTGTGCACAAGACAAAGGACAGAACAAGGAACCTCTGTGTCCTTGGTCCCTGATGGAGCAGTTATCAGCTCCCAGCCAACACTGTTTCCTCTAGACCCCGACTCCCACATGGCTCTGAAACACAGCCTTTTTTCCTTTACAAATCTTCTAAGCCAATTTGGGAAGATAAAATACTCACTTGCAGTCAAAGATGTGCAAGTCTGCTGAAGCCCAAACTTCAAAGCGAACTGCTCCACAGTGACAGCCTCCTGTGTGCTTCACCAGGCCCTGGTACTCACTAAATGAAATAAAAACTAGATCACAAAACTTCTGACAGACAAGCAGGGGCCTTACGGTCTGCCTCCTTCATGTTGTCTTTTTGTTCTTAAAATAAAGTCACTCTTTCTTTTGACAGGACAACCAGATGTATCTCATAAAAGAGGTTCAGTGCCGGGCAGTGGTGACACACACCTTTAATCCCAGCACTTGAGAGGCAGAGGCAAGCAGATTTCTGAGTTCGAGGCCAGCCTGGTCTACAGAATCAGTTCCAGGACAACCAGGGCTATACAGAGAAACCCTGTCTTGAAGAACAAAAACAAAACAAAACAGAACAAAACAGAACAAAAAAAAAAAAAAAAAAAAAAGAGGTTCAGTATTTTCACTGGGAACTGTCTTGAATTTTATGACTGCAAAATAAAATATTCCCAGAATTCAGTAAATGGGATGATAGGAGAGAAGCCTGGCTCATTTGCCCCCACCCTCAACGTTTTTATGTCAACTGATTATTTGTAAAAATTACAAGCTAAGGACCAAGAAGAAACCTTAGCAGCCTTAAGCAGCCATCAGTCAAACTGGCCAAATAATATTCAGTTTTGATTGTAATAAAGATGGTACAAGTAGCTATGAAAAAGACAGGTGGCCCAGTTGCCTTCTAAGGGGTCAACAAAGGTTTCTCTAACTCTGTTCTTCACTCTCCTCATGCTTCTCAAGTATATGACTTTTCACACAACCGTATACAGTTGGAGCCAGCCCCATAGCAACATTAAGATTCAGTGACCATCGTGAAGCCCCTTGCCCCAAAGACTAAATATTCTTGCCAAAAATAAGCAAGAGAATGTTTCACCATGACTTCTGAATAACCACCACAGAGAAAACAGTCGCTTCAACCTGCCATCTGATTAAAGGCAAGACTGAAAGCTCTCCCAGGTTCTCTAACAAGTTAACATCTCATTTTCTTCTTCCATATACAATGTTTATTGTAACAAAAAAAAAATCCAAACAGTTTAATGACACAATGAGAGCCCCTTCCCCCTCCCCCGTGATCATCCCACTGAGAACCCATATTCGCTATACAGTCCTCCATTTTTTCCTATGCGATATTTGAACCAAATGCTAGTGTATACTATACATTTTCTTCTTATAAAAGTTAGCTTAGCAGACCATAAAGTAAATATAAGCAAACATACAGCATGCTAATCTGGTAAGTGAAACTCTTTCCTGCCAATCTTTTTAGTATCTTTTTTTTTTTTTTAAGAACATCATCACTTTGTTTTAGGGGAAAATATTACCTCAAATGTTTGCTTTCTGTTTGGGGGTCTTTCTTGTTTCCTTTTGGGACAGGGTGTCAATAGCAGCTCAAGCTGGCCTCAAATTAACTGTGTGCACAGGATGACCTTGAGCTTGTACATCTTCTCGCCTTACCTTCCAAGCACTGGGTTTACACACGCGGACCACCTTCTCACTGGCTTGTTTCTGTCTTCCTTTCTTTCTCTTTCTTTGGAGAAAAAGATCTAACTCTGTAGTCCAGGCTGCCCTTGAAATCGCCATACTAGTCCACCTCAGCCTCCTGAGTGCTAGGATGATAGGCATGTGCTACTGTGCCCAGCTCTATGGAGTTTTATATAGTATCATTTAGATCTCCCAGTAGCTAGTACACAACAGGTACTCCATGTTATATTTATGTTTTAAGTTTTAACTGATTTTTGTTTTTAATATTTTAATGCATTCAACTTATAGCCCAAGAGAATAAAATTGAATAAATGAAACACATAGAAAGCTAAATAAATATTCTGTTTCTTAGAGACTGCACCAAAACCAAGAGAATTACTTCTGGAACAAAGACAAAAGAATATCTTGTTGTTATGAAAAGTAGATGAGAATGTTAAGCAATTGTTAGGTTAATGTTAGTTTGCCTCATCTTTTATTTTCTTTTAATTTATCCCTGAGTGAGAGCTATAAGAGGAGAGTACTCGGTATTTCTCGGAGCACAATGGGTAAAGGAAAAAGGGGTTCACATCACATTTGCCAAAGAGCAGGCACGCATCTGGCCTAAGTAGTTATCAGCTCTTTCCCCAATAACGGATCTCTGATCTGCTCTTTAGGCCATCAAAGAAGCTGGAAGCACTACAGAAGCACAAAGTAAAGCCTGCCAGCCCAGACCCGGGATGAGAGCATCAAGCTTTAGCTCCCCAATCCCCCTGCAAGGGCCTCTCCTGGACAACGCTTTGCGCGCGTTTCCCTCGGAGGTCAATAACTGCACCCCGGACCCTCCCTCCGGGGAACTGATCCGAACAACGGGACTTCGCTCCTCAGGCCACTAAATTCTCCACTTCGATTTTTTCTCCCGCCCACTCCACGAAAGCACGTGCAAACACAGGTAAAACGGTCTTCGTAGCTGGGAAATAGTGGGATGTCTGTTTTTTTCACCGAGGGGCCGGCCCTCCTGCACCATCCGGAGCAGCCCGCCACGGCTCCGCACTCAGCCTCGGGTCCCGCCGCCCCTGCGCAGCTCGCTTGTGCCGGCCCGCCGCCCTCGACACACTCACAAGGTATCCAGCAGCAGCTTGGCGGCGCCCTCGAAACTGAGCCGTTGCCGCTTCTGGAACGTCTCCCAGCGCTCCCGCTGCTCCCCCAGGTCGAGCGCCGACACCGAGGCGGCGGGGGTGTCCGCCGGTGGCGGCTCCTCGGCGGCCGCCTCCTGGGCCCGCGGCGGTGGCTTGGGCCGCGGCTTTGCCGACGGCTGCGGAACGGCCACCCCGCCCCCGGCCCCGGCCCTAGTCCTGCTCCGGGAGCGCCGCGCGCGACTTTCGCCGCCACTCAGGCCCCCGGAGGACCCCGAGCGCCGCTGCTCCCGCGGGTCGGTGGCCACGGCGCTGCGAGTCCGCCGCATGTCTTCTTCAGCCGGGCTCACAGGCCTCTCAGCTCTGCGCGCTCCCGACGGCCGATGCGCGTCCCCGCCTCCGACAACCTGAAGGCCCCGGGGGTGGTGCGCGGCGCTACGGAACACGTGAGCTCGGGACCCAACGAGAGACCCTGGACCGTATGGCCGAGGGCTGAGGGTCTAACGAGACCGCGCCTCCACCTGCGCTTGCAGGTAGCGGTGCAGGTTTGATCAGCGAAGGAGCTTCTGGCCTCCACTGACGCCAGGACTTCCCCACCACACATTCGCAACTGGGGACCTGGGTCAGGCCTCAATTCATAAATTCATGGCCACATCAGAGGTGACACGCTTGGGTGACTTAGTGGTTTCCAAGGTGGTAACACTACCAACTTTGCAGAAGCCATCATGTACATAATATGAGCTAACGTATGTAAATTGTCGGACACCTGCTACTTGAGGCATAAATGACAGCTGGAATCAGTTTGATCAATGGTCAACAGGTTTTTTGGTGGTTTTGCAGAACTGAGAATAGGACCCAGAGCCTTGTGCAAGCACTCTAGCACTAAGCAACATTCCCAGCCCCTGATTTTGTTTTCAATTTTAAGTAAATGAATAGATCCAGGATTATTTTCCATTCATATGCTTTTGCAGAATACGGTATTGAAGTTTAAAGACAAAACTCACAAGAACCACTCACTGGGGCATCCCAGAGAGTCTCCAAACTTTTTTTCCCGAGACAGGGTTTCTCTGTGTAGCCCTGGCTGTCCTGGAACTCACTCTGTAGACCAGGCTGGCCTCGAAACTCAGAAATCTGCCTGCCTCTGCCTCCCAAGTGCTGGGATTCAAGACGTGTGCCAACCCCCACCCACCCACCCAGCGTCTCCAAACTTTTAAAGAAACATTTTCTTTTACTCATTTTTGCTGCATTTTACATTTTCAACTTAGTTCTGTTTTTGTTGATTTGTAAGAGTATTATCTCATTACAGATGGTTTTGAGATACCATTTGGTTGCTGGGATTTGAATTTAGGACCTTCAGAAGAGCAGTCAGTGCTCTTAACCACTGAGCCATCTCTCCAGCCCCTTGTGCCATATCTTAAATGTACAGATTTGCATCCAGTTCAGATGTGGCACATCCTAGCCCACTAGAATATCTCTCCAAGTGACCACTGTTTTGACTTTTTCTCACTGTGAATTACTTTTGCCTGTTTTGTGTCTTTATTTAGAGACAAGGTCTAATGGAGTAGCCCTGGCTGGCCTGAAACTCACTAATGTAGCTCAGGCTCATCTTCAGCTCACTGTGATCTGCCTGCTTCTGCCTCCTGAGGCACTATATTTCTTAAAATCATTGTTCAGGAGGGGAGCAAGTGCACAGGCGCATGGGGAGCAGAAGACAGTCTACACCATGAGTTCTCTTCTCCCACAAACAGGCTGTCTGGACACCCACACCCTTACTCGGCTGTCCTGGTTGTTTGAGTCAGGGCTTCACTCTCTAGCCTAGTCTACTCCTAGACTCACTAAGTAGCTAAGACTGGCTTCAAACCTGTAGCAATCCTCAAGCCTCAACCTCCTAAGTGCTAGTATCACACTACTTTAGGCTATCTTTGAATGTTATTTCAAAAACAGCATGTACACTGTTAAATCTAATACTGTTCAACATTTTAGAAATTGTTGAAATATATATAAATAAAATTTATTGCTGTCAATCTGATCTGTGAGGATTGGCTTTTGTCAATGCAACACAAGCAAGGGTCATCACAGAGGGAGCCTTAACTGGAAAAATGCCTCCATCAGATTAGTGGGTAGGTCTGTAGGTCATTTCCTTGATTCAGGATTGAGGGGGAGTGGACACTGTCACCCCTGGGCAGGTAGTCCTGGACTCTGAGAGCAGGCTGAGCAAGCCATGGGGAGCAAGCCAGTAAGCAGTGTTCTTCCTTTGTGGCTTCTGAGTCAGTTTCTGCCCCAACTTCTCTCAATGAGTATGCACTGGGAGTTGTTCCTTCCCAAGTTGTTCTTGGTTGTGGCACAGCAGTGGGGGAGAAAATTAACTTATATATTACCATATATTGTCGTGTGTGTGATGCATGTGTGTGTCAGAGTTCAATGGTGGTTGTCCCCCTTCATAGTTCTCCACCTTCATTGTGAGATAGGGTTCCTTACTGAGACGGGAGCTCACACTGCCTACACAGAAAGGCTACTGAACTCAAGGAGATGACTATCCCTGCAGCCTGACAGTGGTAGGGTTACAGACTTGTGACCCCAGCGCCCGCTTTTATATGGGTGCTGGGAATCCAAACTCGGGCTTCATATTTGTGTGCCAGCTACCCCCTGACCCTTACATTTATCCTCTTAATGACTTATTTGAGATGTTTCTAATTTGTGCACGTGATAAAGCTAGTGTACACATTAACATTTTTACCCAAGTCTTTTTGTAGACCAATTTCTCTTCAAACATTCAATATGGAATTTCTGGTTCACAGGTTAAGACTATGTTGTGACACCAGGCTGGGGCTGTGAGATGACATCACTTTCTATTTCTCATTTCTTTGTCCTGTAGTAATGCTACCTTTTCATATGTTTGTTGAACATTTGGACAGCTTCTGCTTCAGAATCCTTTCTGGGCTGAAGAATTGGTACTGCTTTTGTAAAGGACTCTAGTTGGGCTCCCAATATATACTATGGCAGCTCCCAACTGTAACTTGAGGATCTGATGCCTCCTCAACTTCTACGCTCAAGCATGCACAGACCCATAGAAACAATTAAAAATAAATTGTTTTTAAAAAAAACAGTCCATTTTTTAAAGTCAGGTTTATGTCTTAGGTTGCTTTCTACTGCTGTGACAAATACTATGACCAAAAGAAACCTGGGGTGGAAAATGTTTATTTCATCTTACAGCTTACGGTCCATCATTGAGGGAAATCAGAGAAGGAATTCAAAGCAGGAACATGAAATCAGGAGCTGAAGCAGAGACCATGGATGAATGACTCTCTTGGGTTGCTGTTTTTATACAGCCCAGGACTATCTGTCAAGGGCTGCATCCCCCACAATGGGCTGGGCCCTTTCACATCAACTGTGAATACAGAAAATACCCTATAGACTTATTGTCTTAGTTACTTTATTGGTGTGGTAAGACACAATGACCTAGGCAATTTATACTAGTCTATTGGGAGCTTACTGTTGCAGAAGGCTAAAGTCTATGATCTTCACAGCAGAGAGCATGGCAGCAGGCAGGCAGAGATGGCACTGGCGCAGTTAGCTCAGAGTTCATATCTGGTTCAAAAGCAGCAGACAGAGAGAGAGAGAGAGACTACGCTGGTCCAGGCTTCTGAAACTTTTTTTTTTTTTTTTTTTTTTTGGTTTTTTGAGACAGGGTTTCTCTGTGTAGCCCTGGATGTCCTAGAACTCACTCTGTAGACCAGGCTGGCCTCAAACACAGAAATCCACCTGCCTCTGCCTCCCAAGTGCTGGGATTACAGGCGTGCCACCACGCCCGGCTCAGGCTTCTGAAACTTCAATGCCTTCCTCTAGTAGCATTCATCCTCTAGCAAGGCTACACAGCTAATCCTTTCCAAACAACCAACCGAGGACCACATATTCAAAATAAATGGGGGCCATCTTCATTCAGACTATTACACTTGTCTACCCACCAATCTAATGGAGGAATTTTCTCAACTCTTCCCTGATGACTCTAGTGTGCTGACGGAAAAAACCTAACCAGCACATTCTGATACACAATTCTCTGTGTCTCTGCCAGACACTCACGCTGAGGATGAATTCCCCACTGGCAGCTTGTCTTTCCACACCCTTAACACCATCTTTTGGTGAGTTGAAATCATTTTTGAGGAAGTTCAACTTGTGAATTCTTCTTTTTTTTTTATTTTTTTTATGTTTATTTTTATTTTATTTATTTATTTATTTGCGACAGGGTTTCTCTGTATATATAGTCCTGACTGGCTGTCCTGGAACTCACTCTGTAGACCAGGCTGGCCTTGAACTCAGAAATCCGCTTGCCTCTGTTCAGGATAGCCAGGGCTACACAGAAAAACACTGTCTCGAAAAAAACAAAAAAAACAAAAAAAAAAACCCAAAAGTTCCATACTTAATGCCAATGCAGGCACAGATCAGTTGGTGTGCTTGCCTGGCATACAAGAAACCTTGGCTATGACCCTCAGTACCATGTAAGACTAAGCATGATAATATTTGCTTATAACCTCAGTAGTCTGAAGGATCAGAAGTTCAAAGTCATTCTTGGCTACATAGTAAGTTTAAGGCCAGCCTAGGTTGAAGAAAAGATCTGCTTATGCAAATTTCACATGAAAATTTTTGTCCCAGAGTTGAAGAATAGTTACAGTTAAGAGCTGGTACTGCTCTTGCAGTCAACCTAGTACCATCCCCAGCACCCATGTCCGTGACCCACAACTGCCTATAATTCTAGTTCCAAAGCATATGACACCTCTGGCCTCTGCTGGCACCTGCATTTTCATGCTCATACTCACAGAGACACATAATTTAAAAATAATACCTTAGCCGGGCCATGGTGGTGCACGCCTGTGATCCCAGCACTTGGAAGGCAGAGGCAGGCAGATTTCTGAGTTTGAGGCCAGCCTGGTTTACAGAGTGAATTCCAGGATATCCAGGGCTACACAGAGAAACCCTGTCTCAAAAAACAAACCAAAACCAAAAAAAAAAAAAAAAAGTCCTGTATTTTAAAGAAGTGAAAAAGAAAATGTCTTGCCAGGCAGTGGTAGCATATGCCTGTAATCCAAGCCCTTGGAAGGCAGAGGCAGGTGGATCTCTTGAGTTTGAGGCCAACCTGGTCTACAGAGTGAGTTCCAGGACAGCCAGGGCTACACAGAGAAACCTGTCTCCAAAAACAAAAACAAAAGAAAAACAAATGTCTTATATTGCAAATGGTAGAAGTACATGAGAAAGGATTTACAATATAAAAAGTCAATAAACTGGGTTATGAGGGCTGGAGAAATGACTCAGCAGGTAAGAGCATTGACTGCTCTTCGGAAAGTCCTGAGTTCAAATCCCAGCAACCACATGATGACTCACCACCATCAATAATGAGATCTGACTCCCTCTTCTGGTATGTCTGAAGACAGCTACAGTGTACTCACATATAATAAATAAATAAATCTTAAAAAATCAAAATAATGCTAGTAATAATTGATAACAAATAAAAGTCAATTCATGAAAAAAAAAAAGTAGGAGCTGGAGAGATGTCTCAGTGTTCAAAAGCACCAACTGCTGGTTCAGAGGACCCAGGTTCGATTCTTAGCACCCACATGGTGTCTCATAATTGTCTGTACTTCCAATCCCAGGGGATCCAAAGCCCTCTTCTGTCCTTTGGTACTACACCACATAGTGCACAGACACACACTTTCAAAACAGCCACACCCATAAAATGAAGTAGCAGCAGGGCACTGTGGTATACTTCTTTAATCCCAGTATTTTGGAGAGAGAAGCACACAGATCTCTGAGTTCATGGCCAGCCTAGTCTACAGAGTGAATTCCAGGACATTCAGAGGTACACAGAGAAATTCTGTCTCAAAATATAAAACAAACGCCGGGCGGTGGTGGCGCACGCCTGTAATCCCAGCACTCTGGAAGGCAGAGGCAGGTGGATTTCTGAGTTCGAGGCCAGCATGGTCTACAGAGTGAGTTCCAGGACAGTTAGGCTATACAGAGAAACCCTATCTCGATAAAAAAACAAAAACAAAAATACAAAACAAACAAGCAAACAAACAAAAAATGTACTTTTAAAAAAGAAAATAGAAAGTGATATTTTTGTCACTATTTAAAATAGTTAAGTGCAAAGAGATCAAAGTATAGTACCCGTGGGTGTTAGGTAAGGGCTGTTTGTGGTTGTGTGGGGGCTGTGTGGATGTTGTATGGGTGTTGTGTGGGGGCTGTATGAGGGCTGTGTGGGTGTTGTGTGGGGTCTGTGTGGGGCCTGTGTAGGTGTTGTATGGGGGCTGTGTGAATGTGTGAGGGCTATGTGGGTGCTGTGTGGATGTTGTGTGGGGGCTGTGTGGATGTTATGTGGGGCCTGTGGGGAGGCTGTGTGGGTGTTGTATGGGGGCTGTATGAGGGCTATGGGCATGGGATGGGGCAGTTGGTGTTTCTGGAGACAGTTTCAGTGTTTAAGATGAAAAGTTCAGGGGGCTGGTGAGATGGCTCAGCAGTTAAGAGCACTGACTGCTCTTCTGAAGGTTCTGAGTTCAAATCCCAGCAAACACATGGTGTCTATCAACCATCTGTAATGAGATCTGACACACTCTTCTGGAGTGTCTGAAGACGGCTACAGTATACTTACATATAACAATAAATAAATTTTTAAAAAAAGATGAAAAGTTCAGAAACTCAGAAACCAGATACTGGGGACAATTATACAATGTTATAAACATAATTAATAAAACAGATTTACGGGCTGGAGAGAGAGCTCAGCAGTTAAGAGTGCTGACTGTTCTTCCGAAGATCCTGAGTTCAAATCCCAGCAACCACATGGTGGCTCACAGCCATCTGTAATGAGATCTGATGCCCTCTCTTCTAGGGTGTCTGACGACAGCTACAGTGTACTTACATATAATAAATATATCTTTTAAAAAAACAAGATTTACAACTCAAATGTCTAAAAAAAAGTGTGGCCAGCCAGATGGCTCCCTGGGTGGAAGGCGCTTGCCACCAAGCTTGGCCATCTGGGTCTGGCCTCTGGAACCCACATGCAGACAGAGAGAACTGAGCAGCTCCCTCAAGCTGCTCCTGACCTTCATCCATTGGGGCACATACATGTAACTTTAATTTTTTAAAACCTATTTTTAATGATGGTTCTTAAACATTTTAACCTCTCTTGTAGCCCGCCACCCACCAAAGGTAGCAGAAAAGAAAGGATATGGAGGAAGTGGACCTGTTTAGAAAGGTTCTCTGGAGCAACTCCTGTTTTTCTTGTCTAGAAGTCAGCAGTTCGGTACACAGGTCACAGCAGCAGCTCGATCCACTCACAAACACTTCAAGGATACACCAGCAGTCCAGTTCACTAAAGTCAGGATAGCAAACATGAATCAGCAGGCCGCACTGCCTACCAGAGACAGTCAGGCCCCAGCCTTGGCTCTAGTCAGTAGGAGGGACCAGGGAGGACCCCCAGGAAAAGTTCTCAGCTGTGCCTCTCTCCCAGAGAAGAAAGATCAGCAGAAGACCCACAAGTGTTACACAGCTAGCTCTTTAAGCAAGCCTAGCTCAGCCGCCATCACTGTCTCCCAGTCTTATTTATATCCTCCAAACATTACATGTCCTCTATGGGTCTTGGCTCAGTGCATGTCTTGTCTTAGTATGTGTACCTGTCTCAGCTGATATCACTGTCAACCAGCCTGAGTCCGACAAACTGCAGCACACCACCAGATGATTTTTTTGGTGTGTTTCTCTCTATGGCGTCCCAACAAATGCAGCTCAACTACACAATGTAAGGTGGACCAATACATGTGTGCTGTTAGCAAAGCATCCTTCATCACGTGTCCTTTCACATGCTTGCTTTAGCAGAACATCCTTTCACCTGTGTCTGCTTCAGCTAAACATTCTTTTACGAGTCTGCCTTAGTCTTTCACCTGTATCCACTTCAGGAAAACATTCCTTTATGTGTTTGCCCCAGCAAAACACCATCCAACACAACTGACTTTCCAAAGAATCCTGAAGTTTCCACTTCACATACACAAATAAATGTCATTTTTAAATTTTCCAAAAACTAAAGAGGAGAGGGAAAAAAAGGAGGCATGAAGTTGAACTATAATCCCAGTAAGGGGAAGCTGAAGTAGGACTGTGAGCCCAGGACTATATGCCTACCTGGACAACATGTATACTGTATCGTACCACAAAGTGGTAATCTTATCATGTGTTTATCTTAACATGTTATGGAAGTGTTTGTCTTAACATGTTATGTGTTTGTCTACACACATCTGTTTGGGTGCTTGTAGAAGCAAGAAAGGGGTGACAGATCCCCTAGAGCTGGAATTACTGGCAGGTATCAGTCGCCCCATGGAAGTGTTAGGAATTAACTGAAGTCTAGTTCTCTGTAAGAGAAGCAAGCGCTCCTAACATTCTTGGGCTGGGGTGGTGCACAGCTTTAATCTTAGGACTTGGGAAATAGAGGAAGGTGAATCTCTATGAGTTCGAGACCAGGCTGGTCTACATACTGAGTTCCAGGCTAGCCAGGGATATATAGTGAGACCTCAAAAATAAAAATAAAATAAATCCCTGATATTATCGAATTTTGTTCTATGTTCATGTGGGTACTCAATATAAAAATGTCTACCTTTTTAAATTTTGAGACAATCTAATGTACCCCAGTCGGCCCTTAGACTAGGAAGCCAGAATGACCTTCAGTTTCTGATTCTCTTGTGCTACGTAGCTGACGATGACCTCAGCACAGTTTATATGCTGAGGATTCTTTTGGGCCTACTAGGCAAGCACTGTACCAACTGAGTTTTTTGAGACAGAGTCATGCTTTGTAGTTTAGGGTAGCCTAGAACTCACTGTGTCATCTAGGCTGCCCTCAAACTCTTAGCAATCCTTCTGCCCCAGCTCTGCGAGTGCTGAGGTTCACAGGCATGAGGGACTAGCTATACATCTTTTAAATTTTCTAAAGTAATAAATTCTGTCTCCTAACTCTGTGAAACAGATAGCTACATAGACAGGTGCCCACACAGAGAGAGGGTACCACCTGATATGGGTGCTGGAAACCAAACTCAAGTCCTCTGCAAGAGTAGTAAGGGCTCAATTCCTGAGATATCTCTCCTGCCCCATAATATTATATTCTAAATATCACCACAGACCTGAAAAGTTAGCCAGAGCTTGGGCCCTGGTAGCCCTAAAAAGTTAGCCTCGGCCCACCTGTCTTCAACAGGCCAATCAGAAAAATAATGAAAAACAGAAAAGAGAGATTTACCCAGTTCGGTGCCACTGGAAAGAGGAACAAATAAAGACATACAGTGCTTTCCCCCCTAAGTCTGTCTCCAAAGAGCCAACATGAGGTTTAGATTTAAATAAAGGAGCTGAAGAGATGGTTCAGCAGGTAAGAGCATTGCAGTGAACCTGAGTTTGATTCCCAACACCCACACCAGGCAGCCAATAACCACCTGTAACTACAGGTTTAGGGGGAACTACAGTTCCAGGGGGAACTACAGCTTCAGGGGTATCCAACGTCCTCTTTTGGCCTCTACAGACACCTGTATTTACATGCATGTACCCACACATATACACATAATTAAAAATGAGACAATAAGCCAGGCAGTGGTGGCGCACGCCTGTAATCCCAGCACTCTGGGAGGCAGAGGCAGGCGGATTTCTGAGTTCGAGGCCAGCTTGGTCTACAGAGTGAGTTCCAGGACAGTCAGGGATACACAGAGAAACCCTGTCTCGAAAAAAACAAATCCAAAAAAAACCAAAAAAACAAAAAAACCAAAAACCACATAAACTTTAGCCAGGCGTGGTGGCACACGCCTGTACCAGCACTTGGGAGGCAGAGGCAGGCTCATTTCTGAGTTCGAGGCCAGCCTGGACTACAGAGTGAGTTCCAGGACAGCTAGGGCTATACAGAGAAACACTGTCTCGAAAAACCAAAAAAAAAAAAAAAAAAAAATAGAGAGAGAGAGAGAGAGAGAGAGACAATATAGGCAGATATATGCATAACAAAGCAGTCGTGATGGAAGTGTGGTCTCCACAGTCATCACTCTCTTGGACTCCAGTTTCTCCTTCAAGGTGGTCTGACTAGTAGTCAGACCTGGGTGAACCCTCTTCCTAAGAGAGAAATTTCTATAAGGCAAGAACCAGGCTTTTAAGACTTCCCCTTCTCTTAATGTAAGATCCCTCAGTAAATTCTAATTTCTTGGGATCTACTGTGTGAAAGGTCTAATTGCCCTAATGGAAGGACACAGTGTCTCAGAATACCCTCTTTCCTGCCAGTACAGTTGTGGCAGTACATGCCTGGAACCCCAGCACTTAGGAGGTAGAGGCAGGGAGATCATGAATGTGAGGTCATCCTGGGCTACATATTGAGCTCAAGGCTAGCCTGAACTACGTGAGACCCTATTTCAATAAATAAGTCTTTTCCTTTTCCTTCCTTATTTTTGTTTTTGAGGCAGGATGTATTCCTTGAGCTCCCTGTCTCGAACTCAGAGATCCCCCTGCCTCTGCCTCTTTAGTTCTGGATTAAAGGCATATGTCACTATGTCACTACTGTCCAGCCAAAAAACATTTCTCACATGCATTTAGTTTCTATACTCTGGAGGCAGTGGCAGGGGGATCTCTGAGATGTGAGGCCAGCCTGGTCTACAGTTAAACACACACACACACACATCTATTTGTGTGTTTTAGGGCCTAACGATGACACAATCTTTTTTTTTTTTTTAAGATGAACAAAAAGGGAAAACAGTTCCTTTTTCATTGGAGAAACATTGTGAGCACAGTGCTAACTCACTAAACTTTTGTCCTGATTTTTATTTTTAATCTATTTATAGAGGACTGGAACAGTTAAGGCACTAGCTGCTCAATTCCCAAGCACCCACATGAGAACTCACAGCAGTCTGTATAGTTCTAGGGTATCTGATACCCTCCTCTGAGTTCCTCAGGTACCAGGTATATAGACATACAGATGAGGAAAACACTCATAGGCATAAAACACTTTTTAAAAATCTGTCTACATCATGCTGGGCATGATGGTTCATGCCTTTAATTCCAGCACTCAGAAGGCAGACCCAAGAGGATCTCTGTGAGCTCTTGGTTTACATAGTCGTTCCAGGCCAACTAGGGCTATGCAGTGATGCCCAGTCTCGATCGGGTGGGTCTGGGGAATAACAGAGCACAACAAAAACTATGCTATGGAAAAAAAAAATCCTTCTTGTCCACTGCAGGAGTCCAGACGCCATTCTTTTGAAGCATTATTACTGGATTGAAGTCACCAAATGACCTACTTTAAAAACAAACAAACAAACAAACTAGGAAGCAATAGCCAGTCTGGCGATTGCTGGAACTTACCCCAGTGAAGTCATCACATCAGTCATAAGATTTGCATTCTAGTTCAATCTGCGTCTCAAAATGTCTGACTCAGAGACATACTCTGCTTGTTGAAACAAGGTCCAACTCATGCAGCCTAATAAAAATAAAATACTATGCAAAGGAGACATTTTCTGAATTTCAATTCACTTCAAATAAAATTCTACCTGCTCTTTATTCTAGAAAGCAGATCCCTTTGGACTGGGAATCAAACTGGGGCTTTTGGTTCATGTTAGGCAAACCAGATGTTTCTAACGTTTCCTTTAGTTATATGGTAATAACTCGTAAACCTTAACAGAGTGAAGTTTAATTTGTTAACATTTCTATACGTCTTACTGTATGGAAGCCGGTATCCTGTGCAAACAAAGCTGTTTTCAAGGTTATTTACTTGGCCAGCCTCGTGACTCCGCATGACAACGCAATCCGAGCAGCTCGGCTCCTTCCTCGTTTATCTCGACGAGGAAAAAGCAACCACGCCCAAGACCCAGAAACCAGTCCTGAGGTTCTAGAATTAACTGGCACCTTCCCTTCCTTTGCACAATAGGCACCCCAATGGGAGACGTGGGTGAACCCCGGGTACTGAGTCTAATAGGCATTTCTCCTCTTTACTTCCTTTGTTTGTAGCTTGCTGGGGAGGAAGGGAATCTGCAGGTCCGGCGGGGCTCAAGGCTAAATCCTCAGCTTCCAGCCCCGCAGCCACCCCTCTCCCACCCACATCTGGGCCGGGGGGTGGGGGGTGTGGCTAGCAACAAGACAAAGCAACTGAAAACATCGGCTGCGGAAGAATCAATGTCCACACTGGTGGGGTCAGAGCGAAGCTAGTGTCCAGCCAGTGCGAGCAACGTGGGGTCGTAATCACCCTGGGGCGTAAACCCGCCGAGCGAGGGGTGCGAGAAAACCACGGGGACCTCGGGACCCGGGGTTCGGGCGCGGGAAGGGGAGGCGCCCCTCCCCCATTTCTAGCAGGAAAAAGCAGTATTTCGCCGAGACCAGTGGCGGCACCTGCGCACTCGGTTACTTAGCAACGTCGACGTTAAACTGCCCGAGAACCCAGCCCAGCAACAATCGAGCCGCCCGCGACCTCCACCAATCAGCGCCGGCCTCTTCTTTGTCTCCTCACCAATCAGCGCTGGCGCCGCAAGGAAGTTTCCAGAGCTTTCGAGGGAGGGCCCTTTAACATAGATTCATCCGCTTGATGATTTTTTCATTTTTTGTGTATAAGAGGAGATGGGTCTCCGGGAATACAGTGGCTCTCGTTTGGTAGTGTTCTTTGTATCGGTTCTGAGGAATCGGGAGCTCAGCGGAAACGCCTAATTGGTCTGCGGGAGGTGGGGCCCGTGGAGCTACTTTCGGTGGCGCAGGAAGACTACAGCTACGTAGGAGTGAGGAGTCACGCAACAGACGCTGCATAAATAGCGGCTCGCGCGGCCGCAGAGCTCAGTGACGAGAGGCTTTGTCCGGTTCGCTGGTCCTTCCGTGAGGGTGTTTGCGACGCGCTGGGCGGTTTGTGCTTTCATCACATTCGTTAACAGGTATTTGTCCGCGGCGTTTGACTCATGGAAGGATTAGAGAGGGGGGCTTACGTGATGCTAAGTGGGCTTTTTTATTTTTCTCGGAGTGGGGGAGGGGAGAGCGAGGTGACGTGACGCGGCAACGGGCCTTCCGGGAAGAGTGGGCCTTGGTCGCGTGCGCGGAGCGGGGGCGGCCCTGGCGCGCGCGCCAGGGAGCTTAACGGACGCTTAACCGATGGAGAGTCCATCGTGGTTATTTCAGTGGGGGAAGGCAGAAAGGAGGTACTTCAGACTTATGAGGGTCTAATACTCGAATTTTTATTAATGGCTTCTGGTTTGGATATTTTCTGTTTTCTATTTATCGTGTCTATTGTTAGCACACTTGGATGTCCCCGCAGTTGATGAATGTTCCGAATGCTAGTATAAATGTTTTGAGATGCTTTTGCAGTTTGAAACCATGACAAAACAGATTTTATGTTGTGACAAAAACGGGAGGCGTTTTCAGTAGAGCTATTATGTAGGGAATCGGAGGTTTTAGTAGGCTTTTAAAATTTTACCTTTTAAATTCAAGGTCAAAATGCAGATCTTTGTGAAGACCCTGACCGGCAAGACCATCACCCTGGAGGTGGAGCCCAGTGACACCATCGAGAATGTGAAGGCCAAGATCCAGGATAAAGAGGGCATCCCCCCTGACCAGCAGAGGCTCATCTTTGCAGGCAAGCAGCTGGAAGATGGCCGCACCCTCTCCGATTACAACATCCAGAAAGAGTCGACCCTTCACCTGGTCCTCCGCCTGAGGGGTGGCATGCAGATCTTCGTGAAGACCCTGACCGGCAAGACCATCACCCTGGAGGTGGAGCCCAGTGACACCATCGAAAACGTGAAGGCCAAGATCCAGGATAAAGAGGGCATCCCCCCTGACCAGCAGAGGCTCATCTTTGCAGGCAAGCAGCTGGAAGATGGCCGCACCCTTTCTGATTACAACATCCAGAAAGAGTCGACCCTTCACCTGGTCCTCCGCCTGAGGGGTGGCATGCAGATCTTCGTGAAGACCCTGACCGGCAAGACCATCACCCTGGAGGTGGAGCCCAGTGACACCATCGAGAATGTGAAGGCCAAGATCCAGGATAAAGAGGGCATCCCCCCTGACCAGCAGAGGCTCATCTTTGCAGGCAAGCAGCTGGAAGATGGCCGCACCCTTTCTGATTACAACATCCAGAAAGAGTCGACCCTGCACCTGGTCCTCCGCCTGAGGGGTGGCATGCAGATCTTCGTGAAGACCCTGACCGGCAAGACCATCACCCTGGAGGTGGAGCCCAGTGACACCATCGAGAATGTGAAGGCCAAGATCCAGGATAAAGAGGGCATCCCCCCTGACCAGCAGAGGCTCATCTTTGCAGGCAAGCAGCTGGAAGATGGCCGCACCCTCTCCGATTACAACATCCAGAAAGAGTCGACCCTTCACCTGGTCCTCCGCCTGAGGGGTGGCATGCAGATCTTCGTGAAGACCCTGACCGGCAAGACCATCACCCTGGAGGTGGAGCCTAGTGACACCATCGAGAACGTGAAGGCCAAGATCCAGGATAAAGAGGGCATCCCCCCTGACCAGCAGAGGCTCATCTTTGCAGGCAAGCAGCTGGAAGATGGCCGCACCCTTTCTGATTACAACATCCAGAAAGAGTCGACCCTGCACCTGGTCCTCCGTCTGAGGGGTGGCTATTAATTATTCAGTCTGCATTCCCGGTGGGCAGTGATGGCATTACTCTGCACTCTAGCCATTTGCCCCAATTTAAGTTTAGAAATTACAAGTTTCAATAATAGCTGAACCTCTGTTAAAAATGTTAATAAAGGTTTTGTTGCATGGTAAGCATATATGGTGTCACTTGTGAAATTCTGTGGTGGCTTGGGTGGTGGGGCTCTTAACTGATTTGGGTATGATTTAACTTAAGATTGGTATTGACCAAAATTTGCGTAATTTTCAGCTTATCCTTGGATGAGATGGGAATTTTATTTAAAAGTTAATGGCAAAGCCTTAATGTCAATTTGCCACAGAACGGGTGGGGCTTGCTAAGCTATACAGTCTTTGTACTTCACTTTTGGGAGAAAGCAAACATATTTGGCTGAATCACAACTCCTCTCCGTAAGAGGAAAACGGCCAAGCTAAAGTTTTGGTTGAGAAAGTACTTTTTAAAATTGGTAGTGGCTTGGGGTTTCTAGATCACACTAAATTGCATCTATTGCTTGGTAAGATACCAGCAGGTTGAATTTCTTAATGCTGGTTGTGGTAATTCTGAGTGGGAAGAAGACCCCCCTACTTGGAGAAGTGGTAAGTAATAGAATATTAAAAAAGCCTTTACAGTGAACACCTGTTATTGGAAGGTTTGCCTCCCCTCAGTCCCAAAATTTTTAGCAATATTTTTGAGACCGTAACTATGTGCTTCTGGTCTACAACTCACATGATTTTCCAGCTTTAGCTGTCATTTTCAAATGTAACTTCTAAGACTTAGGGTTTCCACCAAGAACTGGAACCTGCCAAATAACTTGTAGTTACTGTCCTAAGATAGTCTCCAGGAGAAATTGAAATGAGATTACAATCTCATTGTTAAATGCTAGCCTGCTTTGTGAGCGCCTTTGTGTATATATAAATGCAAAAGTGCCTGGGAGACGTTAGTGTTCTCATTTACTGGGTGTAACGTGCATTGTGGGAATCAAACCAAGTGTTCCCGCTTTGAGGCAAGCAGCTTAATCTAAGCTATCTAACCAGCCCTCTATTGGATGCCCATCCCTTTTTAATTTTGCCACAGATTACAGCCTGGACTATAGTTGCTTTAAATTTCTAACCCTACCTATACCTCTTAGCATAGACTGCCACTGCAAGTGGTTTGATGAATTTTATTTTGTTAAAGGAATCTATCCCTGGCTGGTGTGGTACACCATATTGTACCTGAAAAACTCAAACATCACTTGACTCTGCTTCCCAAATGATAAATGTTAGTATTAGAAATGTGCCATCTTGGGGTTGGGGATTTAGCTTAGTGGCCCTGGGTTCGGTCTTAAGCTCTGTTAAAAAAAAAAAAAAGACAGAAATGTGACATCTTGCCTGGGACTTTTTTTTTTTTTTTTTTGAGATGGTCTTTCTGTGTAGTCCTAGCTATCCTGTAGTTAACCAAGCTGGCCTATGAACTCAGATTCACCTGCATCTGCTTCCTGAGTGCTGATAATAAAGATCTGTGCCAACCACACATGGCCATGACCAGGAATTTTTAAGAACCTTACAGGTCTCAACGAACTCTGCATACAAAATTGGAATTTGAACAAAGAAAAGACATGTTTGCTATTAATGCTTTTGAGCACAGTGTGTGACACCTATTACGGTATGCCAGGTAAAAATAGTATCACCTATGGTTGAAGGTCAGGATGAGATGAAAGCAAGACTGTTGGCTTCCATTCTCCCACACTGAACTAAAAATTCATGTGTACTTTGTTGTCCCAGGTTCTCTTAAGAAATAATCTGTACAGCTTTGTGGGGAAATGTATCTAGGACCTTTGCTATGAGATTAGAGAGTTCATAAGATTTCTTGAAGCTGGGCATGGTGGTACATACCTGTAACCCCCAGCACCCTGAAGGCTGAGGCAATATTGCTCCAAGGTAGGCTGGACCATTTTGTAGCAAGTAGGACCTGGTGTCTTCTAACAAATACATGTATGGATAAACCATTTTGTTTTTTTTTTAATGTGTGAGTACACTGTCTCTGTCTTCAGACATACCAGAAGAGGGCATCAGATCCCATTACAGATGGTTGTGAGCCACCATGCAGTTACTAGGGTTTGAACTCAGGACCTCTGGAAGAGCAGTCAGTGCTCCTAACCGCTGAGCCATCTCTCTAGCCAAAATAAACAATTTTAAAAGCCTGGGAGCCATGGCACTTTCAGGTTGTTTAACTGCTAAAAACAATGCTGGTTCCAGTCTTAGACCAGATGCTAAATTAATACATGGGCTCATCTTAGTGGTGCATATCTTTAATTCCATCTCAGAAGCACAGGCAGTAGAGCTCTGAGTGAGGCTAGCCCAGTCAAATAGTAAACATTGGGCCAGTCAGTTCCATAGTGAGACCTTGTCTCTAAAACAGAAATTCAAACCTGGGAGCTGTCTAGCACGTGCCTTTAATCCCAGTATTTGGGAGTCTGAAGCCAAAGTGATCTACAAAGTGAGACCAAGGACAGCCAGGGCTACATAGAGACCTTTTCTAAGAGAAAAGGGGGGGGGGGTTACTGGCATCAGGTCCCTATGGAGAACAACTTGCATGACACATCACTTACCTTGAAATTGTAGAGTTCACAGAACAAACTGGTACCCTCAGTCATAACCTCATTTCTCCTCTAAGGAATTCAATAAAGGGGTTGTCTCCCTCTCTCCCCTCCCCTTTTGCTGGGGATCAAACATAGTTCATGTATTGCAAGACAAGCACAATACCACTTGAGCTATCCCTAGCCTTTTTAATTACTTGAGGCAAAGTCTCATATAGTCTAGGTTGACTTCAAATACCCTGTGTAGCAAAGTATGACACCACACCATGGCTCAGGACTTCATAGTTTCTGTCTTTGAAGAGAAAGAGTGAGTTTGGGTTTGGTTTTTGAGATGGGGGACTTACCCTGTATCCACCTCCCAACTGCTAGGATTATAGGAGCCTTCCACCACACACGACTCTGGACTCCTTGAAATTTTTTATTCTGTGAGTGTGTGCATGTGAAGGCCTTCCACTTCTACTAGAGACCAAATTTAGGTCTTATTTGAATAAGCCATCTGTACCAATATGTACTCTAGCCGGAGCTTGCCAAACAACAGTCTGAGGTATCTCCCTAAGAAACTGGCCTGCTCTTTTACAGCCAACACTTTACTACAGATTTTTTAAAAAATTGACTTTTAGATCAGCCTGACTCCTGGGCTTTTCTTGGAAGCAGGCAAAACAATTTACTGGAACAGTATGTATGGCTCCTCTCCCCATAGTAGCCAAGACCTTGAGAAGGGAAAAGGCACATAGCCAGGAAGCTTAGAGAAACCAGGATGTGGCTGAATGTGGCAGCACATACCTTTATTCCCAGCACTCGGGAGGCAGAGGTATATTCCTGCCTGCAAATTCAAGGCCTGGCAGAAAAAAAGAAAAGCAGGAGCTTTCAGTGGAGAGATTGACCTGTAGGTTTCACCCACTCTGGGGGAGAGGCCAGTTACCCTGGTCAGAGCAGCACCTTTGTATGGAAAGGTCACACAGAAGCCAAGAAATATGTTAAAATTACTGTCAATTAAAACCTAAAAAGAGCTGGGCAGTGGTGGCACATGTCTTTAATCTCAGCACTTGGGAGACAGAGGCAGGCGAATTTCTGAGTTCCAGGCCAGCCTGGTTTACAGAGTAAGTTTCAGGACAACCAGGGCTACACAGAGAAAAACCCTGTCTGGAAAAACAAAACAAAAAGTTGTTTGAAGTCATCCTCAGCTCTCAGCTACATAGAATTTAAGGCCGACCTGAGACAGAGTTAAGGCCAACCCAAGATACTTGAGACTGTCTCAAAAAAAAAAACCATAAAAACCAATAACAACAACAACAACAACAAAACAATCAAAAAATCAGTTGGCTTAGCTAGTAAAAACTTAGCTGTAAAAGTGCTTTCTATACAGTCCTAAGGACCTGAGTTCAATTCTGGAATCCATGATTGAAGGAAAGAGATGATTTCTGAAGTTGTCTTCTAATCTCCCCCTTGCACACGTGGCAAGCACATGCAAGCTTCTGTGTGTGCTCTTGAACTCTCATGTACACACGTGTCACACACAGAGACACTAATAGGAGCTGTAAAGATTTTTCTATTTATATGTGTGTGTGTACCTGCATGAGTTTATGTGCCTGCCGTGTGTGTGTGTGTGTGTGTGTGTGTGTGTGTGTGTGTGTGTACCTGCATGAGTTTATGTGCCGTGTGTGTGTGTGTGTGTGTGTGTGTGTGTGTACCTGCATGAGTTTATGTGCCGTGTGTGTGTGTGTGTGTGTGTATGTGTGTGTGTGTGTACCTGAATGAGTTTATGTGCCGTGTGTGTGTGTGTGTGTGTGTGTGTGTGTGTGTGTGTGCGCGCGCGCGCACATGCGTGCATGTGTGTGCCCTCAGAGGACAGAGGGCATCAGATATGCCTGGAACTGGAGTTGCAGCTCTGAGTCACCTGAGGTAGGTGCTGGAAATGGAACCCAGGTCTTCTATAAGAGCAGTAAGTGTTCTTAACTACTGAGTCAACTCTTCAGCCCCAGAGAGAGGGAGAGAGAGAGAGAGAGAGAGAGAGAGAGAGAGAGAGAGAATCTGAGGAGCAACATTCATGCCTGAAGAGCCTGAAGAGGTCAGGACAGGGCACATCTCACCTGCTTTGCCTCTCTGGGCCTTGGCTAACACCATGGAGTTGGTGCACAGCTGTTTTATTGCTGCAAACCCACAAGGCCTCAGGGTGAGGTCATTTTTTAGCTTCCAGTAATGTGCTGAATTCCTCTAAGCCACTACTTCACTGAAAGATTGATTTCATGCACTCAAGATAATTCTGTTTCTCCGTAAACTGTCCTCTCCACTTTCATTTAGAGGAGCACAAAGAAGCCCCAAACTCTGTTTACTGGGTTGAAGTGAGTGGTGCCTGATACAGGTCTTCTAATATGGAAATATATAATAAAACAAGAGACTTGGTCTAAAGATGTACAGTAAAGTAAGGTTGAACATGAGTGCAGACTGTCTCAGCAGACTCCACACAACACAGGAGGCTCCCAGCCCTACTGGGGGAGCTCCCTTCCCACCTGAAATTGGATCCCAAATACTGAGTAAATGAACACGTACTGAGTCTTACTCTATGTCTCACCTTTGTAAACGTGAAACTGGTCTTTCTTACCACACGACTTCCCAGGAAGTGTGCTCAGTTATAGAGTAGAGAAGTAACAGACACATTAGCACAATGAATACAGGCCAGACATCAAAAAAAGAAGATCCTGGGTTGACTTAGATAACATGGAGTGGTGGGGTTCTGTCCCAATACTCTGGAACAGAGTCCTAGCTTCTGTCCTCCACATCTTCTGTGACTCAGACGTCTGCTCTGGCACACTTGGCTTGGACTCGGGGCTGCCCTGGAGTCCAGGGATTGGGTTGTGCTGAGAGAACTCAGGCATCGCCTGCCTTTCAGCAGTTGCTGACCTTCCCCTCCTGCTCCAAATAATCAGAGGCCCCATTCCTTTTCAGGGTGAGTTCTATGATCTTGCTCTCAGGAAAGAAAACAAAATGTGAAAAAATCTGATTTAGGGGAAGTGTTTTTCAGGCCCCTTCTTTTCTCTCTCTCTCTCTCTCTTTTTTTTTTTTTTTTGAGACAGGGTTTCTCTGTGTAGCCTTGGCTATCCTGGAACTCACTCTGTAGACCAGGCTGGCCTCGAACTCAGAAATCCCCCTGCCTCTGCCTCTGCTTCAGAAGTGCTGGGATTACAGGTGTGAACCACCACCACCGCCCAGCTAGTAAATGAGTTTCTAAAGCGCAATGGTTATCAAGGGCACCGCCCAGTGGCAATGCTCTTGATAACCATTGCGGTCACAGGATTAGGAAAGTTGAGAACTAGTGGGTGTTGTAGGGGTGAAGTAGGTGGTTAGTAAGACTCACTTATAGGATAACCATAATTGACAATAATTTAGATATTTCAAAATAGCTAGAAGAATAGTCCATACTGCCAACACAAAATAGTCGTGCCCAACATGGAAGCTGTGCCAGTTACCCTGGTCAGAGCAGCACCTTTGTATGGAAAGGTCACACAGAAGCCAAGAAATATGTTAAAATTACTCTGTCAATTAAAAATTTAAAAAGAGCTGGGCAGTGGTGGCACACACCTTTCATCCCAGCACTTGGGAGGCAGAGGCAGGCAAATTTCTGAGTTCGAAGCCAGCCTGTTCTACAGAGTAAGTTCCAGGATAGCCAGGGCCAGAGATACTCTGTCTTGAAAAACAAAACAAAACAAAAAATAGAGCATTGCTTTATTTCTTTTTATTTATTTATTTATTTATGATTTATTTTTTGTTTTTTTGGATTTGGGTTTTTCGAGGCAGGGTTTCTCTGTGTGGCCCTAGCTGTCTTGGAACTCGTTCTGTAGACTAGGCTGACCTCGAACTCAGAAATCCCCTGCCTCTGCCTCACAGAGTGCTGGAATTACAGGTGTGCACCACCACCACCCGGCTTCTTTTTATTTTTTTTAAAGATTTATTTATTTATTATATGTAAGTACACCTTAGCTGTCTTCAGACACCCCAGAAGAAGGCATCAGATCTCATTACGGATGGTTGGGAGCCACCACGTGGTTGCTGGGATTTGAACTCAGGATCTCTGGAAGAGCAGTCAGTACTCTTAACCACTGAGCCATCTCTCCAGCCAGCATTGCCACTTTCTAAAGAAAAATGTTATAACTGTATTATTTTCCAAATAAGAATTATATGGGTGTGGGGGTTGGCTGGAGAACTGACTCAACAGTTAAGAGAACTTCCTGCTCTCCCAGAGGACCCCAGTATGGGTCCCAAAACCTTCTGGCCTTCTGGAGATTCACAATGGCCTGTTAATTCCTGTTCCAGGGAGTCTGATATTCTCCTCTGGCCTCTGCAGGGACACACACACACACACACACACACACACACACTTCTGGCTGTTCTGGAACTCTCCCTGTAGACCAGGGTGGTCTCAAACGCCCAGAGATCCACCTGCCTCTATCTCTTGAGTAGTGGGATTAAAGTCATGTGCCACCACAGCAAGTTTAAAAAGTGAAAAATAAAATTGAAAAATTGTTTTCTATCTGAAAAAAAAAAAAGATAGAAACAGAAGTGAGGCAGGTTAGCCTGGGAAACAGTCTAGCCTCCTGGGACTAGCCACTATACATAGCCACTTGGCCTTGGCTGTGTATATACCCCTATTATAATAATGCGCTTGGCAGCCTAAGAACTCCTTCTCGTGCACAGAGTATATACACCCCACTCTAAACAATATACCTAGTGAGCTGCTAGCAACATGAAACCCCAGCTTGTACTCACCGAGCTGTGTACAAGCCCTCCCTGAACAAGGTACCCGGCAAATTGTTAGCCACCCAGTGCATCAAGCTGTACCCCTCCCCAAACAATGGAACAAGTTTTCTCTTCTTAAGGATGATCAACTTTGGATAGTTTCTATTCAGACATATTCCTGATACTTTCCAGTATGGATGGTAGGGAGCCAATCCAGATCTAACTGCTTGGAGGTTCATATACAATAAGGATAAAGAACCTTGAAATTGGGGCTGGTGAGATGGCTCAGCGGTTATGAGCACTGACTGTTCTTTCAGAGGTTCAAATCCCAGCAACCACATGGTGGCTCACAACCATCTGTAATGAGATCTGATGCCCTCTTCTGGTGCGTCTGAAGACAGCTACAGTGTACTTACATATAATAAATAAATAAATCTTTAAAAAAAAAAATAACAACCTTGAAATTAAGCCCCTAACAATTAAACCCTTCCTGCTCCTAAACTCTGTAAAAAGAGTCCCAGATAGGCATCTGGAAGAAATGGTTTACTGGTTAGGAACACTGACTGCTCTTCCAAAGGTTCAATTCCCATTACCTACATGGTGGCTGAAAACTGTCTGTAGTTCCAGTTTCAGGAGGGGATCTAACACCCTCTTCTGACCTCCCTGGGCAACAGGCAAAGCGCTTATAAAAATTTAATGTTTAAAAAGGCATATTGGTGTGCCAAGTCATAAACAGAAACCCAAGAGCGCATGCTCTTACTAGATAGCACACAGGGACTGTTAATGATTGGTTTATTCTGAGTTAACCCAGTCTACCCAGATGGCCCTGGAGGAATGTAATGCAAGGTAAATACCAGCAGACTGTAACATTGGTGCAAGTGCTTGATCCCAGACATCCACAAAATGAGGAAAGAGTGCAAGGAATGATAACAAGACATCACAGGCCTCACAAGGGTGGATGAAAAAGAACAACTTCAAACATAACAGAGTCACCAGATAGTTTAGCGGATAAAGGTGCTTTTGATCCCAGGTACCCACATAAGGGTAGAAAAGAACCGGCTCCACAGAGTTAACCTCTGACCTCCACACACATACTCTGGCATGCATGTACTCTGTCCCCACCCCATCATTTGTGTGTGTGTGTGTGTTCATGCACTTACACACAAAAATGATGATGATGATGATGATAAATTAAACAAAAGAAAAAAGAAAGTTGTTTTGTTTTATTTGTTTTTCAACACAGGGTTTTTCTGTAGCCTTGACTGTCCTGGAACTCACTCTGCAGACCAGGCAAGAAAATAAGAGGGACAAGACAGAGCACCAGAATGACTGACTCCCTTGGTTCCCTACCTCCTTCCCCATAAAATCTGCTGGCTGAGACACCATCTCAAAAACAAAACAAACAAACAAACAAACAAACAAAAAAGGAACGAAGAAGACGCTGGAGAAAAGGTCTAGCAGTTAAGAGTCCATACCATTCCTGCAGAGAGTGCAAGCTCAGCTTCCAGCACATTGGTCCCCACCTCCCAAATCCACCAGAAGGAGTAAGAAGATGCTATTAGGATGGCGACGAAGATGCCAGCATTGCCAGACCCTAGGGCTGGAAATGCTGCTGCTCACGTGATTGAGTTAAATGTAGTAGCCTTGACTGGGTACTGTAGTATCAGAGCCAGTGGGGGCACTTAGTTATGGTAATGGGTAGCACAGGCAAAGCAGGATCTATAATGGCCTAACCAGTATGGCCCTTTGGTACCTGCCAACCAAACATAGTGTTTTTAGGAATAGAATAGACAAGCCTACTAAGGATTTTTGTTGGTGGTGATGGTTGATGTTTTTTTTTTTTTTTAAGGCAGAGGCTGGCCTGAAACTAGCTATATAGACTAGGCTGGTCTCAAACTCAAATTTTCCTGCCGCTGCCTCCAGAGTACTGAATTAAAGGCATACACCACCACATCCAGCCATTAAAAATATGTTTAAATTTATTTTCTTTCACATACATGAAGGTTTTGCCTATGTAGATGTATGTGTACTACATGCAAGCCTAGTGTGTAAAGAAACCAGAAGACATTGGATCCTCTGGAACTGGAGATACAGGCAGCTGTGAGCTACCATGTGAGTACTAGGAACTGAACCTAGGTCCTCTGCAAGAGCAGTTGGTGCTCTAACTGCTGAGTCATTGCTAGTCCCAAGTCTTTCTGTCTACTCTGTATAACAGAATACAATATAATATAATAAATGAAATAATTGGATCATACAGTAGTAAATCCCAGCCCATCAACCAGTTTCCAGATCTGAGCCAGCTCATAGACCCAGACATCTCTGAACAAAGAAAAGACCAGGTGTCTTTAAGAAAAGACCTTGCTAAATCACCTAAGAATTTTACTGTTAGCCTGTTTTCCATCTTTCCACAGAGGAGCACACATTTCACAAGGAGAAAAATGTACATTGAGGAAAAGAAAACAATTAGACTTCCTGGAGCCTATTGGACACTAGTTCTGAATTAATACTGATTCCAGGAGGCCCCAAGAAACTTCATAGCCTTCTGGTTAAAATCAGGGCTTATGGAAGGCAGGTGTATTAGAGTTTTGCCTGAAGTCTGACAGTGAATCCAGTGGGTCCTCGAACCCAACCTGTGGCTATTACCCCAGTTTCAGAATGCATAATTTGGGCAGTTAAACTTAGAGGTTGGCAAAATCCCCACGTTGGTTCCCTGACAGTGTAGTGACACAGTGGCCAAAAAGACTAAATGGAAGCCATTAGAGTTGCCTCTAGCAGAGAAAATAGTGAGCTAGAGACAATATTGCATCCCAGGAGAAATTTCAGAAATTAGTGCCACCATCAAAGTCTGGAAAGACTCAGGGGTGGGGGTTCCCAACACATCTCTGTTTAACGCTCCTCATTGGCCTGTGAAGAAGACAGACAGATGGTAGAGGCCAGTTGACAAGGGCTAATCATGGTTGTCAACTGCATCTGGAATCAACCAAAACACAAACCGCTGGGCACCCCTGTGAGGGCATTTTCTTGATCTGATTATTTGAAATAGGAAGGACCATCCTAAATGAGGGCCGGGCACCTTTTGTCTGCAGCCCTGATATAAGGACTTGGAAGAAGAAAACTGGAAACCGGTTTTTTTTTTGTTTTATTTTGTTTTTTTGTTTGTTTTGTTTTGTTTTGTTTGTTTTTGCCTGCTGATACTCACTCTTGCTGGCAAGTTCATCTATTCTTAGGTGAGGCATTCCTTTAGTAATTAGAACCAGTGTATTTAGGATTCCAACACAGGCTGAAAACCAGCTACTCTCAGGTCCTTCAGGCCTCCGACACTATCAGATTGGGACTGCTGAGGTATCCAGACTCAAGAAATGAGTCACTGCAGAACTCTTGGCCTCTGCAGCATAAGGCAGCCTTTGTTGGATTACCTAGACAACCCCAAATAAGCCAAGCCTATGAATCCTGTTTTAATATGTATATATTCACTCTATTAGTTCTGTTTCGTTAGAGGACTCTGAGGAGTGAAGGTCTAGGCCTTTGCCAACTTTTTGTTTTTCAGTAGTTTCATTGAACTACCTAGGCAGGCCTTGAATTACTCTGCATCCCAAGTAGGCCTTGAGTTTTCTGACTTTCTACCTCCCGTTTGGAGTAGCTGAGATGACATCGTATGTCCCACCATATCTGTTTTTATGCTGTGCTGGGGATTGAACACGGGGCTTCATGAATGCTAGGCAAAATCCTTACCAGTTAAGTTGCACAGCCCTCATTATTTTGAGAGCGTCAGTGAGCACTCACCAACTCCCCTCCATTCCTGCTCTCTGCTTATTACGTTTTAAAATCATTTTAAAATCATTAAATGGGCCAGGCGGTGGTGGCGCACGCCTGTAATCCTAGCACTCTGGGAGGCAGAGGCAGGCGGATTTCTGAGTTTGAGGCTAGCCTGGTCTACCGAGTGAGTTCTAGAACAGCCAGGGCTATACAGAGAAACCCTGTCTCGAAAAAAACAAATCCAATAAATAAATAAATAAATAAATAAATAAATAAATAAAATAAAATCATTAAATGAACTTTGACTTGGAATTAGAATTTCCAACAATCTTCTGGAATGGCTTTCAAACATTTTTTTTTATCATTTTTTTACTCTATATTTATGGGAAGCCATGTTTTTAACTTTGACAATCATACAATATCAAAATATCAATCAGCTCTGAATAAAGTTGAAAATGTTCCATGTCCGGCAACATCAAAAATCCAGCTAAGATTTCATTCTTTATGCAGAAATAAGCAAGCACTTCCATCTTGGTAGGTATGTGATTACCTATCATCTCTAGTAATTAGTATACAAGCTCGGTATGGTGGCTCAAGCCTTTAATCCCAGCACCTGGAAAGCAGGCAGGTGGATCTATGAGCTTGAGGCCAGCCTGGTCTACAAAGTAAGTCCAGGACAGCCAGGGCTGGTTACACTAAGAAACCCTGTCTTGAAAAACCAAATAATTAATTAATTAAAAATTAATTAATTAATTAAAATGGTATACCATTAGATAGACATTGGCAAGTGTTTCATTTATATACTTATTTCATATATCTGAATACTCAAGGTCACATAAAAGTTTCTCAGGTAGTCAGGTGTGGTGATGCACACATTTGATGTTAGCACAGGAGGCAGAATCAAGAGACTCGCTGTGAGTTCAAGGCCAGTTTGGCTTACTTAGGAAACTTCGGGACCGGCTGGAGAGATGGCTCAGCAGTTAAGAGCACTGACTGCTCTTCTGAAGGTCTTGAGTTCAAATCCCAGCAACCACATGGTGGCTTACAACCATCCTTAATGGGATCTGATATGATGTGGCTAAAGACAGCTACAGTGTACTTACATATGATAAATAAATAAATAAATAAATCTTGGGCCAGAGCGAGCAGGGTCGACCAGAGTGAGAGGTTCTAAATTCAGTTCCCAGCAACCACAACCATCCGTACCATCTGTACAGCTATAGTGTACTCATACACATAAAAATAAAAAATAAAATTGAAAAAAGGAAACTCTGGGACAACTAGAATTACATAGAGAGACTTCGCTTGGAAAAGAAAAATTTCCTTCTCAGGCAAAATGGATTGCAAGTCAAAAGTTCAGCATCTCTCACCTTCTGTGGAAACTAACCAGACCACTGGGTTCGCCTCCAGCCGCCATTTACGAACAGGTTTCCATTGCCTCCCTTGTCTAACCACAGAATCTACTTCCCTCAGAGGGAGATGATGTTACATGGTCACCTCCTCCCACTCCAGCGCCCACCCCCTTGCAGGGATGGGAGCCCCAGGCTGACACCGTTGAGAACCTGCCCTGAGACTCCTTGGGGAGGTGGGGAGTGGTGCAGGAGGAGGTCCATGGGCAGACCTTTCTAAGGAAGACCTTGACTTCTTAGAGCAGAGACCCAAGTGCAGGCCCGGGAGGGGCGGGCTGCTGAAGGGTAGCGGAAGGTTTAGGTTAGAATGGGTGGGAAGGGGTTGGCAGGAGAGTTGGGCGTGTCCCTGAGGCAGGATGAAGGGTTAGGGGGGTGGGAGAGAAGATGGGAGAGTGGGAGCAAAGAGAGGAGGGGGTGTGGAGGAGGGATGAGGGAGGGCACTGAGTGGGAGGGACCTAGGGGAGTGGGTTCAGGGTTAGAAAATGGGCTGCAGGCAGCGCATTGTGTGACTGGGTGCAGTTAGGTGGGGCTGTCACCCAGACCAGCCTTGTGCTTCCCTGGGTCCTTCCTTGGTTTAGCAGTTTCCTGGGTTGTATTCATCTTCTGCCTCAGTCTGATGCACCTTTGTCCCAGACTGAGCCGCCAGAGCCTGTCCTTTACCATTCTGCCCCAGGATCATTCTTTTACCTGTGACAGTCTTTCTCTTCCCTCTTTGCTACTAATTCCTGCCAGATTTGATCTGTTGCAGTCACCCAGGCCAGGAAACATCTTCCTGTCTTGGTCTTCTCATGCTAAAGCCAGATGTCCATTTCTGGGCAGTGACTGGGATAAAAACTCCCAAGAGAGAGGTCAGGGCTTGGATCTGGGCTCTCAAAGTTAGCCTGGGGCCTGCCTGGGGCTATTCTAGGTCCTGAGAGAGAGGCACACATCCAGGCCTCTCTGTATAGAGGCTCCCTAGGGAGATGTGGGAGGGAGCAGTCCGCTTTCTGTGAGAGTCAGGACTCTGCTAGGCCCAGTGCATGTCCTTAGCTGGGAAGACTTTGCTCTCTTTCTCCAGAAGGGATCTTTGGTCTTGAAGACAGACCCTTCAAGGGCACCTTTTCTGTGAATCAGTTGTTTTAAATCTTTCCCTCCACTCCCACCCTCACCACCCTCGCCTCCAGAAGCCTGTTTTCAGCATTCAATCTAAGGAGGCTGATTTCTTACTTCTTTCCTTTCCCTTTTTTCCTTTTTTCTTTTTGTCAGTATCAGATACTTAGCTTCAAGAAGCTCCATCTGGCAGGGCAGTGGGGGCACATGCCTTTTATCCCAGCACTTGGGAGGCAGAGGCAGGCGGGTTTCTGAGTTCCAGGCCAGCCTGGTCTACAGAGTGAGTTCCAGGACAGCCAGGGCTACTCAGAGAAACCCTGTCTCAAAAATAAAATAAAATAAAATAAAATAAAATAAAATAAAATAAAATAAAATAAAATAAATAAATAAATTCAAATAAAAGAAACATTTACAAAAAGGTGAGATGAAATGAGGCATAATAGGGTATAGAATGAAGCCAGCTTGAGAAGTTTGTATTTTGCAGAGTGGGGTGCTGGATTATGAGTTTCCTCTATGCCAGCAAGTACTCTGAGCTACACTGAGCTACACTGAACTACACCAGCCAGTGGGGAGAAAGAGGGAGGGATTTTCTTTATTTGGAGACAGACAAAGCATTTGAAACCTGAGTCCACAAGGAGAGCTTTGAGGAAGTCTTGCTTCGCTGTATCATTTTCCCTCCCCCTGTTTTGGTTTTTAAGATTGTTTATTTTTATGTGGTTTTCCCTGCTGATATGTGTATGCTGTGCCTTGTGCTCTGGTACCCTCAGAGACCAAAAGACAGTGTCAGTCCTCTAGGACTAAATAAAGTTGCAGATTGTTGTGAGCTTACATGGCAGAGCTAGGATCAAACCAGTTGCTCTGCAAGGGAAGCCAGCTCTGTTCCCTGCTGAGTCATCTCTCCAGCCCCAGAGCTTAGAAAAAAAAAAAGAGAGAGAGAAAAGATAAAATTGATACACAGCTCAGCAGTGAAAAGCATGTGATTCACAAAGTCACCCGGCCAGGCCAAGATCGCCATCACAGAGTAGTTTGGCCTAGGGATGTGGCTTCCTGGCAGATCCCCTGCCTGTCCTGTGTCACTGTGTTCAGTCTCCAGCACTGAAAACCAATCAAACAAGACTTTTGTGATCTGTGATGTTTTGACTGGCACTTTTTAAGTAGCCTAAGTTTTAAAAGTTTATTACATGTTGAAAAACATGTGTTGGTACTTCATTCATTTTTTTTTAATGGCTAAATATTGCTTGGTTATGTGGCTAGATCACATTTATGTACTTATTCACCAACTGGTGGGCATTTGGGTGGCTTGTGTCAGTGTTAGGGCAGCAGAATGAAAGCCCCCTGTGCAGCCTCAACCGCCCAAAGACTTCTCTTCACAGACCTCCACTCAGATGAAGCTGGATCCTTGGTTTCACAACAGAAAATAATTTCAGGCCAAGAGACTACAAAGCAAGAATTAGAGTTCACTAAAGTTCTTTGTTTGTTGTTGTGGTTTTGGTGTTTGTTTGTTTTGGGGCCAGGGTCTTCTATGGAGCCTTGGCTAGACTGTAACTCACCATGGCTGGCCTTGAACTCACAGAAATCCATTTCCTCTTCTTCCTGCATGCTGGAATTAGAGGTATAGGCTACTATAACAGGCTAAAATAATTTTTAAATACACGGGTTTAAATGCAGTTGTTAATAGGAAGAGAGGCGCTCTTGGGAAGAGTTACGCACACCCAAAAGAATAGGTCAAGGCGTCTCTAAGGAGGGTCTCCCTTACATGTTGTAACACGTATGTAGGATTTTGGAAGTTTTGGAGATGATGTTATTTAACAGGTTTCTAAAGAATCCCCTTTGATCTCTTAGCCCTATTTCTTTTCTTTATCTTTCTCTCTCCTCTCCCCCCTCCTCTTTCTTTTTCTCTCTCCCTGGCTATCCTGAAACTCTTTCTTTCTGTAGACCAGGCTGGCCTCTAACTCAGAGATCCACTTGCTTCTGCCTCCTAAGTGCTAGGGTTCAAGGCATGCACCACATGCTTTGTTCTCTTTCCCCCTTTTCAGTAAGTAAGATTACAGAGTAACTACAGAGGGGCCTTGGATTCCAATCTGTTAAGACAAAATCATGGGTCATAAGGGTTGTACAAAGGAGTTATGACATGTCTTCTTCTTCTTCTTCTTCTTCTTTTTTTTTTTTTTTTTGATTTGGGTTTTTTTTTTTCGAGACAAGGTTTCTCTGTATAGCCCTGGCTGTCCTGGAACTCACTCTGTAGACCAGGCTGGCCTCAAACTCAGAAATCTGCCTGCCTCTGCCTCCCAAGTGCTGGGATTACAGGCGTGTGCCACCACCGCCCTGCTTTTTTTTTTTTTAAACACTTGAGGGAATTTTTTTTAAAGATTTATTTATTGTTATATGTGAGTACACTGTAGCTGTCTTCAGACACACCAGAAGAGGGCATCAGATCTCATTATAGATTGTTGTGAGCCACCATGTGGTTGCTGGGATTTGAACTCGGAACCTTCGGAAGAGCAGTCAGTGCTCTTAACCGCTGAGCCATCTCTCCAGCCCCCCCCCCTTTTTTTTAAAGATTTATTTATTGTATGTATGAGAACTCTGTAGCTGTCTGCTATGTAATGGGCATCAGATATTATTAGAGATGACTGTGAGCCATCATGTGGTTACTGGGAATTGAACCCAGTACCTCTGGAAGAGCAGCCAGGGCTCTTAACTGGCTGAGCCATCTATCCAGCCCTGACATGCCTTCTATTACAAATGAGATTTCTTGTGAAATTCCTAGAAAATTCCATGTTTATGGCTGGGAAAAGAGAGAGCCCTTAAACAGGATTCACTGCTATTTTAAAATTCTCATTTGAAAATATCCCCATATAAGAGAAATACTGTTTCACGCTGAATATAGCAGCACGAGCCTTTAATCCCAGCACTCTGGAGGCAGAGGCAAGAAGAAATGTGTGGGTTCAAAGCCAGTCTGAAGTTCCAAAACAGCCAGGGCTACATGGAGAAATCCTGTCTCAAAAACAAACAAACAAAATCTCTATTTTTTTTGAAGCAACTTTCACAGAAATTGTTTCTTGAACTGAATGTGTGTGTGTGTGTGTGTGTGTGTTGCCTGAATGTATGTGCACCATGGACAGATCAGAAGACCTCAGGTCTCCTGGAACAGGTGTTATGGATAGTTTGAGGCACTGTACAAATGCTAGGAACCAAACCTGGACCCTCCGCAAGAGTAACAAACCCTCTTAACTGATGGACTATCTCTCCAGCACATCGGTCTAGAATTCTTGACTCTGCTGCAATCAGATTCCAACGTGAGGGTACCATTCTCTTCCTATCCCTGAGAGTCTCCTCTTTTTCTGAGCAGTGCGGTTGCTATGGCATTTCTGTACAGGGTCTACGCTGTCTTGTCCCACGTCTTTTAAATACATGATTAAGGCCGGAATTTCTGGGTCACATCTTAAATCTATTTTTAATCTTCCAGAGAAATAGTCAGTACATTTTTATCATCCCCCAGATCCTTGCCAATGACTTTCTGTAAGCTGAATTAGATTTTTCTTTCTTTGTTTGAGGCCAGGTCCCACACTGCACTCCAGGTCAGCCTGGAACCCACTTTCTGACCCAAACAGGCCTTCAACTCACAGCAATTCTCCTGTCCCTGCTTGGGCTTTGTGTTTTTCAATTTTCATGTAATAGGATTTATTTTATGGTTCCAGGCTAGCCTGGTCTACAGAGTGAGTTCCAGGACAGCCAGGGCTACCCAGAGAAAGAAACCCTGTCTTGAAAAACCAAAATAAATAAATAAATAAATAAATAAATAAGAGAGAGAGAATTTATTTTATAATGAGTGCCTGTATGCAACTCTGTGACCATGTGTCATGAGCCACCATGTGTGCTATAAATTAAACCTGGTTTACAAGAGCAACCAGTACTTTTAAACCACTGAACACCTATTGCTTTAGCCCCTCAATTTTCATTTTTAAAAAGATTTATTTTTGTTTTTATGTTATTTTATTTTATTTTCGTTTTCTGAGACAGGGTTTCTTCGTGTAACAGAGCTCTAACTGTCCTGGACTGGCTTTGTAGACCAGGCTAGCCTCGAACTCACAGAGATTTGCCTGACTCTGCCTCCCGAGGTTGGGACTAATAACACCCAGTTGCTTGCTTCTTCTCCTTCTCCTCCTTCTCCTCCTCCTTCTCCTTCTCCCTCTCCTCCTCCTCCTCCTCCTCATTAGAATTATTTATTTATGTGTGTGAGTACACTGGTGCTTTCTTCAGACACATCACAAGAAGGCATTTGAACTCAGAACCTCTAAAAGAGCAGTCAGTGCTCTTAACCACTGAGCCATCTCTTCACACACACCCGTCTCCTTTGATTTTTTTATTTTAATATATTTTATTTATTTTTATTTTGTGTGTATGAATGTACATCTGGTGCCTGCAGAGACCAGAAACTGTCAGATCACCTTGAATTGGAGTAACCGACATTTGTGAGCCTTCAGGTGGGTGCTGAGAATCAAACCTGGGTCTTCTGTAAGGGCAGTCAGTGCTCCTAACCACTGAGCCATCTCTCTATTCCCCTTATTTTTTTATTTTTAATCATGTTTTGGTGACTATGTTTTGGTTTGAATCAGTGCATGTTGGAGCGCAGGTACCCATGGAATCCAGAGGGAGGAGTCAGATCAGAGTTGCAGGCAATTGTGAAGTGTCCGTGAGGTGTCCGTGTCCTGGGCCTCCTGCAAGCGCAGTTCCTGCTCTAAGCTGCTAAACCATCTCTCTAGCCCTATTGCTCAGTTTTCATTGTCACTTGATGGTCTCCAGTTTTACTTCAAGAGGACGGAGATGCCCTCTGCCCTACCTGGCATTTAAAGCTGTGCTGAGTATTTCATGGTTGAGACGATGCCTTGGAAGCTGTGGGCACATCAACAGTGCATGCTCATCAAAGGTGTGGCTCTGGGTTTAAATCTTTGCTTCCTTCCCACCCATGTGGTCTTGGGCGGGGTGCCTACACCTGCCTGCCTTCAGCCTCATCATCTGTGAAATAAGCTTGCTCTGAAGGTCACGCACGGAGCATTTAGTGTGTCAGAGTATCAGACACAATGAGTGCTTAATACATGTTGTTGTTGTTGTTGTTGTGAAGTTTCACTATGTAGCTCTGGCTGGCCTGGAATTCATTGTGTAGCCGAGGCTGTCCTTGAATTCAGAGGTCTGCTGTTTCAGCCTCCTAAGTACTGGGATTAAAGGCACATTCCATCATGCCCAGCAAATCAATCTATATCTATATCTATATCTATATCTATACCTATACCTATACCTATACCTATACCTATACCTATACCTATACCTATACCTATACCTATATCTATCTCTCTCTCTCTGTGTGTGTGTGTGTGTGTGTGTGTGTGTATGTGTGTGTGTGTGTGTGTGTGTGTTTTACCTGCATGTGTGTCTGCACACCATGAATGTACCTGGTGCTTGCAGAGGCCAGAAAAGGGTATCATATCACTTGGAACTAGAATTACAGATGGTTGTGAGCCTCCCTGTGAGAGCCGAGAACTGAACCTGAGTCCTCTAGAAAATCAGTTTCTTGTTGCTTTTCTATTGCTATGACAAAACACCACAACCAAGGCAATTTATGAAAGAAAGTGTTAAGTTTGAGCTTACATTTTCAGAGAATTATAGCCCATGATGGTGCAGCAAAGGCATGGAGGCAGGAACAGCTGAGTATTTACATCTTGATCTGCAAGGAGGAGGCATAAATGAGCACTGGGAATAAAGTGAGTCTTTAAAAACCTTGAAACTCACTCCCAGTGACACGCCTTCTTCAACAAGGCCAGGCCTCCTAATCCTTCCCAAAGAGTTTTACTAACTGGAGACCAAGTATTCAAACATGAGCTGCTAGCTCTTAATCGCTTAGCCATCTCTCCAGCCCCTTTTATTACTTTCTTTTTTCAAGATTTATTTATTTATTTTATGTATATGAGTACACTGTAGCTGTACAGATGGTTGTGAGCCATCATGTGGTTATTGGGAACTGAACTCAGGACCTCTGCTCACTCCGGCCCCACTCGCTCAGGCTCAAGGGTTTATTTTTTGTTATATGTAACTACACTGAAGCTGTCCTCAGACACACCAGAGGAGGGTGTCAGATCTCATTACGGATGGTTGTAAGCCGCCATGTGGGTCTCTGGGATCTGAACTCAGGACCTTTGGAAGAGCAGTCAATGCTCTTAACCACTGAGCCATCTCTCTAGCTCCTTTTATTATTTATTGCTAATTTTTGTTGTGTGTTTATATTTGCATGATTCATGTGTGGGTGTGTCACAGGACAACTTTGTGCAGTCAAGTCCGTGTCACAGGACAACTTTGTGCAGTCAAGTCCGTCCTACCTTTTCATGGGTTCTAAGGACCAAATTCAGGTTCCCAGGCTTGCATGACCAACGCCCTTTCCTGCTGAGCTGTCTTACTGGCTTTATTTTAAAGGTAAAGCCACAGCATTAAGATTTTTAAAATTCTATATCTCATTCCGCTGCCCTCAGTCACTGCAAGAATTCTTTCTCAGAGACTTCACCTCACTCAGGCGAAACTGGATCCTTAACTTCACCACAGAAAATAATTTCAGGACAAGTTAATATGAAGCAACTGCTTTAACAAAACAGAGTTTGTTCAAAGAGATTTTAAGCATAGATTTAAACATTTATGAAGTTGACTAGTTGATTACTTAGATGCATCTACCTGGCTTGGTTCCTGCTGCTGAGAGTCACCTCTCGGGCTTTGCACAGATAAACAGAAGTTCTGGCATCAAGCTATACTTCCAGTCCTAAGAACATTTTAACAACAATGGATTGCTAAGTATGTTCTTTTCGGGGGGGGGGGGGGGAGCAGGGAACAGTACAAATCAGCCTCTGCCAGGGCCAAGGCAGGTGTCATAGAAGCATATTTCTAGGACCCCTTCCCCCAGTTTAGGGTCTAGTTCTACTGAGAGGAAGTGGTGTTTAAACAGAGAAAATAGAGCAGGAAGCGGTGGTAGAGGCTGGCCTGGCATGCCCACATTCAAGCACTATAAAACCAACAAAGAAACACAAATACAAGTAGAAATTGCCTAGAACTAAGGTCAATGTGTATGTGGTGATGATGGCGATGCTGCTGTGTGCATACATATACATGTGTGTGTGCGCGCACACGTGCGTGTGTGCATGTACGTGTACACGTGCATGCATGTGCGCATGTGTGTGTGCGTGTGTGTGTGTGTGTGTGTGTGTGTGTTCCTCCTGGCAAGTGAGACAGCTTGTACTACAGAGAAGACAGGACATATTGGGGGAGTGAAGGGTATTCAGTGTCTAGGGTCAGGCCAGCTAGTGTTTGCTGAGTTTTGCCTTACAATTGACTCATCTGAAAGATGACCAACCAACCGTGGAGGCACATAGCTGTAACGCCAGCACTGTGGAGAGAGAGGCAGGAGGATTGCCACAGTTGGTCTTCATATCCAGTCCTTGCTGCAGATAAAAGTGTAAACCAAACTAAAATCTGAATAGCTGCCGTGGCTAAGGACTGCCACCCTGGCCGGTACAGGCCTGCAGTGTAGCACGGTGACGGTGGAGTGCCTGGGGCAGGCCTCTGGGCTGCATGAGGCTGGTGTATGAAGTTTGCATTTTATTCTTAGTGCTATGAAAAAGGGTCGTGACGCAGGGGTGGGGTGACATTTATTTAGTTATTTTTGTTATTTATTTTTTCTTTGATTACTGATATGGGGCTCAAACACAGGGCCCTACACATGCCACTAAGTCCATCATTAAAGCTAGAAAAAGCTGGGCCCTGGTTTATGTTTTTAGCAGACCACCTTAGTTGGTGGAAGAATGGGGTGTGACTTATGTAGCAGCGGAGAAACAGGGTGATGGGTTTTGTAGAACATTCTCAGGGGAGAGAAATTAGTGTTTTCGACCAATCAGACAGAATTTTGGATATGGAGCAAGGACAGAGGTCTTCCAGTGAGAGAGAGAGAGAGAGAGAGAGAGAGAGAGAGAGAGAGAGAGAGAGAGAGAGAGAGAGGAGAGCTGGTCCCTGTTCTCTCTGGCAGTGCCCGAGGTGTACAATTTCAGCCAGTCCTGTTGGCCACCCGATCCCCACCCCCACCTGCTGGCTGCTTCTGGAAGTGCCCTTATAAATGGATATTGGAGCCTAGGAGAATCTCTGGGGTCAGGATGCTGAGGGAATCTTCCCTAGATGGAAATATGGCTGGATGGGTTGGGCTGCATTCTTTGGGGCAAAGGTTAGACTGAACTTCTTTCTCCCTGGGGCTATCACACTCTTCTCTCCCTTGATTATGGGTCAGACAGTGATGAACCACATGGCTGGGGGAGGTCACACGTTGTTAAGAATCAGGAGGAGTGGGCGTCAGTGTTGTAAGGCATGAATCCCACGCCAGTGTCAGCTTCCACCCAAGCCAAGGTCCCAGCACCCTAGGACTTCCTCTGACTGCCCCAGGGGCTTCTCTGGCTATGAGTGTGGGTGGAAGTGCACCGATGGAGGAGCAGGGCGTGTCTCCCGAAAGCAGGGTGTGGCCAGTGGTCCTGATGATCAGCCCGGTGGCCAGTCGCTGGTCCTTGACAGCTTGGCGTTAAGCCCGCACTGTCCACTGTATGCGACGAACAGGTGGAGGGTGGACGACACAGAGAAAGCTCGGAGCCAGCTACGGAGGTTCCCGCAGCCTCGTTGCTGTCAGCGGTCGAGCCACACCCCTCCCGGCCGCACTTCCTCTCTCAGTCCCCGTTGCCAGAGAGCCCCGCTAGGCTCGGTGATCCTGGCCTGAAGTCTGCCGCTGCTACGCATTGGCTTCAGCCTGAGGGGTAAGTCAACCGGGCAATTTCAGGATATCCAAGGGGCTGCGTCTGGAAGTCTGACAGTGAATGATTGGGTTTTGAGTTGCTCTCTGGGGATCCCCATCCTGGAATAAGGGTCTGCGTGGGCTCTCACTCCCTGAACCTCCAGGCCTCTTCCTCTGCTGCCAGAATGGGGATCCCAGGAGGTAAGGTAGACAGACTCTGGGAAGACAGTTGTTGCTGCTGGGGGTTGGGGATGATGTCAGAGGCAGCATCGGCCAGGATTTGCTTCAGGATGGAAGCTAGACTGCACAAACGGAGGATGCCCATGTCCTCCTACTAGGGTGGGCAGAAAGGTGAAACTATTGTGGAAAATGCCCCACCCAGTTCTCTGAGTGTACTGGGACCCTGTAAGAAATTGAGAGTGGGCCCAGGCCACTCTCTACCACTTCCTTCTCTTAGCCCTGTTTTTTTGTTTTTTTTTTTTTTCTGTCCCTTTCTTCTACCAACCCGTTCCCTACCCCTTTTTCCTACCCTCACTGTCTTCTGACCGACTCTGATTCTTTTCTTCCGTTTCTGAATTCTGGGGAAGAACGAGGCTCCCCGGCTCTAACTAGGTCCCAGCCCTGGCCACGTGATGGAGGCTGTGGTTGCAGTTTCTGATGAGAGTGAGGTTAGCTGTCAGCTAACCCCAGAGCTGGTGTGGAGTCTAAGGTGGGAAGGCAGATGGCGCTTGCCCGATCTAAAGTCCCTCCAGAGGCGGCGCCTTAAACCCTCAGATATGATTCAGCCTGGAAACATAATTGGACTCCGGGAACTGAAGAGGACCATCATTGATATAAAGCGAGGTGGAAACTCACTTCTCTTTTCCCAGCCGCAGTTGTTCCGGCAGCCAAAGGATCTAATAGACCAGTGGTTCCCTGGATATCTCCCTCTCTACAGTAAGGGTTCTGAGGCTTGCCCTGGCCAAACAATTGAAGTTTTATCTGTCTGAACCGTTGGGCACTGGGCTTGATAAGGGGTGGGGTTATGAACACAAACATTCTTACCCCTAAATAGGGTTTGAGTCGTCTTAAACATCAGATGTTCCCCAGGGGGAAGCTAAAAACAGTCCTGACTTCCTGTGAGATAATATCAACGAGACAACCCTGTCAGGTCCCTGCTTCCCAGCACACCCTCAAAACACACCACCTTTCTCCCTTGTGATAATTTTCCCCCTTGGAAAGCTAACTGCTTCCTACTCTTCCCTCCTCCCCCGTTTTTTTTGTTTTGTTTTTTTCTGTTTTGTTTTGTTTTGTTTTTTGTTTTATTTTGTTTTGTTTTATTTTTTGAGACAGGGTCTCATGATGCAGCCTTGGTCCTGGAACTCACTGTGTAGACCTGGCTGGCCTCTGCCTCCTGAACGCTGGGTTTAAAGGCGTGCACCACCAGGCATGGCTCTATTTTATTTTATTTTATTTTATTTTATTTTTTGTGTATGTAGATATGGTTCTAGACGTATGTAGATACCAGAAGATGTGGATTGTTTCCACCAGTCTCAGCTTTGTTGTTTGAGCTTAGAATCTCTCACTGAACTCACCAGACTGACTGGCCTGCAGCCTCTTTTCTCGGCCTGCCTTTTTTCACTGAAATTAAAGATATACCTCAGTCCAGGGCTTTTTATGTGGGTACCCAGGATCCTTCAGCCCCTCCTGGTTGTGTGGCAAGCCCTCTGTGACCCAGCTCTTTCCTCCTCCTCCTCTTTTCTCTTCCTTCCCACCTTCCTTCCTTCCTTCCTTCCTTCCTTCCTTCCTTCCTTCCTTCCTTCCTTCCTTTTTTTGTTTTGTTTGGTTTTTGGTTTTTGTACTTGGTTTTTTCAAGACAGGGTTTCTTTGTATAGCCCTGGCTGCCCTGGAACTCACTCTGTAGACCAGGCTGGCCTCGAACTCAGAAATCTGCCTGCCTCTGCCTCCCAGAGTGCTGGGATTACAGGAGTGCATCACCCACCGTCCGGCCCCAGGCAATTTTCAATCTCTGTATAGGAGAGGATGGCCTTGAACTTCTGATCCTGTAACTCCTAATTCTTTATAAAAATATTTTATTAATTTATTACTATTTCCTGTATATGAGTGTGTACCATGCATGTGCTTGATACCTACAGAACGCATCGGATCCCCTGGAACTGGAGTTACAGAGGGTTGTGAGCCACCATGCAGGGCTGGGCCTTGAACCCTGACTCTTTGGAAAGGTGGCCCATGCTCTTAACCACTCAGTCATCTCTCCAGCACCTTGCCTATGATTGCTACAGCTGGCTTATGCTTGCTGGGTATAGAAGTCAGCACTTTGCTCATGGTAAACAAGCACCGTATTTACTACACTTTACCCGCAGCTCCTGCTCTCTGTTTCTCTATATCACCTTCTCCAGGTCCCAGCCAGGCCTACCACACTGCGGCATGAGAGAGAGAGGGGAACCTTAAGATCTCCATCTCCACAGAAGTTTCATCTGTAAGGAGTAAGGAGCATCCTCCTCTCTCAGGATGACTTCAGCCTCCAGCCCCCCAGCCTTTAGGCTGGAGACGGCTGATGGAGATGAAGAGGGCAGTGCTGAGGTGAACAAAGGGAGGACTGAGCCACCCCCCATGGAGTCGCCATTCCAGGACGAGGACCGGAATTTCTCCCCTCAGATCAGAGTGAATCTCAACTACCGAAAGGGGCTGGGTCCCAGGTAAGGCAGCAGATGGAGATGGGACAAGCTCCCACACAACACCAAAGTCACTCAGTGGCCAATCCCTTGCAGGTGTCTCTTCCTCATAGCCTAGCTTCCAAGTCCCACATTCTGATCTCTAGGGTAAGTCCTCCCAGAATGGTCTCCATTCTTGGCCTTCTACCAAGACTATGCTTTTGGTAGAGACACTGTCACCCAGTACCCAGTTACACCCAGTGTGCAACTGACAATCAAATCCCACTTCTTGATGCTTTGGGTCCCGCACAATCTGGTCGCTTGGTAGCTGTGGCCTTAGCAGGATCCACAGCACATGGGTGGATGGGGGTGGGGAAGACGAAGATGTTTGGAAATCCCTGCTTTACTTCAAGACATTGTCACTTAGGCAATGTGGACCCTGAGAATTGAGGACAGTGGCCGTCCTCTTATAGCCCTCTGCAGTTTGGGTTGCCTGTGTTATAGCTACCGATTCAGGAAGTGAGCCTGGAGGCGTCCTGCTAGGGTACTGAACCTGGCTTCCCAGAATCCTCATGGGCTGGCAAGACTGCCAGGAAAGCCCATTTCTCCTCGCTCATCCCTGAGATGTGTCCATTAGCCTTGGCACACTGTGTTGTTTGTGTCAGAGAGCAGTGGCTAGGTTGGGTGACAGCACAGCCAGGTAGGTGCACGGGGCATCCGTGAATAGTGGGGCTGCCGGGCGGTGGTGGCACATGCCTGTGAGTAGTGGGGCTGGTCTAATGGCGATAGAATGGGATTCATGGTGCCCTTTAGAATCCCAGTACGATACCTTTCTTTGCTTCCCTGTTCCAAGGCCATGATTGCTGCCTTAGTGGCCTGGAATGGTGTCCAAATGACCACATTTTCCAAGCAGACAGAACATAGGGCCCTTCATAGTCTGTGGCCATAGGGTTAACTGGATGAATGATGTTCATCTAGCTGGAATGACGCAGACCTGTGTGGTGCTGCAGATATGAGGCCCGGCTTTCAATGCACCGTGGCTGTACATCTTCAAGTGTGAATGACCCCGTGAGCCACCCTCTGTGTCAGAGTCATCAGCTCTGGCTGGCTCAGCTCATTCCACAGGAGATTTGCTTGTTTGCTTTCTTGGTTAAAGACAAAAATCTTGCTATATAGCCCAGGCTAGCCTCCAATTTGGGGTCATCCTCCTGCTTCAGCCTCACGAGTGGTGGGATTACAGGCATGTGCTACCATGCCCAGCTTTCCACAGATGTTAAGCTGGGACCTGAGAGTCTCTGCATCATAAGGTAGCCTTCTCTTACGTTGCGTTGCCCTCATTCCCTTCATATCTTCTTTTCATAGCTCCAGAGGCCCCAGTGTTAGGCAGGCCTTAGTGAATGCTGACAGGTTCTAGGAATGGGTTGTCTAGACTCATTTGGGAACCCAGTGTGCTGTGTATTAGACCCAGTGTATGGGCTAAAACACTTTATTTTGTGGTATTTCCTTGGGTTCTTATAACAATCCTTGATATTTCCATCTTTCAAAGAGGAGAAGAGACTAAGAGAGGTTGGTTAAGTGACTTGGGAGGGAGATAGTGCCACCTCTCTAGACAACTGCCCCCCCCCATCATAAGACAATACCAGATTGTGTCTGAGGAGCCACAAGGGGCCTCTTCTGGACTCAGTGGAAGAAATTTCTCAGAAATGTGGCTTCCCAGTAAAACCGAGGTCAGCAGATGATATTTAGTACTGGGTGAATGTGATAGTCTATCTCTGGGAAACTTCTAGCTTGCCTAGTCCAGACTCTCTCTTGGGGTTGAGATGTGGCCTGATATTAGCCAGCCCCCATGGTGGCTCCAGTTCTGCTCTGTGTGATGGTGGGTAGATCGCTTTACTTGTTTGCCTAGTGGAGAGGAGGGTGGTTCATTGCCTGTAGGCCTGGAGCACAGATTAATAGTGCAGACTCCTTTCAACTAATGAATGGATGGTTTCTGAGAAGAGGGTAAAAAGCTTTTCTCAATCTTTTTACTGGTGCTGGGATGAACCCAGGCCTCTTGCGCACTAGGCAAGCACTTTACTGCTGAGCCATACACCTCCATCCCCTCCATCCCTGTTTCCATTTCTTCTTCCAAGTCAGTGATGCATGCAGCCTTTGGTCCTCATACGCCCTGTCCAGACCCGTGCAAATGTGCAAGGGACACCATAAGGTGTGAGAGCTGAAATGACCCCTGTGGGATAACGAGTCTTTTGACAGATGATGTCCTTGATGCCGACAATAGCCTGGGATGAACAGAGCTGCAGTATTGCAGCAGATTAAAGACCCAGTGAGTTTCTTCTCACCAAGAGCTCCGAGCTTTTAGAGCCCTAGGAGAGAGAAGCCCTTGAGAGAGTTCCTGTGTAACCTGAGGACTTAGAAGTGTAGGAGTAACGGACAGTGCTTCCAGGCATGATGAGACTTTGTGCAGGAGAGACTGTGGTCACTTTCCAACATGAGTCACAGAACACATTTTTCACAGCCAGCAGGACCCAAATCGCTTTGACCGTGACCGACTCTTCAGTGTGGTCTCCCGGGGTGTCCCTGAGGAGCTGGCTGGACTGCTAGAATACCTGCGCCGGACCAGCAAGTACCTCACTGACTCGGCATACACAGGTAGCCTTTGGTGTCCTTTGTGCTTCGAATCAGAGGGGCAGCTGTTCTTGGGGCTGGAGGGAAGGCTCAGTGCTTGAAAGCACTGACTGTTCTTTTGGAGGACCAGATTTGATTCCCAGCACCCACATGGAAGCTAACAGGTATCTGTAAAAGCAGTTCCAGGAGACCTGATCCTCTTTTTTTTTCAAGCCTTCATGGGACTGTGCACCACACTATAAAATAAAAATAAATTAAGAACAAAAAACAAAGAAACAAAAAAAAAATCCCCAAACGCTAGAGTATGGTGGCACTCACCTTTAATCCCAGTTCTTAGGAGGCAGAGGCAGGCAGATCTCTGTGAGTTTGCAGTCAGCCTGGCCTACTAAGTGAGTTCCAGGACAGCCAGGGTTGTTACACAGAAAAACCCTGTATTTTTTTTTCTAAAGATTTATTTATTTCATGTATATGAGTACACTGTAGCTGTCTTCAGACACACCAGAAGAGGGCATCCGATCCCATTAAAGATGGTTGTGAGGCACCATGTGGTTGCTGGGAACTGAACTCAGGATCTCTAGAAGAGCAGGCAGTGCTCTCAACTGCTGAGCCATCTCTCCAGTCCAAAACAAAACAAAACAAAACACCCAAAACAACAACAACAAAACAAAACAAAACCCCACAAAAACCTGTCTTAAAAAAAAAATCAAAAACAAAAAACAAAGGAAAGCTTATTTGCGCCCTCTAGAAGATTCAAATGGTAAAGAAATATGTATGGCCAAGAAGAAACAGCCTATTCATCCTGGGCTGTGCTTGGCATCTTTCCAGATTTGTCCAAAAGATTAGATATATAAAGTATTGCCACACTCAATAATTTATAATATGCTACTTCCCTCTCTTCACTGGATACATCGTATTTTTTTTTTAATTTGGTTATTGAGATGGAGATAGCTTGATCACTATGCAGATCAGGCTAGCTTAGTCTCCTGCCTTAGCCTCCTGCATGCTGAAAGACATGTGCTGCCACAGGTAGGTTCATGTCACATGTGTTCTCCTTGGTGTAAACTGGCCACCATTTAACCCACCAATGCCTGTATATGACTGCTCGGATTGTAGTTTAGGACCTCAACCTGCTGTGTGCTTGGCCCTCTCATGTGAACCAAGCACTTTGTTTGTGTTGTTCTCATGTTTATAATAACCCTAGAAGATTTCCTCTTATCAAAAAGGAAAATAAGTTAAGAGAGGCTAAGTCACTTATTGAAGGAGTCAGAGCCATTATGTGAGGGAGACACTTGAAAATTCTGCTCTGGATTTTTTTATTTTTACTAAAGAGGAGTCTCATGTAGCCCAGGCTGACCTCAGCTATGTAGATGATGATGACCTTGATTTTTCTGATCTTGCCTACACTTTCCAAGCGCTGGGATTACAAGCATGTGCTGCCACAACTGGCTTTATGTGGTGCTGGAGACCAAATCCAGTATCCTCAGCCCTGCCCTGGGTATTCATGTACAGATACTGAATGTTACAGGGTTGTGTGTGGTGCACATGCCTTTAGTCCTAGTAGTTAGGAGGCAGAGACAGGTGGGTCTTTAGGGGGTCAAGGCCACCTAGAACTATAAAGCAAGACCTGAATCAACAATACAACAACACACACACGCACCACATACAGATAATGTGTGAATATTGAATTATGCCTTAGAAACTTGGTGTTACGGCAGAAATTACAGTCAGGCCTGCTGATATTTTAATCCCTGTATTCTAGAGCCTTAATATCTTATAACCAAGTTGTGTTCCTACCAGTTGAATATAGCAGCTGGGAAAATATCTCAGCCTCCCATAGGGTTCCCTGGAGCCTAGGTTGGCTGTTCAAACTGGCAGATGGTCCAGCCTTTCTTTGAGCATTGCCTTTGCCTCCCCCTCTCTCCTTACAGAAGGCTCCACTGGAAAGACGTGTCTGATGAAGGCCGTGCTGAACCTTCAGGACGGAGTCAATGCCTGCATCCTGCCGCTGCTGCAGATTGACAGGGATTCCGGCAACCCTCAGCCCCTTGTCAATGCCCAGTGCACCGATGAGTTCTACCGAGGCCACAGTGCGCTGCACATTGCCATTGAGAAGAGAAGCCTGCAGTGTGTGAGGCTGCTGGTTGAGAATGGAGCTAATGTTCACATCCGAGCCTGTGGCCGCTTCTTCCAAAAGCACCAAGGAACTTGTTTCTATTTTGGTGAGGAAGCTTTCCTTAGCTCTGCTGAGGCACTGAGTGGGGTAAACTTTGTCCGAGGTCACATGGCTAGTGCTTGGCAGTGCTGGCACTTAACCTACCTACTGCCGGTCTGCCTACTTCTAACTACCAGATGAATTAAATTACAGCTTGTTTAAGGAGATGCTTAATCCTCTATTAGCCAGGGAAGCACAGCATGCACCCAAGACCAGACTGGGAGAGGATGGGCTGCAGGATTGGATTGTGCCAAGGCTCAACAGGCAGACTCAGGGTGTAGCTCAGTAGTGGAACATGTGGTTAGCATGCAGAAAGCCCTGGGTTCAACTTTTTTTTTTACAATTGATTGATTGATTGATTGATTGTTTTTTTGGATTTTTGGAATTTTGGATTTTTCTGGACAGGGTTTCTCTATATAGCCCTGGCTGTTCTGGAGCTCACTCTGTAGACCAGGCTGGCCTCAAACTCAGAAATCCGCTTGCCTCTGTGCCAGAGTTCTGGGATTACAGGCGTGCATCACCACCGCCTGGTGTAAATTTATTTATTTTATGTATATGAGTACACTGTAGCTGTCTTTAGACACACCAGAAGAGGGCATCAGATCTCATTATAGATGGTTGTGAGCCATGTGTGGTTGCTGGGAAGCAAACTCAGGACCTCGGGAAGGGTAGCTAGTTACTCTTTACCGCTGAGCCATCTCTTCAGCCCTCTCAACTTTTTAAAGCCATGTGTGTGGAATATCTATTAATACTTGTTCATCTGTGTGCCAGGGAGTGGGGGAGGGGGCAGACATTGACTTCATGTGTCTTTATCGCTCTCTCTGTGTTCTTATTTTTGTTTTGTTTTTGCTTTTTTCAAGATACAGTTCTCTGTGTAGCCCTGACTGTCCTGGAACTTGCTTTGTAGAGCAGGCTGTCCTTGAACTCAAAGATCCGCCTGCCTCTAAAGGCATGCACCACTGTGGCCATCACTTTATTAAATGAGCTATTGCCCTATCTCCTTGGGTTCTGCTTTTAATACCCCTCTCCAAATCCTCAAAACAAATAAATACATGAAAATGTCACTCCCACCACTAAACCAAACCAAACCAACAACTACAAACCTCTACCAAATCAAAACCAACCTGATCAAGCAGAATTTGAATTAAGGGGTAGTGAGTCTGCTCTGTTAAAGACAAGAGGCAGGGAGAGGTGGGGAGAGCTGGTCGGCTGCCCCTTACTCTTCCTGATCAGCCTCAGGGAGACCTGGACTTCTGCTTGAGGAGCAGGAAGTGTACCCAGGTGGAAGCAGAGGCTCGAGCTGAGCTTCCCTCTTGGTCCACAGGAGAGCTGCCTCTTTCTCTGGCTGCATGCACCAAGCAGTGGGATGTGGTGACCTACCTCCTGGAGAACCCTCACCAGCCTGCCAGCCTGGAGGCCACTGACTCCCTGGGCAACACAGTCCTGCATGCTCTGGTAATGATTGCAGACAACTCGCCGGAGAACAGTGCACTGGTGATCCACATGTACGATGGCCTTCTCCAAATGGGGGCCCGCCTCTGCCCCACTGTGCAGCTGGAGGAGATCTGCAACCATCAAGGCCTCACACCCCTGAAGTTGGCCGCCAAGGAAGGGAAAATCGAGGTGAGCACCATCCCTGTCCTGCCTCTCTTGGCTGCAGCAGGACTCAGGCAGGCAATGCACACATGTACACATGTTATGCATCCTGGCCCCTCCCACCCTGGACCCTTCATTATCTCCCTCCCTTCCCTGTCAATCTCATCCTCTCACACTCCTTTCTCATGTTCAATTATTTTTGTTTAGTCTTGTTTAACTGAGTGTAACCCGGGGCATCTGTGTGATCATAGGTTTCTTTTTCTTTTCAAGATTTATTTGTTTGTTTTATACATATGAGTACATCACCATTGATTGCTCTCTTTAGACACACCAGAAGAGGGCACCAGACCTCATTACAGATGATTGTGAGTCATCATGTGGTTGCTGGGAATTGAACTCAGGACCTCTGGAAGAGCAGAGTCGGTGCTCTTAACCACTGAGCCATCTCTCCAGCCTGATTATAGGTTTCAAACAATCCATTGGGACCTGACAGATTCACAGGATGGCAATGATAGCCTCCCTCCAAGAATGTGCTAATAGACAATAGTTCAGTAGGATGAGTCCTTACCAAACTATGGTTAGCTAGTGACAGGCTCAGTCTTGTGCAGGCCTAGGGCAACGCTGCCAGTGCAGGCTGTAAGATCTGGATTTCAACTGCTGTGTTATGCACAGAAGACATCATTTTTCAGCCCTTTCTCCATCGTATGATTAACATTATTTCCATTCTCTTCTGCAATGTTCCCTGATCCTGGGATGGAGCAGTATAAACATCCCGTGTAGGGTAGAACACTCAGTGGTCACTCATTCCCACACTCCGAGCTGCTAGAGTCTCTGATTTACCTTAGCTCCTTGCAAAGAGAAGCTCTCTGATTATGGATGGACATACTATTTGTTTATATGTCTAGATATAAATATTCACAAGACAGATTGGTGCCATGTTATTTTGGATAAACAACTATAATATGCTTGTGTATGAGGTCTCGGCCGTGGAATTTTGCCTGGGTTTACAATACCAAACACTGGGAGTATTCTTAAAGTCAATTGAGTTCTTCTTGTTGGAGTTGTTGACCAAGCCTGCTCCGTCAGTCAACAGTTTCTCCAACACAGGAGCGAGAATTAAAAAGAAAAAAGAGGATTAGACAACATCGTAGCATGACCCCAGTCAATTCCTGAGGACAGGTTTAATTTTTTCCAGTCTGCTTTTATACCATTTTAATTACATGCAAGTATTAAGGACAATAGTAGTACAATGAGGAACAAGCAAGACAATAAACACAAAATAGTCAAGGCAATAAGCAAAGAGATTACTCCACACTGACAGTTTTTTCCAAGGGTGTGTAAGAATGACCAAAATACCTGAGCCCACCTCCTCATCCAAGCTCAAAATATTGCCTGAAGCCCAATTGTTTCGTTTCACCCTAAGGTTAAAATTCCTGCCTTAACCTACTTCCCTATTATAGCCTAACATCAGATTCCAACCTGAACTTAACTTCCCTATCCTGCCCTAATGTCAGATTCCTGCTTGAGTTCCTTGTCATTGACTTCCTTGTCGTTGCCTAACGTCAGATTCCTGCCTGAAGCCTGTTTCCTTGTCCTTGGCCAATGTCAGGTTCCTGGCATGGCACCCCAATAAGGCTCTACAAGTTGTTATTAAGAGACAATTTTTTTGCTGGGCGGTGGTGGCACATGTCTTTAATCCCAGCACTTGGGAGGCAGAGGCAGGTGGTTTTCTGAGTTCCAGGCCAACCTGGTCTACAGAATGAGTTCCAGGACAGCCAGGGCTAGACCAAGAAACTCTGTCTTGGAAAAAAAAGAGACAATTTTTTTAAAAGATTTATTTTTATTTTATGTGTGTGAGTATGTATGTGCACTGAGAGGATGCCTGGTATCTATGGAGGCCAGAAACGGGCCGTGGATCCACAGGAACTACAATTACAGATGGCTGTAAGCTGTCCTGTGGGTGCTGGGAACTGACCTGGATGTTCTGCAGAAGCAGCAAGTGCTCTTAACCACTGAGCAATCTCTCCAGCCTCTGGGAGACAACGATATTAGTTACTTCTCTGCAAGCCTGAGAGCGTGCCTGGCTGTTTTATCACAACAGAGAGAAGGGTTTCTTTGGGCCCGGGGTTCCAGAGGAATAGAAGTCCATCACTGTCAGGGCAAGGAAGCACGCTAGCAGGCAAGCACGGTGGCTGGAATAGCAACCTGAGAGCCCAATAGCCCGGGAGGAAACAGAGCAAACTGGGAATGGTACACAGCTTTTAAAGCTCAAA